>NC_140615.1:27975285-27997785 GCF_057381915.1 Diplotaxodon limnothrissa | reverse complement strand
TGTATACAGTTCAAAAACTCTTTTCCCTTAGACTTTTAGTCTTAATTTTCTTAAGTTACTGAGTACTGAAAAATAGTATTAAAACCACTGTTATCTGGCATCATCAATTTTTCATGGACCAATGTAGTGGATTAAGACCCCCCCCCCCCCCCCCCCCCCCTACTGGATGCAAATCATTATTGCAAAAAGGGATTTCCACAGAATTAAATGTCCTCTGTATAGACACGTTAACACTGTGCTTTCAGGAAATGATATCCACTTATTGCAGGTGGTTATTTCTGGCTATGTGAAATTTTGTCCTCAAATAGAGACCACTGTTTACAAATAACAAATGCACAAAATCAAAACCATGCGCAGAGATATGCTGTATATGGACCAACTGGCCGCATTCATTTATGTTCTACCTCCAGTTAAACACTGTCACTTCTTCATCAATATGCCTAATGAGTTCCCACAAGATGGTTCAAGGGTATAATAGTCTGGTGTTATCAGGACTGGACATGAGAGCTTTGACTGTATGGGTATAGGATAATTTCCCAGCAGGATAATGCATTAACCTTTTTATGTATTCTAATTACTCTGTGGACCAGTCTGGCTCCCTGTCTATGTCAGACACATTTAACCTTCCACTTCCACTTACTACAGTCTATGTGGTTTGCGACATTACTATGAACTAATTAGTTCCTGCAGCTTAAGAAATGGAAAGTGAACCCTGCAAGAATAATGCTCAACGAGTGATTATCACTGAAATTCACATTAAAACCTGTTAATGTCTGAAACACTGTGTTATCTAATATATATTTAGGAGACATGAGTGCACAAGTTGAATTTTATTCATATATTATTTTATCCAGAATAATAGTGTACTATAAAAAGACGCGACTAATATTTCAAGTGAAAATGTGTGAAACTGCTTACTTTACGCACCTACAGGGAGTACAGAATTATTAGGCAAGTTGTATTTTTGAGGAATAATTTTATTATTGAACAACAACCATGTTCTCAATGAACCCAAAAAACTCATTAATATCAAAGCTGAATGTTTTTGGAAGTAGTTTTTAGTTTTAGCTATTTTAGGGGGATATCTGTGTGTGCAGGTGACTATTACTGTGCATAATTATTAGGCAACTTAACAAAAAACAAATATATACCCATTTCAATTATTTATTTTTACCAGTGAAACCAATATAACATCTCCACATTCACAAATATACATTTCTGACATTCAAAAACAAAACAAAAACAAATCAGCGACCAATATAGCCACCTTTCTTTGCAAGGACACTCAAAAGCCTGCCATCCATGGATTCTGTCAGTGTTTTGATCTGTTCACCATCAACATTGCGTGCAGCAGCAACCACAGCCTCCCAGACACTGTTCAGAGAGGTGTACTGTTTTCCCTCCTTGTAAATCTCACATTTGATGATGGACCACAGGTTCTCAATGGGGTTCAGATCAGGTGAACAAGGTGGCCATGTCATTAGTTTTTCTTCTTTTATACCCTTTCTTGCCAGCCACGCTGTGGAGTACTTGGACGCGTGTGATGGAGCATTGTCCTGCATGAAGATCATGTTTTTCTTGAAGGATGCAGACTTCTTCCTGTACCACAGCTTGAAGGTGGTGTCTGGCCCATCAAGACTCACTCTCATTTCATCAGTCCATAAAACCTTAGAATAACCAGTCTTGAGATATTTCTTGGCCCAGTCTCGACGTTTCAGCTTGTGTGTCTTGTTCAGTGGTGGTCGTCTTTCAGCCTTTCTTACCTTGGCCATGTCTCTGAGTATTGCACACCTTGTGCTTTTGGGCACTCCAGTGATGTTGCAGCTCTGAAATATGGCCAAACTGGTGGCAAGTGGCATCTTGGCGGCTGCACGCTTGACTTTTCTCAGTTCATGGGCAGTTAGTTTGCGCCTTGGTTTTTCCACACGCTTCTTGCGACCCTGTTAATATTTTGAATGAAACGCTTGATTGTTCGATGATCACGCTTCAGAAGCTTTGCAATTTTGAGACTGCTGCATCCCTCTGCAAGATATCTCACTATTTTTGACTTTTCTTTTGACCCATTTTGCCAAAGGAAAGGAAGTTGCCTAATAATTATGCACACCTGATATAGGGTGTTGATGTCATTAGACCACACCCCTTCTCATTACAGAGATGCACATCACCTAATATGCTTAATTGGTAGTAGGCTTTCGAGCCTATACAGCTTGGAGTAAGACAACATGCATGAAGAGGATGATGTGGACAAAATACTCATTTGCCTAATAATTCTGCACTCCCTGTAGGTCGCCTAACTCCAGTACTAATGCATTCAATTATTAACGGAATGTATTTTTTATATTATGTTATATTATATGTATGTGTGTACATATGTGTACATATATATGTGTATATATATGAGAGAGATATTTATTTATTTTTATATTCTTGTGGTACTCACAGAGCTTGTATAGAAGCCATTATCCATAAACGGCACATAAATATTCTTCAAATAAATACAAAAAAAAAAAGACATTGCCATCTGACATTCATTGGTGCCCGGGATCAAAGGAAATACTTTGTGAACAAGGTCCACTTTTAGACAGTGTAGAGACAGAAATCTTACCCACAAATCAGCATAAACACATGGAAGTTAATTGTTTTTAGAGCTAAAGTATACATAGAAATGAAAGCAATTTCCCATTTTTCAGAGCAATAGTCTAGAATTTAGCATTTAACTATTAGTTTTATCCCACCTGCTAAACTAGTTTTAACTCTCTCCTGCATTTCTTTTGTTGCCTGGTACTTGGTCCTTTTTAAAAATCTTTATTACATATGTATCAATATATATGCTTAAAATTTACTCAGAATAATTAATTAACAAAAATGTGGAGACTTGGAGAGAATTAAATCCAGTTGAATAGCTATTCAAACCTCTGGCAGTATATAAACATTGGCGCCATTGTTTTGTATCTTCCCCCTCACAATCTTTAAAACTTCCATTGTACTTTTAACTAAGCAAGGGACAAATAGAAATGATAAGGTGCTTTAGAACTGAACATTTTCATCACAGTATCACTTGAGTTTTCCCTTGGATTGAAAGATTCATTCAAAAAAAGAAAGAAAAACACGGGAAAAGTTTCTGAGAATCAGCAAAACTCTCTTCCTGCTGTTCAACATGTCAATGGTGCATACAATCAGATATCCTGCCAATTTCTTTACAAAGTAACAACATGTTTTTTCTCATTCAGTTTTACAGTGTTAAATGTGAGTTTTACTCGGACTGTGACTTGACACATTCCACACATTCCTGTGGAGGAAATGAAAAGTATGCTCATTTTCACAGAGGGACACACAAACCACAGCCCACACAATGTCCATAAATTGGCTTACAAAAAAAAACAAACAGTGAAAGTGATCAGAGAAGTTCGGCTTCTTCTTCGTCGTCCTCAGAGCCCGACGGTCCTTGTCGAACTTCTTCGTACCACTTGTTGGTCAGAGTCTTCATTTGGATCCGGCCATGTAACAGGTCCTGTTAAAACACATCAGACACACAAAAATTTGGCAATATGTTAGAACGAACATGCACGTACAGAAATAATCACACAAAGATGCAGAGAACTGGACAAAACAAAAGATCTGGAAGTCTTAAAGCAAAAACATTTAGACACTTGTTCACCACAAGTAGTTGTCAGAATTGCTCAGACATATTTCTCAAATATTTCTATTAGATTATTGTTTCTGTGTCTAAACATGACAGTTTCATTTTGATACAAGAAACAAAGCCCTACATAACATGACACCCCCCCCCCCCCCAGAAAACTATAAATATAAATATAGGAATAAACCCTTGGGCAGAAATGTTCATGCAGGCATCTTTACACATTTCCTGACGACACAGATTCTCATCCAAATCAAAACGCCCCTCGCAATGAATAAATACATCATGATAATGTGAGATATATATTAATTGTGGATAAATCCCAATGACTGAGGACAAAGCATGACAACTGGAAAATAACAAAGTATTAACAAAGGATTGTGATCGTTTTTTTAAGCTTTATGTGCCACACAAAAGACTTCCCCCCGATTCGCTTACCTCCTGTGTAAGCCTGCGAGTGAAGAAGGGGTTAAGGTACTTAGCATCCAGCCACATGAAGCCCTTTAGGTCTTGCCTCTGATAGATTTGAGCCTCATACTCCTCCTCTGTCAGTTCTGATAGATGCTGCTCTGACTCAATGGTATTACCCTGTAGAGAAAGATGAGCACAGAGGCTGAAGTCATATAAACATATAAAGCAATTAAATTAGAGGGGGCAACAACGCAAGGAGGAGAAAAAGATGAACGCAGGAAAAAGTTCAAATGGCAGAAAAGCGGTGAGACTGGTGAGTCAAGATCACACACAGAAGGAACAAAGATGAGAGGGAAAGAGCAAAGGGACCAAAGAGTGAATTACATCAAAGAGGGCTGGAGACCCGTAAGGAAAAATGGGGATTTGATAGATCTCGCAGCTAGCACCTCAGGGGGTAACACTTAGCTTTGGAAGACATCAAACATGCAAATACTATACATGCAAGTCATGAAAACACACCACCATTAGCTTCAAATGACCTCAATAATAGGATCTACTTCAAAAGAATGACCCATTATATTGAGCTAGAGCTAATACAGTTAACTGAAATATTAAACACAAGAGCTTGATTTGGGAAAAATTTTTTATTAGTGCCACTGGCTAAGGTCTATTTGTGCCTGTCAGAGGTTTGGTGTTTTCAAGTGTGAATCTCTATGATAGCAGTCCATTCCCCCTCACTGATTCAGTGTCCTTCATAATCAACCCTTTGATGTTTTTTCCCTCTGAAGTGCGCAGAAAGAGCCTGATGGCAGATGAGAGGATGGCGCAGCTAGTACCAATACAGACAACAAACTCTCTGTGTGCCCCCCGTGTGCTAGAACCCTGGGTGCTTCAATCATTACCATCTTTTGTGTCTTGCTGAGATTGACGTCCTTCTTGTTTTTACGCCGTGACTGGCTATCCTCAATGTCCATGATGCGGATGAGTGGCATGGTGCCACCCCCGAGGAAAAGAATGGTAAAGAGCACGATGATGATGGTGGTGGTGCCGATTAGCTGACGCTTCTCAATGGGTTCCAAACCCAAATGAAGGCTCAAGGCATAGGGAATAGCACCTCGCAAACCTAGCAAAGAAGGGGGGAAAAAAAGCAGAATGAATGGAAAAAGAAAACATTTAGCATAATGGCTTTCACAAGAAATGGTTATCATATAAAGCTCGATGTGTTTTGACTTTTTCCACATTTTAGTTTTAATGCACAAGATATACAACAGGAGCATGTCTCTGTTTAGTTAAATGATGTTTATTGTGTTCAAAAACAGTAGGACAATGGTTGTCTGCTATATCAAAAACTAGAAGTTTAGACTTACTAAACAGGCACCACAGTGTGAAGTCTTTGCTAAAAAAGTTTACTGCTTCAGTGCTTCATACCACCTTTATTTTCAATGACAGACTCAGACCTCCTCAGCACGATAGATAGCATCATAGCAGAAATTTCTGGAGAGATTTTCTGACTATCTTTAGAGACGTTTTTTCAGATGCTCTTTGCTGTAGTGGTGTGTTCCTCTAACTCTCTCTTTCAACTACCCCGACTGCATTCCACAACACTCAGCCTGCTTGTTCTGGTCAGTTTTCAATTCTTCAGAAACTCTTTGCAAAATTATCACGATAAAATATTTTGCTGCTAAAGAGTCTTGAGACTGGAAGTCATCTTGTTAAGCAGTACTTTGTTACTCCTACAGGCACTTTTGATGCAGTCGACAAATTTTATTGTCCGACCTCACAGAAATCACAGGTTTATTCACTTCTGTTGCGAGTTAAAAAATAAAGTCGAAGCAAAATATTCATTTGATCTCTAAATAACTACACAGAAGTCAGTGACTATATTAATCTTTGAATACAGAAAATGCTGCTTCAGTGATGCTTTTCTTTTTTCACTAGCTGTCGCATTCACAAGAATTTCAGAAAATTTGACCTCTGACCTTGACGATGCATCTCACATGCAGCATGTAGCAGCGTTCTGGGACACTAAGTTTTACCCAGCCAAAAAACATCGATTATGAATTCATTTTTATATTATAAAGCAGAGAAAAAGAAATCAGACATTCTTTTGATAAGGATAAGCTAAAATCAGTCCATGTTCTATCAAAAATGTGATAAACGCAACCGATTTTCCACAACAGCTGCAGAATAACACAAACTCTACTTTCATTTGCAGCCGGAGATGTGCGCACTGTGTTAGTGTAATGAGTGTGGTTTAGACACCAATAAAAAGATGACGCCCTGTAATTAACGAAACACATTAGTCATGTCATCTCACCACTAAACCACATGATGAACATCATCTTAGGTGTGATCTTGTGGTCCCTGCAGAAGTTCAGCAAAAATGACAGAGGGAAGATGTTCACAGCACGGCCAAGAAGAACCAGGACCTACAGAGAGAGAACAGCTGTCATTCCTGATTACCGTGGGAATAAGCAGACAGATTAAAATGACATCAATAAAAGACAACTTACTATGCACCAGATTACAAATGACATTTCAAATTTATGAGGGAAGCTGAAGATGGAGAGGCCGAGGAACGCAAACACACACGTCTCTGGAGAAAGAAGTTAAGAAAGCAGTGAAAACTTCTGATAATGACAGCCAGCGGTGAACTGGGATGCTAAGCGAGAATCTACTGACCACACATAAAGGCCACAGTGCGCAGTGTCTGCTGCATAAGGATCTGGGTGACAGGAGATAGGTTGTGATGGGTGTAGTGAGACATCACAATTCCCGCAAACAGGATAGACATTATTCCTGTAGGTGGAAACAGATGGGAGATGGAGGTCAGAGGAAAAGTCAAACATACAAAACTATTCATGTATTCATTATGTGCATGTGATTGTATTGACCCACCAGACAATTTGATTCCCTCTGCCAGTCCATAGGGAAGATAGGCAAAGATGATCATCATCCCAAACTCCAGCGATGGCGTGTTCCTCAGGTCAAAGTGTTTCAGAAACTGATTCAGTAAGTTAGGGAATTGAAATAAGGCCAGACCAGAAAATACAATTCTCACACATATAAAGTACAAACACATGCAAGGAGAATGGCGGCTGGATACAAGAGCTGAGATGAGTCCAGTGAGGGTTCCCAGTGCAGCAGAACCGAAAAACATGTTAAGGAAATAACCCAGAGCTTGTAGAAAAGTCTCCCAGCCTGTTACCGTGGAGTTGTCTGAGCGGGAAAAGAAACCCTCCGCTGTGCTGAAAAACAAAAAAGGGAGGAAAGTAACAAATTAAATCTCAGTGGCACTGTGATGCATTTAGTCTCGTAATATCTTCAGTTGACACTAGAGGGCAGAAACACTCCACCAAAATTAGGAGCTGGAGAGAGCAGGCATACTGCAACTATCCTGTTGGTTCAACTGAGATATTTGTACCATACATTTCAACTTGTTTCTTTATTTTCATCACAATAAGAAACAAACTGTAAGACAAAAGTTCCCAAACATTTACTGTGATCTGTGATTACCAGAAACACCAAAATCTCTTATAGCGTGACAAATGATTATCTTGGTGCTGGCACCAAAAATGTTGCATGTTGTGTATTTCATAAATATTAGTTTAGCTGGATTCACAGTTTACATCCTATTTATAATTACAATGTTTATTAACAGCCTTCCAAGGTAAAGCATTAGCTTCTGCGTGGCGTTTGGAAATGGCTGGGCCAAACTACATGATTGCTTTCTAAGAAAACCACTTTGTTGGGTGCTAACAATAAGCACACTGCCAGGGCTGCTCAGTCAGCCTATTTATTATTTATGCACTCATTTAGACCTCAGAGACACCCGGATACTTAAGATCACTTTGCACATTTATCCTGTAGTGAGTAGGAGAGATAAGGAGCAATAAAGGGAGTGCAGATACTGAAGCTAGTGTGTGAACAGGAAACCCGAACACTGTTTCTATCAAACTTGTCTGTCAAGTTTCTGTCGCCTGTCTGAGGTAGTCAGTAAGCAGATAATAACAATAGAAACTAGATAAACATTCTGAGTAGCAGATATTCTGAAGAAAATCTAAAGGTGTGCCAAGACAAACTTCAGTGATAAGTTCAGACATTGACCACTTTCAGCCTTCCAGCCACTGGGTTTCATCCTTTTCCCGATTTTGATGGCAGCCTGCTCACATCCAGTAATTTAATGTCTATAAAATCAAAATATATTGCTATTTCTATCCTCTTCAGTCTTACCCATGAAAGCAAAATGAGTCATCTGCAAAAACTAGGTCAAGTTCAAAGGTTGGAAAATGCCTGACATCAAAATTTTAAGCCACCGGTGTGTTACTGTTGGTGTGTTTAAGAGGTCTACTGCACTCAACCAAATAATTAAGCCTTGAGGACAATATAAGTCAGCACAAGAGCACATGAGTATATGTTTTAATATGAAAAATATCCCTCTCTCTCTCTCTCCTTGCTTTCTCCTCATGTAACCTGGTCGAGGCAGGTGGCTGTCCTATCTGAGCTTGGTTCAAGAATGTTCTTCTTGTTAGAATAGTTTTTTTTCTCCTCACTATTGCAAACATCAGTATTTAGTATAACGTGAGACAGCAGGCTATACAAATACATATGCCCCGAGATCCTGAGTTGAGTGCTGTTATGAATGAAGCGCTATATAAAGAAAACTGAACTGAAATTTAATTAAAAAAAATACTGAAAATGTAGGCATTTTATACATATACATCAGTAGATCTTTATTGTGTTACTTAATGATGTATTTTTCACAGAGTTGTATAGATTGTATATAGATTGTAACTCTTGTGGTTGGCAGATCATGCTATTGTTTCCTGTTTTGTTCAAAGTGCAATACACCACCCAATTTAGAAAAATGACAACTTGCTCATACATCCTCTTACAGGATGTAAGAGCAAGTTGTTTGAAATATGCTTGTGAAGATTTTCGCAGTAATAACTGCATTATTACCTAATCCACCACCCATTCTCTCTCAAGACCCAATGCAGGGTTGTTGCGGAGGAGCTAAAGCCTCTATCACAGTGGCCATAGGATGAGAGGCAGGGTACACCTTGGCCAGGTTGCCAGTGTGTCCGAACATAAACAATGGCTAATGTTTATGTTTATTCTGTTAACTTCATGGTCTTCTTGTAAATGAAATGCCACCGTTTACTTTAAAATGATCGCATTTCCTTCTCTTCTTTCGTGAACTCAATGGCCTTTGTTTCAAAATGGGAAAAAATGTTAAGCTTATTTTATGCACCAACAATATGATTGAATAAAATTAAACTGATCAGGAGAGCTGCAGTTCAGTAAGTGCTGTAATGGGCTAATATGATTTCAGCTAAAAGCAGGTACTGCTATTCTGATCCCACTTTATAGCTAGTATTTGTTTGCATTTTGTCTAACTGGTACCTGTAAAAGCAATTTGAATGAACTAATAGCAGTCCGTGCTTGTAACAAATGTTGAATTACTTTGAAAGAAAGTAATCTTAGAAGTGTAGTACTTGTGATGTTTTGAAACATGTAATTTTTTGATGATTTCTATGAGCATTTGGGGATCTTTATTTGTTGTTATATGACTGCCACAGTAAATGTCTATTACAGACCACAAAATGCCACAAGAAATATCTTATCCCCCATGTGTCTAGTTTAATGGACCTTAATGAGGTGATCACAGTCAAGCAAGTTGGGCATACTAATATGTTTTCATTTGAAACAATTTTTACTATAATTAAACATGGGACCCAGTCAAGTGTTTTAAGAATTGAAACATTGAGACTTTTGGAAATCCTGCTGACCCATATTAGCTAGAAATTGAGAGAAAAAGAGAGTTTTAGAAGCATCCATGTTCACTATTCGTCATACCTTGATTTGTGAAGCCCCTGTCACATAGAACTTTTCCAGTAGAAACACATTAAATCAGCCCTCTACTAACAGTGGTTAATTCAGCATGGATAAAGAATTACAGGCACTGCTGAACTTATCAATGCCAGCAGCAGCTATTGCTTTATCATGCTAGTAGTGCCTACATGCCAAGGTTATTAAATAAACCTCATCTGTACAGTGATCAATGTAAAAAGCTGTTTTAATATGAAAACAGAAGTTTGGATTTGGCCTCAGTTGCTGTTAGATTTTAAGACGCTATGTTGTGTTGTACATCTAACCCTTGTATAACATCTGCAGAGTGCAGACTCTATGCATGCTGTCCTTAGGCCTACTTTTTGATAAAGACTGGGAAAATGTAAATGTGCCAGTGTGTGCAATGGAGAATATTCAAGTCATGAAGGAGTGTCCTTACTTGGTGAGGACAATGGAGACAGCATCGTTGAGAATGCTTTCACCAAACACCAGCATATTAAGGACTGGGTCCACGTTGAGTGCATTGAATATGGCAATGGTAGCTACAGGGTCCACGGCTGAGATCAGTGAGCCAAAGGCAAAGCTACAGCAAAGTAGAAGGGAATGAGAACGATTTACTTCATTCATAAAAGAAATTAAGACACAAACACATGTGGGCAGTAAAAGAGGAAAAACATTTCCAAAATAAATAAGAGGAAGCAGGAGACAAGAAATATGATTTTTACTTTCTCTGACTTTAAAGGAGTCCGAATGCATACAAAGTAGCACACTTTAGTACTAGGAAAATAAAACATTAAAAGATTATCAAAAGTTTCCTGGGAAAAAAAACTGACAAAAAAACCAACTAAACAAAAAACCGCAGAAACAGGTGTAAAAATGGAGCAATTACTCAAGAAGTCAAGAGGCTGTATTGGGACGTTCCATCAGAAAATCTATTGAGCTATGTACCCTACATTCTAAAAAATCCCCCAAATGTAAACTCCTTTAAGTTATTTCTGAGTTATTTTCTTTGTTTCATTCAAAAACAAATAAAATACGTAGGCTAAAGTACTGCCGGAATGTGCTAGTTGCTAGAAAAAACACATGGGTGTGGAGTAACATGCTGTGTTTGTACTGGATATGTCTCTGGTAGGTGGATTATCCTGTTACTTTGAACTCCTAAAAGACAAACCCTTCAGATGTAGAGGGCACAGTTCAAACTAAGTAGGAAGAGGGTGTTATTAAGAATAGAGGGGGAAAAAAAGAATAAGATAAGATAATCTTTATTAGTCCCTCACGTGGGAAATTTGTTAATTTTCCCACGTGAGTAAGTTACACTAGTGAGTAAGTTTTGACCTTTTGTGGCTCATGTAAAAATGGTAAATTCAAAGAATTCACACTAGCAGAAAATGATCTCAGCTCAGTATGTGATTTCATCAGTGAAATACATGTTTAGTCCAAGACTAGGCTTAACACCTGTCAGCAAAACTGAGCCAAGTTTTATCTGACACAGAAAAATTCCATCACAATGAAGTAAGAAAGCTCACAGTAAATGCTTAGAAAAAAATCTCACCTATCAGTCATGGTCATCTTATAGATAACATCAGCCTGTGAGGAGGGTTATCAAAAAAAACAAAAAAACAAAACCCCAGATTGTTAAGCTGCAAGAAAACATCTGATTACGTCGATATCAGTGTTACAGATTTGTACAATAAGAAAGTGATAATGGTGATGCAGCAATAATTTATTTTTGAGCATATCCCATTAAACATTTCCTGTACTAACAAAACCTTGACAGAACATTGAAAATATTATATCATGAGGTCACATACTCTTTAACTGAATGAGGGCTGTGTGCCACGGGCCTGTGTTGATTACTAGATTAATAGAAACATCACCTGGCCAAGGAAATAGATGCCTCCTCCAACTATGAAGGCAGAGATAGCTGTGCCGATCACAGCAAAGAGGGTAATGGAACCAATGTTCTGGAAGAAGTTACCCTGAAGACACAAGAACATGCAGGTTAAGTATTAGATACTTCCAGCAAAAAAAATTATAGCATAATTTCACAGAGAGTTGTAAAAAACTAAAAAGACTGTGACCTTTTAGTTGTTTGGAAAAAATGAAGCCAGTTAATAATGTAAAAAATAAATAAAATATTGATAAAATAAAAACAAAGGGAGCAAAAACTCAATTATCAAAACAGAAAACACAAACAGGTGACCTGCTTAAGCCTCTTGCTGCTTTTGAATGATTTGTAGGTACTGCATTTGTAAATGTAACACACATACTAAAAGGCTCCAGCTTATTGCTGGGTTGCTCAGACTTTTGGTCTCATGAATCTTATTCCGTCACGCCTAAAGGTCAGTTTTGTCCTTTATAAATATATGTGGTGGTTTGTACTGTTCTAAGAACACGAGGGTGCTGGTTGTGTAAATCCAGCCTCATACACACACGTACCTTATGTAAAGAGTATCCAGATTCAAAGATGATGGGTGGCAAAAGCAAAAGGAAGAACATGTTGGGTCTGAACATTTCCTCCTCCTTTTAGGAAAATAAAAAACAAAACATTTTATTGGTAAATAAACTGCAGCAGAGAGGCGACAAAATGCTGCCTTTAACCTTGGATTAGAGCTGCAAACCGGTCAATAGTAACAAACTGATGAGGTACAAGTACAATTGCAAGTGTCATTACTGTAAAGTGAGACATGTGCAAGCATTGAGTCATAGTTTCAAATTTAAAGAAAACATTTGAAAACGTTAAAGGGAAATGTAACTGTGCTAGTCAAAGAAAAACAGCACTTAAATAATTTGGACTGTTACACATTTGACATTGTTAATCTAAACAGGAATTCTTAGCAATACTGTTAACGCAAAAAGTATGTACATGCCAGTAAATGATAAAACACTAACTTGTGGTTACACATTCAACAAACACTCCACATTATTCATCGGACACATGAAAGCCGGTACAGTGACCATCAGCTGACCTAATGAGTCATGGGGGAGGAGAAACGGTGAGGGCGAGGGGGACTGCCTGAGCTGTTATAGTTACAGCTCTTTATCTGACAAAACAAATTTGGATGTCGACTCCTCAACAATGAGCACACACACACACACACACACACACACCCAACAGGTATTTGTCTAAGGACCGCCTGCCCTGCCTTCCTATTAGGCAACTCACCATTCTATAGAAGCTTTTAAACATGCTCACTTCAACATGCTGTAAACAGGCTGTGAGCTCATCGTTCATATAAACAAGAACACACACACACACACACACACACACACACACAGGGACCTTGGCTCTCTGATTATTTCAGCAAAATAATGCAATCTTTGTTGCTTCTCAGCTAACTGGGCCAGCCTCCAAGATCAGGCACAGGCATCATGTGCCCATGCCTTACGCTCTAGCTGCCAATGTGTCTGTGCATCATGCACCGTGTGTTCTTGTGTTAGCCAAAGTGTGTTTGGACGGGTGTGTCAACACACAGTATGCATTAATAAATGTTCATGCACAAGTTATATTTCTGAGCGGTTGACACGGCGGTTGCTTCTGTTAGAAAGTTTGAAAAAGGCAGAGCCATATTTATAGCACTCAGTCAACAATCTCCCTCTTTGTATTATGAAAGCCTGTCATGACGGCTGGTTGAACCTGAATTTCAATCCCAACAACCCCATTAGCAGATGGACGTTTAGACAGTTATTTCCACACTTGATGTGGCTTTCCTGGAAAGTATTGCAACAGGCCGGCAACACCTGAGTGCGTAACTTTTTTCTCACATACACAATCCCATTCCACAATCCTCCAATTTACCATTTGAGACACTATTTTTATAGAATTTGCTATCAAACACGATAAGTAGTTTATTAACTACTTATTTTTATTAAGTAGTTAATAAAAAGGTTTAAGAACTTTTCAATTAAAATATGCCAGCATATTTTAATTGAAAATATGCTGGCATAACTTCTTGCATAATCTTCTGCTTTTAGGTATTTGTTTTTTCCCTTTCTAAGTAATTATTTAGAATTAAAAGAGTATAACTGGAGTGATATAAGATGAGACAGAACCACAAAAAAAGAAACCAAACGTGTGGGTGCAGGAGCAGTCATTTTAGTTCAGACGGTAAATTTCTCAATATCAACAAAACCATGGCTACAAGCACAGAGGGTCAAGCACTGAGGACAGCCTGCGGAGGATGTACTGTATGCTTATGCTAAAAGGCTATGCCCTTGCTTACTTTGTTTTTCCAAAACATTCAAATTTCAGGAAAAGTAGACCAACTCTTGCTTCCAGGTTACCAGTTTCTCTCGACATTTAGGTCAAGCAGAAGTCTTCAGGCCAGGTGCTCAGGAATGAATATTAACACCAGAGACACATGAAAGTATGCCATGCGTGCACTGCGACCTGACGTCTACCACTGTACTCCCAAGGCACCAATGCACGTGTTCCTTTAATGCTAATAAAAATGCCAACTGGGAGGACTGAACAAGTACACATTGGTTTTCTCTACACATACCTCAAAGGATTCTCATTACTTTGCAGGTAAGAGACTGGTTAAAAGTGGAGTGCAATAAATAATATTTATCAATGAATAAAACAATTAAATAAATTGTTAAATAAAACAGTCTAAAGGAGAAAGAATTGTTCCTTAGAATTTTGGGACAAACAAATGTTGTTGGGCGTTACATTTACACTGACTGACAAAGCACTAGACTTTAGGCAAGATAGCACTGCAATCTCCTCCTGAAACTGGAGAAAGTTATGGACTGATGAGGAGTAATGAGATTTCAGAAGCTGAAAGGAAAGATGAAATGGATAAAACCAGAAAGCTGACGATGGGTATACTCGGGAGAAGAGCTGATACAGAGCTTGAACTAAATGAGAAAAGATGAATGCCAAAGATGAAGAGAACACAGTTAAAAGAGAGTTGAGAGATAACAAAAAATATGAGTGCAGATGTTGAAGAGACCTTCATTTATAGTACAGGGTCCCTGGAGGCTTGATTTTGACAACCGGTGAAATCACCACATAAAAAAAAGCACAAAAAAGCCCCTAAAACCACAATTAAAACTTCTCTCATTCTGTCGCTCTCTCTCTCCGTGGCGTGGGAGACATCTAATAAAATATGTGCAGCCCTTTGGGGCTAAAACACACCACTGCTGCCACTGAAGCAAAGTGACAAGCCCAGATAGGACAATACAGAAAAGCTTAAACAGAGAGAGAGGTCTTGTTTGGAGTACAAATATTCTTGTTTATCTCTCTCTGTTTTGGCGATGAGACAAATTTCTACGATTGTAATACTTAATACCAGCATGCTACTTCCACAATCTGTGTCAGAAAACATGGGAGAGATGGGGGGGATGAAGGTAAGTATAAGGAAAAAACAGAGAGGCCTTCCCTGCATGTGCTAGAAAAAAGCACACAGGAAAAGGCTCTCTTTGTATGGTGGGTTGTAGTGAGTGCACTGAAGATAGAAAGCTCAGTTGTCAAAAGCAAAGACAGCAGATCGGTGGTAAAAAGGAAAGAGCAAATCCAGCAATAACAGGATGCTGCTGCCTGAGGGAGTTGTACACCCTTCAGGCAGGGTATAGGGCAGTCCTCCAGGCTGGCGAGATTAACCAAGTGGGCCAGCTGTAGAAATGCTCTAGTTGGATGAGGTGGCGCCAGCCTTACAGGCAGCTACCAAAAGACATTGATCAGGGAGAACAGATCCCTTTAATTAATTATAAAAATAAAGCACAAACCTACAAACAAATGTACAGTTTCAAAACAGCTGCAATTAAAAGTAAACAATAAAAAAAAAATGCTTACAGAAGCCCAGTTCTGCCACTGGCAATCTTACTTCAAACTGGTTTCATCGTGCTTCACGGAAGCTTTTTAAAAAACAAATAGGTCAGACATAATTCATTTGCATTGTGTCCTAGGTCTTTTCAGGTCTCAAATGGGCTATAAACCACTTAGCATATCCATGCTCCAGCAAAGAAGCAGCTGCAAGCCATAGTGTAATTCATATTACTTTACTACTATTGAAGTCACTGCTGCCTAGACATAGACAGGAGAGCAGGCTTGTTTGCTACAACTTAAACACAAATACAGACATAGCAGTCTAGAGATTTACAGGACTGGGGCAATGTGTGGAAAGGGGCTCCAGGGGCTCTGGTTACTAATGTAGATGACTCAGCAATACCCTGGGGGCTCCAAGCTTAAAAGACAATGGGACCCTGTGTGCAAGAAACATTGGCATAACCTGTCCTCTTTTCCTGCCTCCCTTTCACTCTGCATATCCTTCCCTGTGCCTCTCCTGTTCACTTGTTTTCTAACTCACTGGCAGAGAACAGGGAATGTTAATTAAAGGGTCCGAGAACTGCGGGGGGGAAAAGGCTTGTGGGGGGGGGGCATACCAAGCACAAAAATGGTGCATGTCACAGGTCGATAACAAAGTTTGCATGATATGAATGATGACATTTGTGACAACAGGAACCAGGAAATTAATGAATGAGAGAAGAAAGAAATACGACGCAAAGATGAAAAATGAAAGCAGATGTTTTGGGCAGGTGTGGGAAGGGATTTTCTAGGGAATTTGTTGCATTACAAGTTACAAGACTGTGCATTACGTAGGAATGCAACTGCACTAAATATGATCAATCACTGTATCTATCCAAAGTATAAAATGGACAAAGGTTTTAGAGAATACTTTTGTATATTTTTTGTGCGTTTGTGGGAATGTAATTATTTTACTCCACTCTAAGAAAATCACTCTAAGAAAATCAAGCAAAACTAAGAACCACACATTTTGAATCTGAGAGCAGTGAGTGCAGCGTGGAGATAAGAAAGGTTGCTATGGGTTAAGCTGTGGACATGCACTGCATATGTGTATTTGTTTGTGTGCTTGCAGTGTAGACAAATGTGATTATTTTACCTAATGCTAAAGTAATCAAAACCAAAAAAAGCTACATTTTAAATTTGGACCAAGTGCAGTGCTGACAGAAGAAAAAAAACATGTTGAAACCCAGTAAAACTATACCTTCCAGTTGGCCAGTTCCTGGAACTCAATGATCTTAATGAAGCCTCCCATTAGAATCCCTGGAAAGAGTAAGGAAATACCAGTGTTTGAAAAAAAAAAAGTTTACTACTTAATTTCATGAAAATCACGCAACACATGCTATTTTAGTGGTTTACAGTAAATACCTCATAAATGTCATCATAGTTCAATTATAACTTGTTTAAAAGAGCTATGGTTATACTTTTGTCTTTGAGAACATCCTGCTGGGGCTTCAGTTCTCTTTCTACACAACCCAGCAGAACATTAATTAAAAGGGTGATGAAACACAAAGCTTTGTAAAGAGTCGAGAAAAGGAGATAGATAAGATGAAGACAGAAATTAAACACGAGCCTCAAAGCTGTGTGTAAGTTCTAGATATATTGGCAGATGGAGAGTGATAGTGCAGAGGAAGACATACAAAGAATAGATGGGGAAAAAGGAAGTGATGAGGAAGGAAAAGCAGCCTTTTCTGATTTGTAAGCAGTGTGTTATCTCTCTTCAGCAGAGTCCCCTGTGACGAGGCCTGTCTTATATGCAGCAAGCAGGTCGTGCAAAAGCAAAAGGCCTTCAGGGTGAAGACAGATGGGTGTCACTGAATTATAGCGAGTGTAACTGCACAGACATGTAAAGAGGAAGCTGGTGGAGAGAATTAGAACGAGAATTAACCTAAATCGACTGCACAGAGGAAGCAAAGCTGCACCTCAGGAGAAAAATGAAATACATCTTGTTTTTTTTTTTGGTTTTTTTTTTTAAATTAAGTACTTCTTAAATATTGAATAAGGCTGCAAATGGCACCAATGAGTTAGTGTTTGCTCATCTTAAATCACACAGACAACCTAAAGAAAAACGATTTCCCTTAGGTCGTCTACCCTTTGTTTCATTTTGTTGCATAACACAGAAGAAAATTGAGTCTCTCTGTGTGTATAGAACATATGAGTAATATATGAAGTCTTGTGAAAAACGAATTACCCCCCCCCCCCCCCTTAATGCTGCCATAAGAATGAACATAAAAATGAATAGAATAGACTTTTACTGTAATTGTACATGTACAACAAAAGAGGTAATATGTCTGATTAACTGTTTATCAGCAAGTGTGTGTTACCTCTATAAAAGCTGAAGCCTGGGATGTTAACCCAAGTGCTACATCTCAGACACTACAGCCCTGAGTGAAGCGTGTTAGAAAAAGACTGAACAAATACCGCTTGCTTTTAACAGCTGCCAGGAGAAGCCACTTCTCTTTAAAAATGATTTGATCTTGTTTTGCAGCCACAGGATCTGGGTACCATGCTGTTGTGGAGTCAACTGTGAACTCCTCTGTTTACCAAAGTATTTTTGCTTTAAATATGTGGCTATCTACATGAAAGTTAAAGGTTGGCCAAAATTGGTTCATGGAAAAGGACTGAATGGCTGAAAAAAAAAAAAAAAGAATCAAGGCGCTGCAATGGCCCAATCAAAGTTCAGATGTCAACCTGATTGCAATCCTTAACAGAGCTGTGCGTGAAGAAATTCCAGCGAAATTCAATGAGCTGAAGCAACGTTGTAAAGAAATTCCTCCACAATGCTACGAGAGACTGTTCATTTATACAAAAATCAATTACTTCCAAGTTTTTGCTGGAAAGGTTCTTCTACAAGCTACTGACTCATGTTTTTAACAAGAATGCAAAGACATCTCAACGTTTAAAACAATCCATATGCTTTGGTGCAATTCATCTACTGTCTGAAATAAGCCATTTCTGCTCTTCTGCCTTTAAGGCCACACCGATTTGAAGGAAAATTACTTCTGTTTGGCTGCTCCTCACAAACAGAAGGTTCAAACATTAGATGGCTGAGGCTGCACTGCCATGAGCTCTTAATATCCAATTGAGGATTACCCTCTTTGACATAATAAAGTTCCTTACAGAACGTTCATTGTAAAATGCTAAAATTCAGATAAGTCTGAAGGCTAAGTGTTTTATCTAAATTAGGCAGGGCAAGTTTATTTATATAGCAAAATTCAACAGCAAGGTGATTCAAAGTGTCTTACAGAGACATAACAAAACAAAAACAAATAAAAAGGATGATTTAAGATGAAAAAAAGGAGCAGTAGATAAAATCAGTAGTTAAAATATAAGTTTTGAAATTTAAGCTTAAAAATAAAACAATGCGAATTTGGTGCTTTATTCAAATGCAGCTGAGTCAGGTGAGTCTTCAAACTGGATTTAAATAAACTGAATGTTTCAGATGATCTGAGGCTTTCTGGGAGTTTGTTCTAGATATATGGAGAATAAAAGCTGAATGCAGCTTCTCCGTGTCTGGTTCTGACTCTGGGAACTGATAAAAAACCGGATCCAGATGACCTGAGGGATCTGGAAGGTTCATACTGGGTCAGGAGGTCACTGATGTACTTTGGTCCTAAACCATTCAGAGCTTTACAGACCAGCATCAGAACTTTAAAGTCTATCCTCTGACGGACAGGCAGCCAGTGTAAAGACCTCAGAGCTGGACTGATGTGGTCCACTTTTTTGGTCTTAGTGAGGACTCGAGCAGCAGAGTTCTGAATGAGCTGTAGTTGTCTGACTGATTTTTTAGGTAGACCTGTAAAGATGCTGTTACAGTAATCAAGCCTGCTAAAGATGAATGCATGGACTAGTTTTTCCAGGTCCTGTTGAGACATCATATTGTCTTAATGTGTTTTTCTAAGTTTAGGTCTGAGTCCATCACTACACCCAAATTTCTGGCCTGGTTGGTGGTTTTTAAATTAAATGGAAATATGTTGACATAATATAATTTTTTTGGTGAACCTCCATTAATGTAAACATAAATATGACAGATAACAAGAAATAAAATTCTACTTTAATTACTTGGACAAATACACTTATGATGTTAAAATTTTAGTATGATGCCAAATGCAATTACAAATATAATACATAAGCAGTACTTACCTAAGGACACAACAGCCACACTCTCTGGAAGAAAATGCAGCTTGAACTTGATGAGCAGGTGCACCAATATGATGCAAATACCTGGGGTTGAGTGTTAAGAGAAACATACATCCATGTTAATAAAATCACACCGTCTCCCAAATATTACAGTATTGTCATCTTTTCTCAAGCTGCCTTCCTTCCAGTAACCAAATGCACAGGGATGTCAATGAGAGACGAAGAGTACCATTGAGCTCCAATTAAATTTCTTAATAATTGTGTGGATGCTTTAAGCATCCACACTATTGAGTTCCTGTTTCTCTTTATTCTTTATACTTTATTATTGTGTGGATGCTTTAAGCATCCACACTATTGAGTTCCTCTTGGGACTTCCGTACACTTTTTGGCACTTAACTACTTCCACAATTTTCAGTCGATTTTCACCGTTCAAATTTTAAACTATTCTGCTATTTCTGCTAATGTGTGCTATGTCTTTTGGTATTTTTCACTATTATACTTTTTAAAATATTAAGCTTAATTTGTCCCATTGAAATGAATGGGAAACTTCTGCAATTCTGCTAAAATTTGCTTGTTTTCGAAACTTAACTACTTCCTCATATTTTCACGTAGAACAAGCATTCAAACTTTAAAATGTTCTCAAATTATTGGGCTATTCAGGTATAAATCAGCTTTTTCAAATCTTTTACCGTTTTACTTTTATGCCTCTTAAAGTTTTCAGTTGCAAAATTGTGATTTTTCACAAAATACATGCGTTGTTATGGTTGCTATGCACTTGGCTTCCAGTGTGCCACTGAAGGTTTTGCAGTCTTCTCTTCATGTCCGAACAACTTCTTGCTACTTGCTCAATTTTCACTCAACTTCCACAAATTATACATCAAAACGTAGGTATTTTTGCTGGCTTTCCGAAAATGTCACTATCATTGTTGTGGGATTTATAGAATTTTGGCAAATCTCCTCAGACCAACACAAAGTCGCAAAACTCTCCATAGAAAGTCAATGGAGAGCTTGTTCAAAATCACCGCTTGATTTCTGTAATGAGAGGCATATTCCAATCGTCATATCTCCTTAACGAAGCAAAGTTAAGACATAAGGCTTGTCCCAGTATATCTTCAGACACTCCTGACGCTCACAATTCAAGAATTTTTTTCTCACCTATTGCCGTTCTCAAATGAGTTAGACTTGTTTGAGAGTAGGAAATTTGTCCTTCGCTCAGATTTCTTCAGATTTCAAACTCTGGAAATGAACCACTTTTTTCTCTCGTCATATCTTTTTAATGGATTTCCACAGAGACCTGAAAATTTCCATGATTGTTCACCAAAGCCTGCTGTCTCTTACGGTGAAAGAATGATATCGATACTCCAAATAGATTTAGAGTTAGAAAGCGTTGTTTGAGGGCAAGTCAAGGCAGTTTTTGCTTTGCTCTACTCAGTTATGGTGCATTAGAAGTCAAATATCTTTAATAATTCATATTTTAATGATAAATTGTCAACACTTTAAGATTCCCCCATCTCTTCTGAACAAAACGGTGTAAGAATGACCGTTCTAGCCCCTACGGTTAGGAAATTATGGTCATTTGTTTGAGGGGAGTCGTCATTACGAGAAATAGACTGCAAAAATCCTGTGTCTCTTTGTGCTGCGTGCACCTGTTTTGGCGGGAAAAAGTGCACAGGCTCTCTGATTGGTGGATTCAAATTGAGCAGCTCCCAGGCTGCTTGACTGAGCATGAAACTTGCTTCTCTCTCCCTGTGTGTGTGTGTGTGTGTGTGTGTGTGTGACAGAGAGAGAGAGAAAGCCTTTTTATGGGATGATCTCATTGTAAGATTCAAATTCAATATATTTAGACTGGTTGACTGAATTGGATCTTGTGTGTGTGTGTGTGAGGGAGAGAGAGAGAGAGAGAGAGAGAGAGAGAGAGAGAGACCCTCTTTAGGGCAGCATCTCATTGTTGGAAAAAATATAATATATTCAGACTGGTTGACTGGCATAGACCCTCTGTGTGTGTCTCTCTCTCTGTGCATTTGTGTATACATATTTGATTTTGTGTGTATCTGTTGGCTGTTCCTTCTTGTTTTTTAAATTTATTTTTATTTCTTTATTTTTTTTTCACAGGTGAATAACAATTAGTTTTGAGGGAACTTAACCATGTTCCGTTTTTTTTTCAGCTTGTCATCTTACATTTTCCAGTATTTTCACTTAAGTTATTACTATTCTGTTCAATCATAGTATTTGTTCTAAATCATTGTTATTATGCTATATTGTAGTATTTCTGCTAAATCATACTATTTCTACTATATTATATTTTTCTTTCTAAATATAGCATTTCTGCTATATAATTGTATTTCTGCTATGTTATAATATTTGTGCTAAACCAGAGTATTTGTGCTGAAACATGGTATTTCTGCCAAATTATAGTATTTGTGCTGAAACATAGTATTGATTTAAAATTACAATATTCATAGTTCAACACAGTGTCTCTGGTAAATCACAGTATTTCTGCTCTGTTGTACTATTTTTCTAAATCATAGTGTTTCTGTAATGCTTAAGTATTTTTGGCTAAATACATTCTTTCTGTTATCTTATATTATTTCTCCTAAATTCTTGTATTTTTGAGAAGTTATCATGTTTCTGGTAAGTTACAATATTTCTG
>NC_140615.1:27967785-27970285 GCF_057381915.1 Diplotaxodon limnothrissa | reverse complement strand
TTCTTCTTCTTGGGCCTTAACCCCTGTCTGCACTGGCAGAATGGGCTTGACTGTTGGGGGTGCCGGGGTAGTTGGCTTGACAGTAGTTGTTGTTGAGTGAAGGGTGTCATTGTAGTAGTTGTCGGTGGTGTCATTGGACTTACTGCAAGGCGACAGACAGATTAGATTCAGAGGTGACTATGTCAGTTATCTCAATATGGCTCAGTTACGTCTTGCATTTAAACAGCTGCCATTTTGATCTAGTCTAAGTTTAAGTTAGGTAGAGCTGAATGGAGCACATAAAAACATTTACCCAGTTTAAACAGATGGGATACAGATTTTGTTTTGGTGAAATTATGTTTGTCTATGTATTTTTGTACTTGTAATATTAGAAAGTATAATATTTATTTGGCATCCATACAAAAAATGATTAGGCTTGTACCGTGTACAAGCCAAACTACTGAAACTACTTCTAGCTAGGTACAATATGCCAAGTTAATCCAGAGAGAGTACTGAAATTAGTTTTTGCCGTCTCTGACCTGACCGATGACCCATCCTTCTGTAATTCGTTTGAATCGAGGTTCGAACCATGTTCTGTTTCATGGTTTTCTACTGACTGCCCTTCCTCGGCTATAATATTGTCCTGTTGGTTCACATTTCCTCCATCGTCATCTCTCTCATGCAAGGCAAGTGAGTTTTCCCTCTCTGCTCGCTCTGACGCACAAAAACTTACGAACAACAGAAAAAAGGACAAGACTTTAACAATAACGCCTCTCATCCTCAACCGACTTTTTTAAACATTAAAGCTACGTTTTGTAATTAAAAAAAGATCGTCTGTTTCATGTCGACAGCTCCATGTATCTGTTGACATTTCGACTCTACTTCCGGTTAAATCTTTTGCTGGGAGTTGTAGTTTTTTTTAGCTACCGGGCAAGGCGGTATTAACTAAGGTTAAGGGAACATTCAAAAGTTGTTGATGTGTTCGTTTTAAAAAAGATAGCTATAGATATATGGTCCCGTGAATAATTCAACTTTCATGTGTACATACGAAATGTTGGCGTTTACAATTCTTGTATTTCCACTTTCCCATGAGCCATTGTAATCTAACGTCAACCGTCTTCTTGGTGCTTCGTGGGTATTGTAGTTTTATTGTGGCATGCGCTGTTTGCGAAGTACCAGATGTGTATTACATAACACTAAGACACCTTCCACCTTGTAGTCAGTCATATAAGATACCTGCGAAGATTGAGCTATCTATAAAAAGAAAAAAAAATAAATGGTTTGCTCAAATACGTAATAGAGGTCTGTGCTTTAAATGGACAGACTTTAGGGCTTCTAGGTTAAAAATAGTCTTGTATTTACATCCAAACAGTGGTCACAGTATACTCATGGAAGGAGGGAGTGGACATCCAGTATTTACATCCCCTATGATTTTTTTTAAATCCCAATATTGCTAATAAATTAGCCAACTGTCTAGCTCAAGTAGTGCTGTGAAAAGCTCTTTAACCATTACGCCATAACGGGTGCAACGTCTATCGAAGCGGGCATCTTATTCGAATTTTTTCTCGCCGGTGTTACGTCGGTAAACGTCGGACGCGTACATGTTTGCTAGGCCCGAGCTGAGCTGTTGTGAACGCCCACTTCAGCTACTGCTGCTTTTTTTTTTTTTTTTTTTTTTTTGCGGAGGGACAGCTCCATTCATAGGGCTGGGCAGGCGAGGCAAGGCAAAACGCAGGAGCGGCAACACCATCGGCGACTAGTGTGAAACCCAGATGATGGTCTCACACTAAGTGTATCAGGCCAGTTCAAAGCGTGCTGCCGTTATCAGACCTTTCTTCATTGGACCCGCAGCGAACCTAAACCAAAAACAGTAATGGAATTTAAGTGCGTTTCCTGAAAATTGGTGGTCCTATACTCGCCCTGCCGCGGAAATAGACGGACTTCCTAGACGCCTGGCTCATCGCTGCCGCAGCCCTACCACTCCACTCGGCTCATTTAACCCACACAGCCACCGGACTACTGGCTCTGGCATCTGGATACATCGAAAAGGATCTGCCATTGTTTTAGAAACGCGAACGTGCCTGTGTGTGCTTCT
Source organism: Diplotaxodon limnothrissa (assembly GCF_057381915.1). NCBI lineage: Eukaryota > Metazoa > Chordata > Actinopteri > Cichliformes > Cichlidae > Diplotaxodon > Diplotaxodon limnothrissa. Next base: position 27,968,211 of record NC_140615.1, on the reverse strand, counting down.
GTTGCCTGTATAATGCCGACACATTTGCGGTTCCGGAGAAGGTCATTCCTTGGGCTTTTATTCCTTTTTACGCTGTCCACCTCGGCACTGTATTTCATCTACTCCGCCCCCGGAATCGGTAAGTCAAGTCAAATTGATGAATTTATTCCAAAAATTGTAGGTGATGAAGATGTAGTGAGGTTGTTTGTATGGGCTGTTAGGTCATGTGTGACAGCTTGGCTGAGAAAAGACGTTGCCATGCGCCTGTACTCATCTTCCAATCTATGATGATGATGATGGCCATCTGGGTTGCTGGAGCTCAGACTATAATATCCATGTACCTGGACACTATAATAATAGTATTATTGATGAGCGTGTCTATTATATTCATCCCGATGTTAGCAGGCCTAACGGCTATGATTATATTGCTCATCGTATCGTCAGGGA
>NC_140615.1:27587785-27960285 GCF_057381915.1 Diplotaxodon limnothrissa | reverse complement strand
ATCTATTTGTTTGTGCAGCCACTTATAGCCTGGAAAAGTTTCCAACTTAAGTTTCTACCTTACTTCGGGATCATTTGAATCCTAATTTGAGTAAAAAATTACTTCTGAGGTGGGAAGGTTTACGGGAGGAAGATTCTTATAATGATAAGACAGATAATATTTTTAAATTTGCAGTTTGGAATTTCTAGGGAAACCCACATTAGGTCTGCATAGTACATGTTTGTAACAACAACAACATGTTCAAATGCAGCCCTGTTACTCTAGTCTGAATGGGGTAAATCATTAATTTTGTCAAGGTGCATTACACTTTAGTTCATTATGCTTAATGGATTTGTTAAATCGGTACTTTGACTAAGAACAAACAGGCAATTGATGAGCATTTTAAGTACCACTAGAAGAATTAAAATCCAAATAAGTACTAGTTGTAGTAAAACTGCCTCTGTTAAGTCTTGTATTGTTGGTGTTTATACTCAGAGTTTAAAAGCATGGCTGATGGTAACCACAGAACTAAAAATTGGCTGTACTCCAGTAGAGATCCACTTGTAATAATAACAGTGTCTGTGCACTGCAGTGTTAAGTGAGTGTGTATGTGCGTGTGTATTTAAGTGCAAGTGAGTAGAGTTGTCTGTGGAAAATGCGGCCTGTTGTGTGTCATAATACTTGGAGCCCATTTGTGCTTGATGGGTCGGTTACTTCTGTGCTGATGCTGGTGTCTCAATGTTAATGCCTGTGCTTCTCTGGCACTCTTAAAGCAATTTATCCTGGTCCTAGAGGCCCAATGTAGTACTATTCTTACTCCCTCTAACACCCTCCTGCTACATGAAGTTGCTGGAATTAGCCAGCAACCTCAGGCTAATTTCCAGAAGCTAGAGAGAGCCAGGGTGAAATATTAACTGTGTGCCAAGCTGCCTCAGGTGGGTTTCATTGTGAATAGACAAGCGTGCTGAATAGGGATTAATTATGTAGCTTTAACTTTTGTGACTCTCTTTAGACAGTTGCAAATGGATGTCTCTGATTTAATAGTAAGTAGAAAACTGTATGAAATCTAAACACACACAAAGTTGAATGCCTGAGAGTCCAGACACTAAAATTCCTCTACTTTGGTGTTTGACATTTTCACTGCAGTTGCCATGGTTCCCTCAGGACTTGTTCCCATCCAGGACTGACTAGTTTTTAATGTCACAGGAACCAAAGAGACATGCCATCCTGCTTCCCATGATGGTCTGTATGATGACAAATCCTCATTGATACAGCCATTATAGTAATTTGGGATTTTTGATAGAGACATCTCTTTTGGATTGAGATTGTATAGATAGGACCTCTCAGTAAACTTCAATAGAACTAGTATAAATAAAACAAAGTAACCCTGATGGGTCAGAAGAGCGCTTGCCTCAATATTTCAATAAACACATATAAATTTTGTTTATTTTCATATGTGTAAATGCATGTGCAGAGATAAAGGACATGTGACTTAAAACTCTGCCACTGCAGGAAGCAGTAAACAAGATTAAATTGATTAAACTGTAAGCGCAGTGTATCCTGATACATGTTTATTGTGTGATATTCTTTACATGGCATGTTTGAGTGAAGTTTTCAAAATATAATAAATATAAATATATTGACAATCAGTGTCCAGCCTACTACTGGTCATTCCTGATCTTTCTAATTTCCTTTATCGATAAATACAACTTTTACATACGGGTTGCTGACAGTAGTGTGAAAATACCAGTCATCAGTTCCAGATATGTCACCAGATATTCTACTAAGATATTCATGTACACCTCTCTAGGACTTACAGAGAGTAGGCAAAGTAGAGTAACTAGTGAAGTAGAGTAATGGTTTGGTAGAAATTGATGATTATTAACTGGCACAACCTACCTGAGTATTGTTGTTGTTGTTGCTCTTTTATGAACACAGAGCTAGCATCATCTAATGACTGCTATCAGCACGAGAACAGTTATGTATGCTTAAAACGCATTTTTATTTACTGGCTTTTAATACAGCATGAGAGTTATTTGTTAATTCATATTTGGTGTTTGCTATCAGTACTCTAAGTTAATTTATTAGGTATGTTGTATTCTTGTACAGCACTTTGGTCAACGCTCCTGTTGTAATTAAATGCGCTATAAATAATAATGTACAATGTAATGTAATGTACTCATTTAATTTTAGACAGGTTGCCTAAATGTGAGAATGAGTTCCCTGTGATCAAATAACCAACTGGAAGGGATAGCTCAATAGGTAGAGTGGTGGCCCCGTGACCGGAAGGTCCGGAGTTCGAATCCACTGAATGGCTACCCTGAGGTATCCTTGAGGTAGGTACCGTCCCTACACACTGCTCCCCGGGCGCCCATTTATGCAGAGAGGAATTTTCCCACAGGGATCAATAAAGTATACATTTATTTTATTTGTTTATCACCAGATCTCGATCCAAAAGAGCGTGTTTGGGATGTGGGGGAACAAAAGATTAGTAACTTGAAGGCGCTGCCCACAGATCTGCAACATCTGTGTAGTGCTATCATGTCAATGTGGATCAGAATCTCAGAGGAATGGTTAAAAGCACTTTGATTTTGATAGAGGCCACAAAGAATAAAGGTGAGGGTCTATTTGGTAGTAGTAGAGAGAATCTAATACTGAAGTGAAAAGTGCTGAACAGTTCACTTAATCTCAGCAGTGTTGGTTTAATAAATTATGATAAAGAATCTAAACTCTTAAACTCTGATTTACTCAAATTTAAAATGTCCTTCTCATTTTATTTTATTGGTTTGTTCTTGGTTTTTTTTTTACTTGTAGCTTCTTTGAGATACAAGTAGGGCATAGCATGCACAGTCATATGCTCAATCATTTTTCTGTAAAATGACTCCTTAGCTGCCTGGATATTTGATCAACAGATAGCTAGTGGAGGTCAGTGTTGGTATACCACTGCTTACACCTTGATTATAGTCTGTTATGGACACGGACAGCTAGAGACAGTACAGCAGAGTAGTCATTCCTCTTAAACCTTGATTATACTCTGTTGCGGACAGTTGGAGACAGACACAGAAAGTAGTCGTTCCTGATATTCTTCTTTAACGTCTGGGACTGCATCTGGGACACATGCACAGTTGATGTATTGTAATGTAAAATCCCTGGGGTGGAGTTCAAGCATTCTCAAAAAATTAGCAGGCGCATGTCCGTACGGACCTTCGCACTCAGTGTATGATGACGAAGTTTCAGTTGCTCAGACCCTAACGGACTCGCAGAAACAAGAAAGTATAATTAAGGCCTTAGCTGGAGGGCAGTGAGTTATTTTAGAGGCTTACTGAGGGTCTTGTGTTGGGGCACTAATCATTTATGTAACCTAATCATCTGGGGGAGAATCCCAGTCTTTGTTGACCTGGTCTGAGCCTCCCTTTGTTTTTGAGACGGTTACCGTGGTTACTTTTGGTCAAATGTTTGAGGGCAGTCAAACATGCTGGTGAGGCATAATCCAAATGCACACAGTGGTGATGAGTGACGCACTGCTGATTCTAGGGGATCATTATTGCAGGGACAGCATTGGTTTTAAACTTTGCTCACAAAAGCCATTTACTGAAAGCAAATATTCGCTGTCTAAGCTTTACATGAAAACATAGTGGAAATTCCAGTTTTGTTTCACGGAGACATTAAACTGTAAAGTTTTGCTCATCTACCATTATTTGCTTTAAGCATATTCCATTTGGACTAGTTTCTATACCTTGACACAAAAATAAAGGTGAGGTAAAAGTAATGATAGAGTCACAGCAAGCTGTCCAGTTCTATCCTTAAAAAGTAGTTCTGCTTCATGCTGTGGGTGCTCTTGGCCACAACAGATTACTGGATTCAGTGGCTGCGTGTAATTATTGGAAAAATCTGCTTACTTTTGCTAAATGAATCACCTGACTGACACATGACACTGACAAATGCTTGTGTCATATAAGTGTACATGAAAATGTCTGCCAGTATGAAGTGAACCAGAACTATATTTATTAGGGGGATTTAACCGTCAAGATTCCAATTCATTCACTTCATGCGCAATCTGAAAATTTATGATAAAATAATGAAATTGTATATTGTCAAAGGACAGCTTCACATCATGTCATACAAAACCACATTTCTGGCCATTACTCAATACCTTAAAGCAGGGACTGAAAAGTAGGCAAAGGTGTAAAGGCAAGGCAAGGCAAGGCAAGTTTATTTGTATAGCATAATTCAACAACAAGGTGGTTCAAAGTGCTTTACAGAGACATTAGAAACAAAAACAAATAAAAAGCATGATTTAAAATTATAGCTGCAGTGTTCAGTAATATTGTTTGCTACTTGGATTTTGGAGTGATTTGCATTTTAACAATAAAAAGTTGTAATGATTTTAGAGATAAACCATTTCATCTTTTTCCTGTTCGGGTATCTGTTTATATCAAATAACAGTCCAGTAACAGTATTAAATTATTAAGCTGTTTTCCTCGTTGTGAGATCTTGGAGTCATCTTTCACATGTAAGGCAACACAAGGCTCAGCTTAAACACTGCTTTTCTATCTTTAGAAGATAAACATAATTCATACATAAATATAAATGTAATGAATTGGTATTTCTTGGTTAAATAACCCATTTTATCAAAGGTGATAAAATTCTCTTTTAATTTTTAATATTATTATTATATTTATTATTATTATTATCATTACCGGTATTATTATTAAAATGAAAAAATGCCTCAGCATTAATCATCTGTTTAATCTGCTGTCAGTGCAAAGTGAGTCAGTACAGCTGCACCTGTTTGTCTGTTTATCCAGCACCACTTCCTTCTTCCCCATTCATTTGGCTCAGACACGGGAACAGTAGGGGAAATACAAAAAATTTAGTTTTTTTTTTTATCTTTGCAGGGTTCCATCTGAACAATGAAATGTTCTCATGAAGTTAAGTAGAAATGCATGGCTGAGTAAAGAGAATTGTTTTTTTCCATGTGCATCATTTGCATTAAAACAGAAGCACTATTATTCTCATGAAATATTAAATGTATCAAATGCAGCTCCAAAGCCTTAGCAGTTTTTTTAATGTTAGCTAATTAATGCATACATACACATGCATGCAGTATAAAATAGCACATACATTATTTATTCCATATTATTATCTTGGAATATCATCTCATATGTTTTCCAAAATCATTACACAGTTTATGTTGCAGTTAAGCAAATAGAGTTTTTAATTTAGCATTGATGTGATTAACCATAATATCGAAGAGTGTCTCAAATGTGGGCATTGAAACCTCGGTGCTGTGCACAGTTTATGTATTTTGAAGGATTTCAAATGGTAGCTCTAGCGTGCCTTGTAGATAGTTGAATGTGTATATCACGAGGAAAGGTTGCGTTATTCTGCATCTTGTTCCACTATATGTCACTACTACTATTGTGCAGCGTGCAGCATTTGCTTGCCGCTCTGGCCCATTGCTCAGTCAACAGGAGTAACCTCCAGCTGTGAAGAGACTTCAGCTTTGTGGAGGGGGAGATTGGTAGGAAAATATCAAGCAGCAGGAAATGTGCAGTACAGTGTATGTTTGGGGGTTGGGGTCCATGTGTACCTGTCTGTGCATGTCCTTTGTTTGCCCATTATTCAGAGCCACTGCAATAACACAGGAATGCATTGGACAACTGCCAAATATAAAAGCAGGAGGAAAGGGGTGAGATGAAGCTGTGGGTGTACTTGAGGAATGAAGCAATGCCCTGTCTTAGCAACACTGCAACTGTCTTGCATATTGTGACTTGACAAGAGTTGAAGAGCAGTTTTTTCGTCATACAGATCGGAAGGGCAGTTGGTTCTACCAAGGTTAGATGTGCAAAATAAGTAAACTCTACAATTTCAGATTTTGTGAAATGAAGAGGCAAGAAAGGAAGTTGCAGGTCGGGTTAGCTGGTGAAATACAAGAGAAAAACAGAAACATCTGGCAAAAGACCAAAAGCTACGTGAGAAGGACCCAGTCATGTTGAGCTGGTTTAATGATCTGCATAGTTGTATTTGGCAGGAACTGCTTTGTTGTTCACAAAACAGGCACTTGAGATATTATTGGCATACTACAGTAGAAAAAAAGTGTAGGAGAAAGGAGGAGAAGGGCGCTCTCCAACTGGCAGCAGACTTGCTTCAGAGGGCTAACAGCAACTGGAAATAAAACATGCTCTAAAATGATAAAACTTAGATTTTTATTGCTCTGAGTCCTGGAACTTAAACTTCAGTCTGAATGCTGAATATTCCATTTTGTTATGCTGGGAATTACATAAAGAAATTCTGTAAACTGGCCTGGCCTACAGTATATATTTGTTATTTTTAATGAAGTCGTGCTTTTAATAGTTGTGCATCCTTATTATTTTTTTTTTTTATTTAGGCATCGAGCAGTTCTGAAACACTATAAAACTGTAAACTGTGACTCTTAAACGTCATAGAAATCCACCTATAGTTGGGCACAGGCTTCCCTGTAGCTAGCAATGAAGTCACCAATTTACTTTAGAGCTAAAAATAAAACTGCCTATCAGGAGAACCAGAACATTTCCTGGTGGCTCTAGGGTTTTCTGCACGAACAGTCAGCTTGTCCAGCAATAATAAAACAGCTTTCAGAATCCCGGCATCAGGCAGACTTTCTCACTTTTGTTGCAGTTGTGCGCCTGTTAGATAAACAAGGAGCTGAATTTGTTGTAAAGCTTTATAAACCAGAGGAGGGCTGCAGATTCGAGGTGATTATTCTCAAGATGTTTATCACTACAAGCAGTGCAGTTCATGTGGGTACACTTAACACTTTAATACTTAAAAAAAGTATGTTTATTAAACCGTGCAACAAGCAATGGTTTGTTTATTTGTTGTTTTTTAATGGAGGCTGTTAAGTACTGTCATCAACGGCAGCAGATGACTCTCTGGTATAACATTAGTTAAAATACACATGAGCTCTTTATTTCCTTTTTGTAACTGATCTGAAGAGGAACCATAGGTTTTCCTTCACTTCTCACTTCTCAGTACTTTCATTGTTCCTCATGTCATGTTGCCACCCTGTGATCACACACCCAGTCATTTCTTTCATTCTGATCTGAACTCTTTTCGGACAAAATCTTGGACCATTTATAAACAAACATTTCCCATAGTCATGATTGAGTGAACAAACTGAGAAACAACCTTCCGTTTCATCCTGCCTGCTCTTATCACTTACAAAAAATGTCCCATTAGGGTGAGAACGGGAGCGCGCTAGTAAGGGAGAATCTCTCTCCATCTTGAGCTAACATCCATATATATCAACAATCTGTCCATCTCACTCTTTTCCTCTCTCATAGTCCTTCCTTTAGATCTGTTTTCCAGTATTTGCCAGCAGCAGGGTGAAAACAAGGGGTCCTGGCACCACTGTGTCGTTTATGTAATTCTCACTGCCACTTCTGGTCCCCCATGCTTCTCTGCCATGTAGTGGCTCAGCAGACATAACGAGTCAGGGGGGGGTCAGATATGAAGACAAAAAGGCTGATATGAGCATGTTCTCACACACACACACACACACACACACACACACACACACACACACACACACACACACATCCATACATTTGGGAGAGCAGAACAGATGGAGGGACAGAATGGCTAGTGCAAAACCAATAATGAACTCAAACTGCACCTCATGTTGTCCCTGCTGGCATGTGTTAGTGTATACTGTGTCTGAGCATGATTACATTATGTGGCTTTTTTTTTTTTTTTTTAAATAGATAGACATGATTTTTCCATTACAGTTACACTTTATGTACAGTCAATTCCTGCATCTATAAAATATTCTATTCTACATTTCATACATATAATATAGCATGCCTGTTTCCTGCAGTCTTTCAAGAAGTGTGTTTCTTCTTCCAGCCACAAAGTTTCAGGCATTTATGTCCCCTCCATCTTTGCAAATTGCTGGTTAGTTTCTTTAGCACAAACAGAGCTGACACTAAACAGATATGAGATGTTTTGCAAACTTTGGGATACAACAGGCATTTCCAAAGAGTGGTTCTAAAGCCCCAGTAATGTTCACATATCATGTCTTAATCCAAAAATGCTACATCCAAAATGTCCAAGTTAAAAAAAACACTGTTTGCATGACCCACCTTATATCCATTTTCAGAATTATAGTGATCGTATAAATATAGTTGGTGACTAAAGAGGGAAGTTCAAAGCAACCTTAGAACCTAGCGGTCAAGAATGAGGCAGTTTCTGTAAGAAGGTTTGAGTTTCAAGCAATAGTCCTCTCACATCAAACATTCACATTTAAAGCTCTTTAAATTCGAGTTCCTTTTTAAAACTGGTGTTTTCCCCATTTTTACTCTGCTTCCTGTGGTCACAGTCATTGAGCACATGAATCATTGATCAGTATTCACCTCCAATTTTAGATCAATAAAAAACAAAATATAATGGTAAAGATTTTGCTAGAGGGTATAAATCCACTCTTACGTCTAGTCTCTGTAGGTATTCCCATTTGTTTTTATCTGAAAAAACTGAATGTAGGATTTATGTTTCTCGTATGCTCATATCTGCTCATAATGCTGGGCTTACACTGTGCGATTTTTTTCAGTCGCGCGATTCAGCTCCTGCTCAAACTGTACGATTGACTCGCAGGGGTTAGAAGTTCATAGGTCACGATGCAGGATGCACTGCTTTCACTTCTGATGCAAGTCACACACAGTATGAAACTGATATTTTCACTGACAGTAACAGTGGCATAACAAAAGAGTAGTTTACTTTTCCAGACGTCCCTCCATAGCAGGCATTTACCACCAGCAGAGACATTGTGGATGGGGAGGCAACATTTCAGAGATACTGCGAATAACAATGATTGATTGAATTCAGTTGTCTCAAGAGGAGGTTAGAAGCTTTTAGAAGGCAAGGGGGTGGTTCCCACGTCCCTAGAAAGTGGGCACACAGCCATGAACATAAGTACTGACGTCATTTAATTTACGGTAAAAGAGTACTGATCTTGTGAAAAAGAAGAAGGAAAAAAAAGGCGTGGGGTGCACTAAGAATGTAGACTTTAAGGCATTTTTCTTTTTTTGGGAGCAGGTCTGCATTCCTGTGCACGTGACGAGCATTCTGGTCAGTGCACGCATGATGGTTTTCCTGTAATTTTATTTTTATACACAGCGCTATTTGGAGTTAGTCTAGATGTGATGTGAAACAGACTGTGTGTGTGTGTGTGTGTGTGTGTGTGTGTGTGTGTGTGTGTGTGTGTGTGTGTGTGTGTGTGTGTGTGTGTGTGTGTGTGTGCGTGCAGGGGAGCTGTAAGTTTAGTGGAAGCTTCCTGATCTAGTTATGACGAAGTGTAACGTAGCCGTAACTAGCACAGCTGGCATTCCCTTTGTTCTTGCTGGTATGTTTCAGATTCTCTGAGCAAAATCACATTTTCATTTGCACAGTTGGTCAGATAAAAAACGAAAAAGATTGACCATTATTACTCTCTCTAACTTGCTTCTAATCCCTTTTTCCTGCCCTGGTGTCATGCATTAAGGAGATTGTCCAGACCCTGACAGCCGGATAGACTCTTGAGTGCAATAACAAGTCATAAATGAGTGAATGCGAGAGCCTGGTTTGCTAACTGTGAATATGACAAACCCAAGAAACAGACAGACACTGAACAAACAGAAAAATCTATCATATCCTTCCTGCCTCTATTACTACTAATAAAAACATTTAGCCAAAGTAACCAAAGTAAAGCACAGCAAAGACCCTTGGAGAATAATTGCACACTGCTGCTTGCGTAACCTGAAGTTAACCATGATAACAACAACATAAATGTCATTGTAAGCACAACTGTTATAGAGACAGTACTTAATCAGTAAGTCAAACATTTATAAGTACCAGAGCTGTGCAGGCATGTTTTGGAGCACTTCACTGAGGCGTGGCTCAGCTGGTAAAAAAACAAAGTTTGCCGTTGCTTTGCAACCTTTGTGCAACTCTGAAATGCCCCATCAACAACTCATTAGTTACAAAAGCACATTCAGTGTGTGTGTTTGTGTGTACATGTTTAGGCATCTTTGTAATGACAGAAATTTGGTATGCCACTATAGTTGTGGGGACGAGCAGTGACTTATGGGGACAAAATGCCAGTCCACACGGGTTTGAAGACATTTTTGAGACTCAAAATGTGGTTTTAGTCAGTTTGTCTGTATTATTAATGATAAAACAATAAAAGCAATACTGTGTGCAGGAAGCACCTGTCTTGATGTTTGATGTTCGCACAGGCGTATTTGAAAAACTGTAATTGGAATTACAGATGGGGCTAATAAGGAGTTTGTTTCGTGAGATAATTATGTCCACCGTTTGGTGTTTGAATTTCTGTTTTGGGTTTTTTTTTGTTTCATGGTTTTTGTTTTGGGTTTTTTTTTTGGGGGGGGGGGTCACACCTATCAATGGGTAAAGGGAGGGGGAGGATGTAGAATGTTCTCTGTGGTAACACGGCATTGTTCATTTCACATGTGCGTGCATTTGCATGGGTTCACTGACCGAGGCATGGCTGTGGGTGGTGAGTGTCAATCCACTGTAGTTTATGTATTTCTCACCATCATTTGCAAACAGTCCAACAAGGTGATAACAAGTGTGTCCCTTCAGATAATATCCAGTTTGTGTTTAAAAAGGTCAAGTTACACATCACCATGTGCAAATCCCAAACCTTTATCAGTTGATCAATGCACTCAAGTTACAATAGTTGTTCCAGTTCATTGTGAGGGATTTTGTGTTTTTGCTTAGAGTATTTGCCCATTTTCCTTACCGTGAGGTATTCAAATGAAACTGTGTAGAAAACACTCTAACAATACAAACGCTCTCCTAATCCACTTTTAAAGTCAATTAATATGTGTGAATAATATGATGAATTTGTGAACATAGTGTTTTCTTGGCGTGGCTCTGTAGGTGTCAGTGATATACAGCGGCATTAAAATGAACATTTTGAAAGTGACTATGGTGCATACATGCAGAAAGCTTTTCTGGTCTGAGGTAAGAAAAAAAAATGCCTTTCAGCTCTTATCGCCTAGCTAGCAGAACAGGAGAAATCACCTCCCACTGCTGAGCTGTATCAGTGTGCAGTTAATTGCCTTTTTAGAGAAAAAACAAAGGGGTATGTGCGTGTGTTTACTTTTTTTTTTAGTTCTTTCCATTTTCTTTTTCGATTAACCTCTCTTGCACTACAATATGGTGCAGGGTCGGTGCCTGGAATTGTCCCCATAACCCTGCAATCCATCATTCAGCTCATTTGCTTAAAATGAAAGCAACAAACGGAATTGACAGAAAGTGATACAAACCACATTACACAGAGACGGCAGCACAACTAGATGAAGAGGGAGATAGAGGAAATGACAGATAAGTGGGAGTGATATGGAGAAAGAGACAAGGATAGGTGGGCTGTGCTTGGCGTGACGGCTGGATGTTCTCTGAGAGCTATAGAAGACAAGGTCATTCAAGGTTGCCTGTCGTGCTTGATGGGTTACAGTGAGTGGTGCTGATGGGATGAAGAGCTGGAAGGGTTTGGCTGGGGAGGGGGTCCTACGTGTCCCCATGTCTCATTTATATAGTTGTATATGCCGACACTGACACACTGACAAAGCTCTGTGGTGATACATGCCTCCTCTGTCCTGATATGTCCAGTGTTAATGGCTTTGTGTTGTAACCTGCTATGTTAGTTTCCTCTAAAGCCAAGGTCTCTCATGGCTATTGCATTTGTCACAGTTTATAACCTTGCTTACCTCACCGTAAACCATTAATCCAGCCTCTAGAGTGCATGTTAGATGCTACATGGCTGTGTTTTAGTTTGTAATTTCAGTCAACCTGACCCTCTTTTTTATTTATTCATATATGTATATATATATTTTACACCAAAGAAAAGACTTCTTAGCTTTGCTTTAATCTTCATATGCTGCTGTTTGGTACAGTATGATAGGGTAGTTAATATATAATACACTCACGGTAAAATGAAAGTACACCCTTTTTCAATTCACCTCTTTCAGGTTCTTAAATATCAGGGTATAATGATAATCTGGTACTCAACAGGTCTCTAAATGGCACATATTTACTGCTTCCATAGAAATTAGGAGGGTAAGTACTATCCCATTGCCAGTCTTCCCAGGAGTGAACAGATACCCAGGAAATTCATCCAAAGAGCTGGCCATGCAATGTTCCGAGAAAATGCAAAAAAAAAAACCCAGGAACAATATCTCAGATTCTAAAGGCATCAGTTGGCTTGTAAATGCTAGTTAAAGTTCACGAAGAGTACATTGATATTTCTTTAGTCTTGTTCTGACTTGGACAGGTTGCATGGGAAAGATATTCTTTCTAAGTTCAAAGAATAATATGGCAGTATGGCTTAGGTTTACAAAGGACGTTTTTCCAGAAAGAAGTCTTATGACTTGTGGAAAAACATCCTTTGGACACATGAGACCAAAGTGAGGATGTTTGGCTTTAATGCACAGCAACACATTTAGTGAAAGCTAAACACAGCATGTCAACACTAACACCTCATATTAAATGTCAAGCATGGTGGAGGAGGGGTAATGGTTTGGGCTTGTTTTGCAGCCACAGGCCTAAATTCTACCATCACTGAGTCAACCGCAAACTTTTTTTATATATTGAAGTATGAGGCAAATGTGAAGCATCTGTACGATAGCTAAAGCTTGGCCAAAGCAGGACAATGATCCCAAGAACGGACTGTCCATAAACCTCAGTGAACAGAAGTAATGGTGTAAAGAAGAGTGGACCAAAGTGCTTTCACCACAATCTGAGAGTCTTCTCATTTGACATTGTTTAGCTCATTTAAAATCTGCTATGATATACACCTGCATATTATGTTGTGGTATTTTTTGGCTTTTTTGTTTTTTTACTGTATATTCATATGCTTGGCAGGCGTGAGAAAAAGACTTGTCAAAATATGTTGGTGGCTTGCACTGGGTCACACTCCAGACGCCTCTTAGCCTTTTTCCATCCATATGGTGCCTCAGAAGGGCATCAGTTAATGCACGTGCGTGCGTGTTTGTGCGCACATTTGAACATCCGTGCGTGTCGCTCTTCCTCTACATGTGCTACAGTGCAAGTGAAGAGAATCTGTTGTCTGTTCCATTGTCGTCTTCTGCGGTTCCAGCTGCACTGTACTATTTGAGTGCTGCAGAAGTAAAATGAGAACATTGATTTCAGCTAACGCTCAGCCACTAGTCTCTGATCCTGCAAGCCTGGCATTTTGTATAAGATAAGATAAATGTGATGGAAACTGTAACGCAATTACCATGACAAATCACATCCAGGGGATTTCTAGCTCAGCAGTATACATGCCATCCACACAGATACAATGTCCGCAATAATGCAGATCATCTTGACATTGCCGGTGTTGGACACAGAGCTACAAAGGCAGAGAAGTTATTCTACGAGCTGTGTTTTTGCCTATTTTGTTTGACTTCTGAAACTTGATTCAGTGTTTTAAATGTTTTTTGAATGTTTTTAAAGCTTCTTACTATGCACATAGTATGTCATACTTCTTTACTGTACACCAAAGAGTGCATGCATCACTAGGTGTATTCAGCTATTCGCAGTTAGACCACATAACCCCCTTTTGTTCCACTACATTGCTTGGCAGGTTAACCACTGTTGTGGTGTTTATTTAGGTCAGTTCCATGCTGACTGGAACTCTCACTAAGCCTCTCTGGTGTAGTTCCCAATTATAGTTAGGAATAAATCGACTGAACTGTTATAGCAAACAGATCTACTACATAATATTGTGTCAGCTTGATGAGATGTCGCTGGTACAATAGAAATCTCACTACAATCCCAGATTGGCACATTCTCATTCACCTAGAATCTCTTGCTACTTCCTGTTTCCTGTATGTGACTACTCTATGCTGTGTAGTTTCACCCACATCCTATATGTCCCCGTCACATTTTCTCACGAAAAAGAGCGCTTCAAAACGATACAGTGGTTTCCAGACCTTTATGACTGGAAATAGCTTAGTAAAACACCTAGTGCAACCGCATTTCTTAAACATGAATATTGTTTGAAATAATTATCAGAAAGAAGAAGTGAAAGGATAACGGGTCTGAGAATGAATATATGCATTCTCAGACATTTCAAACATTTTTAAAAGTCGTTTTGCGTTAACATAATATGATTCATGTCTGTGCTTGGGTTTCTCGAATACATGCCTCGAGTCTGTGTTTAATAATAAAGTGTATTAATTCTTTTTTTCGCCTGTTTTTTCTTCTTTCCATAGTGAATGAGTATGTGTTTATGGTCCAGGCCAGAGGGATCCAGATCAGAGAGAACGTGAAGAACATTGGAGCTCAGGTTCTGGAGCAAGTAGTGAGGGGGGCTTACAGCATAAATGGCACAGGTAAAAACATGCCCATGCACACTAGTTTATTAGAAATGTTTAGCACAAATGCTATCTTTCATATCCTTACAAGAGAATGAGTGCAGTGTCAAACAATGTTTAAATAAGGAAGTAAAAGAAAAAGCGCTATGGCGTTTTCACATTTAAGTCTGTTTGCTTTCCAGTGAGTGACTCATGCTTGCCTTTACTAGAAAAGATATTTTGAATGACAATGAAAAGCTGTCGGTAAAATACAGGGTGTATCAAAAAGAATCAATCAATTTCAAAGTCCTTTAGTTCTGCAGCTGTTTGCTGGTAATGACTGAAACACGTGCTGTTGGAAAAAGGGGAATTGTAAGTTTCACGTGATTGCCTTTTGGTGGCATTAGTGACTCCAGACATGCTCACCAAAGTATGGGACAAGTTTGACTATAATAAAGACATGTATTCATATTGTATAAATTACTGTTAGCTTCTGTGTACATTACTTTAGAAAATGTCCACCTCCTGAAATCATTTTCTTTTTTTATACACGCTGTACATTAAAGCATGAAGCCGGTCATGTTTTTTTTTTCACTTTCAGATTATTCTTATGACTTCAACTTCAGCGAAAGCGATGCTCTTCCCACTACATACCTCCCCGAGGGTTTCACCTACCTCCCCTCACAAGTTTGCCCTGAGAGGCTGCCCTCCATGAGTAAGTGCACTGTTAAAGTTGTGATTTTAAATTTAATTTGAATTCTTTCCTTAGAACCAAACTCCTTATTCTGTAACAACAAGTAGGTAACAAATGAAAAAAAAGGCTCTCAGTGGAAATGTTCCTTATGCCTCTGTATTTATTTGTTGTAGTATTGAGCTGTGAAACTGTTCCAAGAATATGTTTTATATTAGTTTTGATTGATGACGCATCAAATACAGTACTGTGTTATAGCACAAGCAGGCAATTTATGTCCCAGATTTCTCAAATGTTGCAGGCTTTGACATTTTCTTAGTCACATTCCTATGATCTTTTTCCTCTCGCTACTGTTCTTTTTTACTCGCACACCGTGTCTCTTATTTTCTCCCCCACGCTCTTGACCTTTCTTGCTTCATGACTGTTGCTTGACTCCCTCTCACTCTCTCTTTCCCCCACGCACAGAGGGCAGGTTGGAAGTGAATATGAGTGAGATATCTCTTGAAGAAGTGGAAAGATCTTTGCTGGAGGGAAAGCCCAACATTGCCCCTGGAGGCTACTGGAAGCCCACAGACTGTTTACCTCGCTGGAAGGTAAGTGCCCACTGAAAAAAACAATCTTGTGCGTAATGTGGCCGGTGAAGCAAGAAATAGAGTGGCTTCATAGAGTGGTTTGTATATTGTTAAAGTATGGCTCAGCAAAAGCACATCAAACAGAACTTTTTGAGGAATGTTGCTTAACCCTCCTGTGACATTGCAAAGAGACATTCAAGCCCTGCATGTTATAACATGCATGTGCTCTGCACACTTGGGTTTCTATTGAATTGTCACCTTTTTATAGATAGTCGAATGGTTGTGCATGACTTTTTCCATTTTGTATATAAAACATGCCTCTCACACAGTGCAGCAGCATTAGGTTTGTAGCGCTGGACCTGCTAAAACCCGCCTTTGCCCCACAATAACACCGATATATGTGGATGCTTAGTTGCTATGTTTTTTTTAACACGTTGCTAAAAGTAATGTTGGCAATAGTAATGCAAGAGTTTCTATTCTCAGTGTTCAGTGTTTCAGTGCAGAGTTTGCATAGCAATGTCAAATGAACAGCAAAACCTTAAAACTGCAATGAAGACAAAAATATTGTTTCCACAAAAGTGTTTTTCTGCGTTTCTGGGGCATTAGACAGCAGCAGAAACTCTCCATGAGAACACGAGAAAGGTGTGTTTATTTATACACAGAGCATAGCATAGCAGGAGTTACTTCATAAATTACTTATGATAAATTATCAGACACTGAGACAGGATCGATCTCACAGCAAATGAGTATTATGTATAATAAATAAGCAATAGCAGTTTAATAATGGTCTGATCTGTTGACGTCTATGCGTGTGTTTAGCACACATAATATCGGTCAAGTACTGTGACTGATTTGAAGCTGTGAAGAACATGTGAAGCTTAGCCATAAATACTAGAGGTGGGAATCACCATACATCCCACGATACGATATTATCACAATATTTAACGCACGATACGATATTATTGCAATTTTTAAAAATATTTTGCGATATTCAGATTCTGTACATAAAGGTAAACTTTATCAATATTCATTTTATCTAATATCAAAGTCTCACACTCAGTCTTTCTCTCATTTCAGTCAGTTTTATTGTTGACAAACTGAACGGTTTGTATTACAGTCTAGTCCAACTTAACTGAATGCAACCATCTGGTACAATTATAGCTATTCTGAACTATGCAATTTGTGAAAACTATGCAGCCCCTTCAGCAACTGAAGAATTTGAAAGTAAATTAAAACAAAATATAATTTTACATTAAATAAAAAAGTTTTAAACTTAATTAAAATAAAACATGTCTTAAATTAAAATAAGCAAACTGTCATGTTTATTGCTGCAATAAAAAAAGTTAAACACATTTGGACAGTGAAGGAATGTCAGGATTCTTGCTCAGAAAAAGGATCAACATGCTCTGAAGTCAGAGCATGTTCCAGTCCACAAAAACTTTTTTTGTAACAAAATATCGATTTCTGCTGTCCCTGTATCGATACATTATTAGCAAACAAAATATCACGATACTACACAGTATCGATTTTTTTCCCCCACCCCTAATAAATACTATCACTGTAACAGTAGTAAAGACAGCACAATAACATATTCTCTACTAGGGCTGAACGATTATGGAAAATAATCTAATTGCGATTTTTTTGCCCCAATATTGCGATTGCGATGCGATATGCGATTATTTTTTTAAGGTCTTTGTCTTCTGTATTATTAAACAAAGACAAGCAATACATCATATAGTATGGCCAATACTATATTACATTAATTTTAAACTGTTCTTTCCTGGAAGACAGACCTCTGTTATGATGACATGAGGTGATGCATGAATTGATGACTGACATTTTTATTTAACTTCTTCAATCACAACAGTATATTTGAACATACACAATAGTTTATTTTTAGCTTACAAACATCTGAGCATAAAGTGCTGACAAGGAACCCTGGTGTAAACATTAAAATGAAAGTCAGTACAATGTGCAGATTGCAGAAATATACATAAAAAAAATCAGTGGCTTTACCACACTCAGTTTTTCGACATCTGTGAACTACTAGACAGTCATTCAATTAAAAAATAATATTAAATAAATAAAACTAATAAATAAAAAATACACACATCTTACTGATCTCTGCAGTCAGTAACATTACACATAAAGTGCAAACATAATAGCAATTGTATAAACACACACACAAACACGCCTTTAAAATTTAAAGGCGTGAAATTGGACGGTCTAGTTCTGATTAGCGTCACCGCTGTCTCGGTGGAGTTTAATAAACTCGGCCGTCTGCTTCTTGCTATCTAAAATATAACCAGACACTGGCGTAAATTCTCGACTGTCTCATACTTCTGTTTAATAAGTTTTCTGTTTGACGTTTAGTCAGCTGTGTGAAAACCAAGGAGGAACCCACCCGGGGGATTAATAAAGTTTTATTTTATCTAATCTAATAACTTTAATCTCAGCCAAACCGATTTACTCACGAACAAACAAAACACTGAAAAAAGCCCAACAATAACATTTTTAGGTTGTCTAAGTGACTTATATATTACGTTTAACCCGAGCAGCGAAACTCCGCGGTGATCTGAAAATGATGTGCCGGGAGTTGTGCCGTTCTCGGCCGCATCAGTAACCCTCGAGCTCCCGGCTAGCTGTCGAGCTGGTGGGTAGCAGACGCCTCTGAAAACGTCGAAGCACTTTTGCAAATATGGGATATCTTGATAAACCGAGCAGATATTTGATGTTTACACAACTACTTTCTCGCCTGAAAATATGTTAAAAGTTTATTTTGTGACCCAGAAAGATTAGTATGAGTAATTTTGAAACTTAGTAGCGGCCGCCATTGCTGGAAACTGGAGTTTGGCTGGGCCGCGCTATGAATTCTGGGATATGGTAGTAATTTGGACAGCCTTCGGCGCGTCGCTGTGACGTAATCGGTCTACAAATGCGGCCTCAGGAGGATGCAGCCCATGAATTTGGACATGTCCAGAGTATAATCGCAGCCTTTGCGGTTAGAAAATTGCACTTGATCATGTCGCGATATTATCGCAAATGCGATATATCGTTCAGCCCTATTCTCTACCTCAACAGGGCTTCAATCTCACCATGGGAAGGAAATGATGAGAGGAATTATCAGAATTTCTCCTCTGTGTACCTTTCCTTTTATGCCCTTTCTTTTATTCTGTTGCTCCCTGTGCAAATAAGATTGATGGAGCTCTTCTATTTGACATTCAAATTCCAGAAAAAGTACACATAAACACAAAGTACAGGAAGTAACCTAAATTACAGCTCGTGTTTGTGCTTTGCAGTATTGTTTCAGTCTTTAATCTTTAGCCTAACAGTACTTTTTTTTGTGCCCAGTAGAGTGATCTTGCTTTCCATCTGTCTGTATCTCTCTCACATTCCTTTGCCCCAAAGGACCGTGTATGGTCTGACAGCATTTTTTCCCCTGTTTATCTCATTAGCCAGCAGTCTCTGTCTCTCTCTCTCTCCCTCTCTCTCTCTCTCTGTCTCTTTCTCTCTCTCTTTTTTTTTTTTACACCTGTCTCTTTTCTTAGCGTATCCTAGCCAGTTATATTCTGTGAATATTTCACTTTTTTATTGATCTTCAAAAGAAAGTGCAAAACAAGAACAACCATTATTACAAATAAACGCTATACAGTCATTCAGCTGCTCAGTGGGGTTTTTTTTTTTTTTTTGGGGGGGGGGGGGGGGGGGGGTCGGACTGATCCATGTCACTTCTCGTTGTGGAAATGACACTCTGCAAATCCGCCAATCTTGTGATGAGTCAGGTGCTAATTGGAATATTTTAGTGGTTTCACACAGCACACACTAAGATACTGATCAGGATGTCCACATCGGACATTGGGGAAAGTAGTATAATGAAACATGTTTCAGTATTAGTGTTGATTTGGACATGTAAAGGTGCTATCTGCTCTAACTCTAACTCTACTCTAAATTTATCCCTATATCTTTGCAATTTATTCAAGTCCCATGTTATTCTCCTTTGTGTACCTAGGTGGCAATCCTAGTTCCCTTCAGGAACCGACATGAACACTTGCCCATTCTCCTAAGACACCTGGTGCCAGTGCTGCAGAAACAGAGACTCCACTTTGCCTTTTATATAATAGAACAAGTAGGTTCACTTATTTTCACAATCAATCAATCAATTGAATTCAGAGGTAAACAACTAAATGAATTTCATCTCAAGCCACTGTTTTATGGAAGTTATAACCCATTATCTTCCCCCTTTTTTTATGAAAAGGCAGCTATACCAAAGTATCATCTTTTTTTCTTTAGGCGGGTACAGAGCCATTTAACCGAGCCATGTTGTTCAATGTGGGCTACAAGGAGGCTATGAAGGACCTGAACTGGGACTGTCTGATCTTCCATGATGTAGACCATCTAATGGAGAATGACAGAAACTACTACGGCTGTACGGACATGCCCCGACACTTTGCGGTCAAACTGGACAAGTATTCTTACATGTGAGTCCTGATTATTGTCTTTGGGGAATTACAGAGTACATGTGTTCGGACGCAAAAAATGAATCTCAATATGTATAACTGTCCCTCAAAGGCTGCCGTATAATGAGTTCTTCGGCGGTGTCAGTGGCCTGATGGTTAAGCAGTTCAAAAAGATTAATGGATTTCCCAATGCGTTCTGGGGCTGGGGAGGAGAGGACGATGACCTGTGGAACAGGTGAGGGCAACTTGTACAGACAAACACACACTGGCCTTTCTGATAGAGCTGCAGCATGTTGTTAACAGTAGTGTTGACATTAGGCATCCTCAAGTGATGAGGTAAGCCATTTGGCACATAGAAGGCTTTTGTATTATATTGTTTTTTCCCACTTCGGCCCAGAGCGTTTCCCCCACCTACACAACTCACAGGCAGCTGTACACACAGAGTAAATCTGTGTGTACTGTAAATACTGATTCTCTTGTATATTTGTTTCCATGAAATCCTTCCTTTTTGCCTTTACTATGAAATCTTTCTGATGTATTTGGAGCATGTTATTGACTATTTGAAATATTATAGCTCAGCTATCAGAGGCATTATTGTGATAATTATTATAGCAGGATCATAAACACAATGCCTTTTCCTCCCAACTGTGTACAATATGGATTAAAATTTTAAAAATGTTTCCGTAGGGTGCAGTTTGCCAATTACACAGTAAGCAGACCACAAGGAGACCTGGGACGCTACATGTCCATTCCACATCACCATCGTGGAGAAGTGCAGTTCCTGGGCAGGTTGGTGTCCTAGGTTTTCACAGCTCACTTACAAACAGTACATAATACACACTCCCAACCAAAGGAGGAAGCTGATAATTGCAATGAGGCTTAGACTCATGTGATGTAAGCCAGTCACATGAAAAGCCAAAGCAGTACCTTTGATAGAATTTCCACTCTTTTAAAGACTTTGCATGTGATATGCTCCTATGCTTCAGGGCAAAATTCCTGAGTAACTTAAAAATGGCCCAAAGAGTAAATGTTTCTTTCATATAGTTTTACATAGTACCACAGTACTAAGTGGAATTTATTTTTCACTTATTTAACTTTAAAATAAGCCTTAGATTTAAGCTACTCATATACTCATATCATTTAGGGATCTACTAGAATACGTTTGCACATTTTATGTCAAATTATTTTATCCCCCCCTGTTTGAAATATTATTTTTTAGCGCTTTTTTCTTCTAAGCCCAGCCTGGTGGTCACTTTGCCTGACTAAACTGAGGCAGCAGGGGTGTAGCCCTCTGCCTCAGTTTAGTCAGCTTTCACTTTTACTCTGACACTTCTAACTTGAACTGTCTGTGATCATTTTGCGTGAAAATGTCACTGAAACAGCACAATGCTCCTTTAATTTACATGAATGAGGATATTTGTCACATAGTGCAGCTGTTTGTTAAGGAATTTCTGCAGTCCAGAGCTGTACTTTGGCAGCTCGCCTGAATGTGAAGGGTGGTTTCCATTAATGAAGTCGAGTAACTTTTATTCATATCACACCCTGATATGAATTGATCCAAAGCACTTTCCAGCTTTTTAGTCATCTAGTATGCAAAAGTTTTCTTCTGTTGAAAAATGTATGAAATCGATGGTACAACATAGCAGGAGACTAAAAGAGTCCAAGGGTGTATATATAGTCTGTGTTAGGCCTGAAGCAGACTCCCCCCATGCCAACTCTGAGATATTTTAGAGTTGTTTAAAAAAACCGCTGTGGTTAGAATCAGTGGCTGATTGAGAGGCAGTGGGCTCTTGCTTAGTTTTGTTGAAGCAACTGCTCATTCTTTGTCAAACTTGTAGCTTCGCACATTTAGTGATGTACATAAGTAGTAGATTACAATCCTGGGCCACAAATAAGGTATTTTTGGCTGTTTAGACAAGAATCACTCCATTTGGCACAAACACTGGACTTTTTACATTTTGCCATCCTTTTCACATGTAATGAGAGAAAAGTGCTTCTTACAGTGTTCTGTTTTCTCCTCTCATTTTGCACCTGCAGGTATAGTCTTCTCCGTCACTCAAAGGAGAGACAGAAGGTGGATGGTCTTAACAACCTAAACTACTCCCCCCTAGTGTCCAGAAGGCCTCTCTACACCAACATCACAGTCAGCTTGAGCAGAAAGCTTGCACCAATAACTGACTACTGACGTAGGCAGAGCTGGACTGCAAAATCAAAGTCCTTTGGGACATCAGCCATATCTCACCAGTTGCAACACTGCTTAGGACTTTTTAGTTGACAGATTTATTGCTTTGTTTATTTTGGTTGTATGCAAAAAAAAAAAAAAAAAAAGGAGAATCAAAAGCATATGTTTGATAAATCATATAAGAAAATAGGGATAAATGCTGCACTTGTTTGTGCCACAGTCCATCACTCCTCTCATCTGGGCTTATCTAGACTTCAGTCTCCACATGCCTTTTGCACCATTTTGGCCTTCAGCATTCATTCCTCAATTCATTTTCTTCTTCTGTCCATCACTAGCTCCACGTGGCACCTCTGTGCTCGATGATTTCGATAGGTTATGGTACACATACGTTTAAGTGCACGCACGTATAAACACACACACACCACACATGCACGCAGAGTTTGGCTTAAATGTGCTGACATTGTCCTAAGGCTATGACTTTTCTTTTTTTTTAATTACTTTTTCTCTTGCACTTCTTTCATAAATGCAGTACGCCTGTGAAAACATTTGCATGCACACATAACACGACACATCAACTTTAAGCGAGTGGACTCTTGCAGCTGGTTCTGCATACAGTATGCCAAATCTACAAGAAAAGAGAGCAAGAGAAGACGACATAGGGAGTTAGAGGCTGTGGTTATATGTTGTATGTGAAATAGTTTTTCTTTCTGAGTTTAGAGAATATTGTTTCCTTAACCATCTCTTGTGTTTTGTCTTTCAAGCACACGATTTAAAGACTGATGTTTGCGTAATTGCATGGAATGTCCTGCCTGCCTGCAAGTGGCTGTATGTTGGAGTGCAATGTTCATCCTGTTAGCAATAAGCTGTAATATCAGACAGCAGAACTTTAGCCCTGACTTCCTCACTATACAGATGCAATAGCGCGGGTGCTAGCATGCCCTCATTGGACTAGAGAGAAGAAGTGACTGCGTATGCAAACTTCACACTCAACCCAACTTTGCCTAAGCAAACATGCCACCCTGTTCAGAAGTTGTGTGTGCCTGTTTGCGTGTCTGTGTGTAAGTGAGGGAGAGCTATGCAAATGGCCTGTATGTATCTCGTTGTCGGTTCAAAGTAATCGGGGTGACCTCCCAGGTCCCTTTGCTTCTGAAGCTTTGACTGGCAGGTTGCAGACCTCACTTGGCATGCGGGTGTGAATTCGGGCCAGGGAGAGATAAACGCTTGCCGTTTTTTATTTTTAGGTTTCGTGTCTTCAATGTTTACTCACCTTCATTGTGACAAAAGAGAATTGGAATTAGAAAATACTTGATTGCTGTAACTGTCACTGGTGTTTACAGAAGCATTTGCTTTGTTATTTTGCAGATTGTGTAGTCTTTGTAATACTGTTAGCCAGCCCTGCTTCACTTTGGGCCCTGTGAAAATACAACTACCATTCGATGGCTGCCTTTACTTTTTAAATGACACCTCTTTCTTTATCAACATTTCGATTGGGGGAGAAAAAAATACAGCTTGTCTCAATCCTTATCTGAAGTGTCAGGTTATAACCACTGATTAGCTTTGTTAGCTTGTGGCCAGGCTTTGGCTCGTGAGGTTTCTTGTGAAATTCATTTTTCTTTTGGTGGAGGGAGTTGCTCTAAACAGAGGTTTATGTTCAGTGGCATGCAGCCTTTCACTGTGCATTAGACACAGACTCTGGCAGTACATAGAAGTGTAATGCTCCTCTCTGATTTGTGTATTTGACAGTGTTGATTTCAGTAAAATCCCAATACTGTAAATGAAGTTCCTTTTTAATATATCGTACAGACTTTACTGTCCTCACTGTCTGTCCTCTAGTCATGCAGCTACTTCATTTCACACAAATCGCCTTGTACGCATTACTTAACATGTACCTTTTTGAGGAAAATATTGGTGGTTGACTTAATGTTGTTCCCACAATGAAATATGGAGCAAAGAGGCTGGACCTCATTTTATTTATTTTTTTGGATTATTTTCCTTAATTGTTCAGTTTTTATTTTATTTTGCAGTTAATGTGACAGTTTAATAGGTGACACAAACTGATATAGATGCACTGAAATGTAGTCATGCGTAATTGTGCGGGACGGTGAGGTTCAGGTCTGTGTAAATGAGGTATATTCCATTTCATTCAGATTCAGATTCCCTCTTAAGATAAAGCATAGATAGATAGATAGATAACTGCTTCTAATGAAATGGAATGGGACCTGTAGCCTGGTATTAAATTGTAATCTCATGAGCAGACATATTGGAGGAGGCCATTTTGTGTGACAACCACAGGAAGAGCAAGACACAGAATCAGACAATGCTACTGGTCACTGTCTTTCACTGATCACCTCCATTATACTAATTGATGATCAATGGTGCTGACCTTCCAGAGGTCCCTTCCAGGGACTCTCTCTGCGTGCTTACTGGAACCAATCCCAACATCACAGAGGCTGGTATTGACAGGCAAAACATCCTTCAAACTTTATATTTTAATTCCAATTACAGGAGCAGATGTTGAGCATGTTTACATCCATACATTTGTAAGCCTGTTGCCTTTCCACCTTAAAGTTGATCCAAATTGCCGCAAGCAGAAGCACGTTTACTTCCTAGCCTATCACCCAGGAGGTGTCCAGTGGAAGTCACAGACAGTAGCAGCATTTTAGTTGAGTTTTCTTTTCCACGTGCGTTTGAGTGAAATGGCTAAACCTTTCCGAGGTCTACCTATCCTCCTAGGTTTCAAAGTTTCTGTTTTGTTTTGGGTTTTTTCCTTTTGGTTTTGCAGCACTGATGACAAAATTATTTATAGTGACCTTGTTGTGAACAACTGGTAGGTTATTATTCTAGGTCTTGATACCTACATAATGCACTGTATATTATATCTTTTTTATGTTTCATTGCTTTAAATTAAAAGCTAGGTGGACTTATAGCAAAAGCCAAATGGTTTTAAATTGAGTGTTCAGGTAAAGAGATGGACCACACGGGCCCTCTTAATACAAAGAGGCCCTCTGATTGAGGCCTGGTTAGGGTCAGTATTAGGCTCTATACTCCACAATGAAGAATGAGCAGCTTCATAAGCCAACACCATCTTTGAGGAGACTAGTACACAGCTTTGGCTATTTTGTGACCTTGCAACAAGGACAAGTGAGTCAGTACTTCTGATTTTATCTAAAACAGGAAGTAGATTGATTTCACTTGGTGATAAGAGCATGTTGGCTAGTCTTGTTCCAGTTCTATCTACATAAATAAAATAAACCTGGTGTCAGTCCAGACCCAGACCAAGACTGCTGCTCACTAACGAGTTTTCATTGTTCCATTATCTCACCTCATCCATTCTGTGCCAGTTTAAATGAAGGGACCATTCTTTGGGCATCTGACAAAACTGGCAGCCTTAAAGCTTCTTAATTTATTGCAGTGTTTTTTGGGTTTGTTCTTGTTTTTGTTGTTTTGTTTTTTTTCCATTCAAGTTTTTATTTTATTTTTTTATAAGCAAAAATATTTAAATTGAAAAAAGTGCATATCAAGATAATTATCATTGTAAATATTGTTGTGTGTAGTGTTTTAGAAATTCTATAAGGTCTTAATTCACTACAGATGCTAAAGAACAAGGCTTCGGGAGGGTTTGGTTTGTGGGTTTATCCGGTGCCATTTAAGTGCTAGTAAAGCTTACAGAGTGACATCAATGTTTTTACATCACTGCTTCCCAGCACAGACTTTTTGTTTCTGATGGAAAGAATAACCTCATTTCATAAATTTTCAATTCCTCTCACGATCTCAGAGGTGTTCTGCATCCCGCAGACCTCCCTGTATTTTAACGCGCTGTCGCAATGCAAGGCACATGTCGTGGCAGACGGAGACGTAAAATCCTTTGATGAATTTAACTGTCCTTGTGTCTGCACGTGATGTTTCTTTATAATAGTGACAGCAGCTGAGATAAGGCGCAGGTCACAGGAGAGCGCTGCGGGATAGCAGTGTTTCAGCCAAAAAAAACAACACCTTATGCTTACAATGCAATGAAACACAGGCACCCAAACCAGCGACCACAATCCACTCCAAAATCCACACAAATTATTTTTTTGTATGAAAGCTAACTATTAAAAAAAAAAAAAGAAAGAGAAACAATACAGCTAAATTTAAAATTTATCTCCTCTGATTGTAAGGAGAGACGATCTCCTTGAACTGAAGCCATTTGAAGCCACTTGTCAAAACTTGATGTCAGCCTTATGTGGATCCGTTTGTGTATCGGCATATTATCTTTTGATTATTGAAATTTGTATGATGGAGATTTTTCTTTTATACCATCATTGTTATTGTCAGAATACACCAATAAAAGTAAAACTTGTAAAGATAGCTTTCTGCCTGCCTGTGTGTTTGTTTCTCTGTCTGTGTTGAGATCAATCTCCATTCTGTGTGCTGACTGGAACGGCTGCCTCTTCCCAGTGTGGTCAGTGACTCTTAAATATTATAAATCACAACAAGGATACACTTCGCACACGACGACTACTTCACAGTGTAAACACGTACACGCAGACACGCTTGCTCTTAAGAGACCTTCAGTTTATATTTAATCACTTGAACAAGATGCAGAACACAAACTGGCCAAGTCGGTCAAGAGCAGCCAATACTGGAGCTCAGCTGGAAGTTGCATGCAGTAGCTTGAAATGACCTCTGCTAGGCTCCTTAATTAATTTTACTAAAAACATAAATGCATGCACAAGTGCAGAAGGGCTCTACGTTGACAGCAGGGGATATAAACGGCATCCTGTTCCTTCTAAAACTCCTTCCTTAACAGAGGTTTTTTGTCTGTATTTTTGGCCTGTGGATCTTGTTATTCACAGTTAACAACAAAGTTCCAGTATGCTGGGGCCAGATTCCTCTTTTTCTTTAAGTGCAGTCCTGTTTTTCCCCACTGATGTCACTCTGAATGCTCTGCTGTCAGTTAATACTGTACAGACTGGATCCTCAGACAAAAATGATCCTTATTCAGACCCTCTGACCTATCACCCAGTGGGGGGAAAAAACAAAAACAAAATGAGTAAAACCCCAGTGAGGTCATTTAAGACTCATTTAATCAAAGCCGCTCCAGCCCTATGGCGTTTAGCACATTTAGCTGAGTATCTCCAGCGGTTAACACAAGCGACATCTGATATTGAATTTTCTTATCAGAAAAGGAAGTGCAAAAAGGCAGGGAAGGAACTCAGAGTGAATTCCACGGACTTTGTGCACCACTTCTCACAATGGATCCCATAAACTACACATGCACAAGGAGAGGGGTGTGCTTTATTATATGATGTGCTTGGAAGTATGCAAAAAACATACTTACTTCTCTCCTGCTGTGTAAAAGCAGTGTGTGTGTGTGTGTGTGTGTGTGTGTGTGTGTGTGTGTGTGTGTGTGTGTGTGTGTGCGCGCGTGCGTGCGTGCATGAACATAAATCAACATACTTAAAATGTAATTTGTTTTCTTTTCCATCAGTCTCAGTTCCTCCAGCTTCAAATTCACTGCAATCCCCAAAGCCCCTCTTGACACATTGGGAAACCTCTTCCTTACCGCCACTGTAACAAACAAAAGTCACAGTTCTATTACTTTTATCAGAGTTCAAATAAAAATAGCAAACAGATATTTCTGTTTATATAGCTACAGATATATTTCACACAGAATTCTACCTCTTTTTTTTCCCTCAATGGAAAGTCTATCCAGTTCACATTACAGTAACACTAACACCCCTTTATGTCATCTCCTTACCCTCCAGCATTCATAAATCTGTTGACCAACCACTACAATGCATCATCACCTATTTCTACAATTTTTTTAATGGTTGCAAAGTAAGTTGTTTGTGCTGTATACAATTTTAGATACACAGAAAGTCTTCACTTACTAAATATATCTGTCATAGTTTCCTTATCAAGAGCAGTTCTTCGCTCTGCGCCAATGTCCATTTTGCTCTGTCCTCCTATAAAAAGCATGAATATTTGAGTGTCTGACTAGTTTTAGATTTCCAAAAATCTGATCTTTGTTCATCTACACATTTGAACTACAATAATATGCTTTTGAGAGATACTTTTATGGATACTTTTTGGTAAATAAACTGGTGACCTGTTCTAACGTTTGAATCTAAGGTTTATTTTTTAGCACCTGGCGGCTCTTTTTTGCTTCTCATCCATACAAAAATCTGCCTACTCTTTCACGTAATTCAGTTTATTTTGAAAAGTCTCAACAGGATCTTGAGCTTTATTGTGAAAGGTTTATTTGGAAAATAAACAAGTGGTTTACCGTGGTTGTAGCTAACGACAAGGCATAAAGATAGTCGCTTGTCCATCCCTAGTGTGGTTATATTAAATATAAGAGAAAGAGAGAACTTTAAGAAATTAATATAACCACTACAGTGACCATCAAAACGATGAAAAAAATATTGCCGTAAACAGTTTATTTTGCGACACCTAGTGTAAAATGAATCGATAGACGTTTTTATATTGTCATCCGATATATATATATATATATATCTCGTTATATCGAACAGCCCTAATATGAACTTATTTAGAACTTACCAGAATGAAAATGTCTGTAGCACAACAACAGATATCTGTGGATGGTAGAGAACTGGATATAGCTCGTCTCACAGCTGCTATCCAGGCTAGTTGCCTTCTTTTGGTAGTATCCAATACATAAGCTCCCTCACGTTGCTTCCAGGTGGGGAAAGAATAAAACGTGAGCCAATTTTCCCTTCCCGATCGTGCATCTAACATTACAACCCCCAAAACAGCAAGGTGAACCATTGTTGATGCTTTCGCTCCTTAAGCCCTTTGTTTGGCAGGGAATTCTGGGAAGATGGCGGAGTGAGCGGTTCAACTTGAGTGGGCTCCGAGGCTTTTCCTGAAAAGAACCTCCTTTACAGTGGGGCAAAAAAGTATTTAGTCAGCCACCGATTGTGCAAGTTCCCCCACTTAAAATGATGACAGAGGTCAGTAATTTGCACCAGAGGTACACTTCAACTGTGAGAGACAGAATGTGAAAAAAAAAAAAAATCCATGAATCCACATGGTAGGATTTGTAAAGAATTTATTCGTAAATTAGGGTGGAAAATAAGTATTTGGTCACCTCAAACAAGGAAAATCTCTGGCTCTCACAGACCTGTAACGTCTTCTGTAAGAAGCTTTTCTGTCCCCCACTCGTTACCTGTATGAATGGCACCTGTTTGAACTCATCTGTATAAAAGACACCTGTCCACAGCCTCAAACAGTCAGACTCCAAACTCCGCCATGGCCAAGACCAAAGAGCTTTCGAAGGACACCAGGAAAAGTATTGTAGACCTGCACCAGACTGGGAAGAGTGAATCTACAATAGGCAAGCAGCTTGGTGTGAAAAAAAATCAACTGTGGGAGCAATCATCAGAAAATGGAAGACATACCACTG
Organism: Diplotaxodon limnothrissa; assembly: GCF_057381915.1. Lineage (NCBI taxonomy): Eukaryota > Metazoa > Chordata > Actinopteri > Cichliformes > Cichlidae > Diplotaxodon > Diplotaxodon limnothrissa. Next base: position 27,930,660 of record NC_140615.1, on the reverse strand, counting down.
ATAACCTCCATCCCTCCCTCCAGGCCTGTCTGAAGTTTGCCAGAGAGCACATGGATGATACAGCAGAGGATTGGGAGAATGTCATGTGGTCAGATGAAACCAAAGTAGAACTTTTTGGTATAAACTCAACTCGTCGTGTTTGGAGGAAGAATACTACTGAGTTGCATCCCAAGAACACCATACCTACTGTGAAGCATGGGGGTGGAAACATCATGCTATGGGGCTGTTTTTCTGCCAAGGGGACAGGACGACTGATCCGTGTTAAGGACAGAATGAATGGGGCCATGTATCGTGAGATTTTGAGCCAAAACCTCCTTCCATCAGTGAGAACTTTGAAGATGAAACGAGGCTGGGTCTTCCAACATGACAATGATCCAAAACACACCGCCCGGGCAACAAAGGAGTGGCTCCGTAAGAAGCATTTGAAAGTCCTGGAGTGGCCTAGCCAGTCTCCAGACCTCAACCCCATAGAAAATCTGTGGCTAGAGTTGAAAGTCCGTGTTGCTCAGCGACAGCCCCAAAACATCACTGCTCTCGAGAAGATCTGCATGGAGGAATGAGCCAAAATACCAGCTACTGTGTGTGCAAACCTGGTAAAGACCTATAGTAAATGTTTGACCTCTGTTATTGCCAACAAAGGTTATGTTACAAAGTATTGAGTTGTATTTTTGTTATTGACCAAATACTTATTTTCCACCCTGATTTACGAATAAATTCTTTACAAATCCTACCATGTGAATTCATGGATTTTTTTTTCACATTCTGTCTCTCACAGTTGAAGTGTACCTTTGGTGCAAATTACTGACCTCTGTCATCATTTTAGGTGGGGGAACTTGCACAATCGGTGGCTGACTAAATACTTTTTTGCCCCACTGTATACTGTAAAATCACAAAATACTTGCTATTCTAATTTTCCTGCCTGTGTCAAAAGGTCTATGTTCCTTATTACTTTACCCTAGAAACTTTTATTTTCTCACTGTAAAGTTATGATGACTTGCTTCAACCCCTTTTGTAATGTAAATTGTTACAATTCTGGTCTGTTTCCTTGACTTGTTTTGTATATGAAAATTTCTTTCAATAAAAAAAAAAAAAAAAAAAGCCCTTTGTTTGGCCTGCTAAAATGGCGCCCCGGCGGTCACGCCCCCTGCCGTGACATCACGCTCCAAAGCCCCATAGACAATAGAACCAAATTTAAAAAAAAAAAAAAAAATGTTGCTGTTACGTTATGTTATGACATCATCATGATGATCAAAGGCATTTCATATGGCTTTGATCTGTGAATCCTTAAATCCGGGTAAGAAGCCCAAGCTTTCATGCGGTTTACTTGTAACACTCGATATTGCAGCATTGAGAAAAATTTTAAAACAGTTGAATCTTTAAGACAGTCACTTCATCAACACTCTGACATGTCTCAGAGTAAACACGGCAAAAGCCAAAAAGCTTACGCTGGCTTTACTACAATGGACCACCAAAATCCAGAGACAAAATTCTGATGAAACACATTTCCAGCTTCCACTCAAGAGGAAGCGAGGCCCGAATTATGTTGCACAGAATTGCAGAATTGCCGACAGCTGCTCTCCACCAAGGAAAAAAAGACGAATCTGTGAAGAAAAAAACTGTGTTGAAAAGACGATACAGTCAGATTTCCAAAGGCAGCAAAAACAACTCTGAGAGCTACTCTCCAGAGAGAAAGAGGATGAGAATAGACACTGAGAAAAAAGAAACAGCAGTGACTCGGAGAATCCAAAAAAGTTCTTCTTCAAGGACTATCCAACTCCAAGTTCAGAAAAAGAACGATATGAACTTGAGTGATACCAAAAACTCTCAAAACATACCAAAAGACAACAAGAGGCCAGAACAAGCAGCAGTGACACAGAGCATCCAATAAAGTTCTTCGCCAAGGTCTCTCCAACACCAAGTTGAGAAAATGGACATTACGACCTTGAGCGATACCAAAAGCTCTGAAATCACACTCAAATACAACAAGAGGCCAGAACAATCAGCAGTGACACAGAACAGCCAAAAAAGTTGGACGCCAAGATCTATTCAACACCAAGTTGAGAAAATGGACGTTACGACCTCAAGCGATGCCAAAAGCTCTGAAAACACTCCAAAATACAACAATAGGCCAGTACAAGCAGCAGTGACACAGAGCAGCCAAAAAAGTTGGACGCCAAGGTCTATCCAACACCATGTTGAGAAAATGGACGTTACGACCTCAAGCGATACCAAAAGCTCTGAAAACACTCCAAAATACAACAAGAGGCCAGTACAAGCAGCAGTGACACAGAGCAGCCAAAAAAGTTGGACGCCAAGGTCTATCCAACACCAAGTTGAGAAAATGGACGTTACGACCTCGAGCGATACCAAAAGCTCTGAAAACACTCCAAAATACAGCAAGAGGCCAGAACAATCAGCAGTGACACAGAGCAGCCAAAAAAGTTGTTTGCCAAGGTCTATCCGCCTCCTAGTTAAGAAAATGAACAATATGACCTTGAGTGAAACCTCTGAAAACACACCAAACACACCAAAAGACAATAAGAGGCCATAAGAAGCAGTAGTGACACAGAGCGTCAGTAAAAAGTCCCTGATCCAGGACTATCCAACTCCCAGGTCAGAAAACAAACAATACGGCCTTCGGCTAATGAAAATAAATAAAAACAAACAAACAAAAAACATCTCTTACTGCTCTGTTTATTTCTTTAAATGGGTTTGTTTGTTTGATTTCTTCATCAGAGAAAGTTCACAAAGACTTTGAACTACTTAAATCAAAGATTTCAGAGAACCTGATTAGGTCTTTCTTTGTTGTGTTGTGATGTTATCAACCAGTACTGTCCTAGATTGACCGTATTCTTAGTGAATTTAAAGGAAATAAATCTGCTCATATAGGCACCTAAGGCTCACCAATCTGGTTGGGTAGGGAGGACTGCATCAGAAGTCGGGCTTTCACAATAATTGGTGCTGAGACAGTCATTACTAAAAGTTAATTTGTACTCAATACAAAAAATGGCCAAAACATATATGTGCTAAAATACATTTCAAAATATGTTATAAATATATTCTGAAATGTATTTTAGCACATATATTTTTTGGCCATTTTTTGACATATATTTCAAAATACAAATTATTTAAAATCATTCATTTTTATATATATATATATATATATATATATATATAAAAAATATCACCCAGCACGCCCCTGCGGGCGGTTTATCCTTCAAGCTCGGGTCCTCTACCAGAGGCCTGGGAGCTTGAGGGTCCTGCGCAGTATCTTAGCTGTTCCCAGGACTGCGCTCTTCTGGACAGAGATCTCCGATGTTATTCCCGGGATCTGCTGGAGCCACTCGCCTAGCTTGGGAGTCACCGCACCTAGTGCTCCGATTACCACGGGGACCACCGTTACCTTCACCCTCCACATCCTCTCGAGCTCTTCTCTGAGCCCTTGGTATTTCTCCAGCTTCTCGTGTTCCTTCTTCCTGATATTGCTGTCATTCGGAACCGCTACATTGATCACTACGGCCGTCTTCTTCTGTTTATCTACCACCACTATGTCCGGTTGGTTAGCCACCACCAATTTGTCCGTCTGTATCTGGAAGTCCCACAGGATCTTAGCTCGGTCATTCTCCACCACCCTTGGGGGCATCTCCCATTTTGACCTCGGGACTTCCAGGTTATACTCGGCACAGATGTTCCTGTACACTATACCGGCCACTTGGTTATGGCGTTCCATGTATGCCTTGCCTGCTAGCATCTTGTACCCTGCTGTTATGTGCTGGATTGTCTCTGGGGCATCTTTACACAGCCTGCACCTGGGGTCTTGCCCGGTGTGATAGACCCCAGCCTCTATGGATCTTGTACTCAGAGCTTGTTCTTGTGCTGCCATGATTAGTGCCTCTGTGCTGTCTTTCAGTCCAGCTTTGTCCAGCCACTGGTAGGATTTCTGGATATCAGCCACCCCCTCTATCTGCCGGTGGTACATACCGTGAAGAGGCCTGTCCTTCCATGATGGTTCCTCGTCTCCCTCCTCTTTCTTGGGTTTCTGCTGCCTGAGGTATTCACTGAGCACTCGGTCAGTTGGGGCCATCCTCCCAATGTATTCTTGGATGTTCGTTGTCTCATCCTGGACTGTGGTGCTGACACTCACCAGTCCCCGGCCCCCTTCCTTCCACTTAGCGTACAGCCTCAGGGTGCTGGACTTGGGGTGAAACCCTCCATGCATGGTAAGGAGCTTTCTTGTCTTTATGTCAGTGGCTTCTATCTCCTCCTTTGGCCAGCCTATTACCCCAGCAGGGTACCTGATCACGGGCAGGGCGTACGTGTTGATGGCCCGGATCTTGTTCTTACCATTCAGCTGACTCCTCAGGACTTGCCTGACCCTCTGCAGGTACTTGGTGGTTGCAGCTTTTCTAGCGGCCTCTTCATGGTTCCCATTCGCCTGCAGGATCCCCAGGTACTTGTAACTGTCCTCTATGTCTGCAATGTTGCCTTCTGGTAGTGCAATCCCCTCAGTTCTGACTACCTTCCCTCTCTTTGTTACCATCCGACTACACTTCTCCAGTCCGAACGACATTACAATGTCATTGCTGTATAGCCTGGTAGTGTGGATCAGTGAATCAATGTCTCGTTCACTCTTGGCATACAGCTTGATGTCATCCATGTACAGGAGGTGGCTGACAACTGATCTGTTCCGTAGTCGGTATCCGTAGCCAGACTGGCTACGGATATATATATATATATATATATATATATATTACCCTTCATATATTTCAATCTAAGTAAACACATTCACATGTAACAACTGAAAAAAATCTTTATTTGATGTCTAAAACATACATATCAATCAAGCAAGGAACATATATTTTATAATATTATTTTCATAACATACTTAAACATTCTAAAACAAACACACACACACACACACACACACAGATGTGTGTGTGTGTGTGTGTGTGTGTGTGTGCGCGCGCAAGTGCGAGACAAGGCGATTTGGCAGACGCACAAGAGCCTGGCTGGAGCAGCCACATCTTAATGGAATCTGGGAAACACAAGGCTTTGGTATGCTAACGCCAGTGTCACTTAGCTGTCAGACCCACGCACAGGGGGCAGCTCTTAAGATCTCAAGAACTGTTTTGGCATTCACACACACGGGCATTCGTTATGATTCTTTTGAGTGTTGTGCCATTCAAAGGTTTTGCTCTCATCTGTTAGTGTCTTCATCTAACTATCTATACATACACACACAAACACACACACAGCTTTATGTGTGTGATCTATGTGCTGACACCATGCATTCAGGGGCCCATCGTCTCATATCTGGTTAAATCACATGTTTGAAAAATGGAGAACAGTGCCTTACAGGGTGCACAGCCTGTGCGTGCGTGTGTGTGTGTTTGAGCCGCTGCCTGCACGACAGCAAGAAGCAGCAGAATAGAGAAAGCAACAGCACCCATGTGTGGCTGTCTCATGGATTTGTAACATTCTTTGGTATTACATAACAGTCTGTTACAGATTCAGGTATGAGCCTTACTCCGGCATATGAGGAACCCGCTCCCCTTCGCCCTGTTTGACGTGCTTTTCTCTCGTCACGCTCCCACTTCTTCTGTCTCTTCTCCGGGTCACCAAGAGGACAAACCTTTGTGTAATCCTGCTTCCCAAGGGACGACAGAGGATCCAGCTGCTACTGGACACCAGAGTTCAAATTTACACTGCTGCAGTTTTTAACTTTTTTAAATTATTATTTATGTATTTATTTTTTGCTCTTTTCAAGCTCACTGTTTGTTCCACGTGCAAGCCTGCGAGCAGCATGTGAGCCACGATGTCGCCTCTGCAACTCCTGTTATGTCTTTCCTGTCAGGAAACAAGACACGCAGCTGAGAGACAAGATGGCTGTAAACACATCTGTTTCCACTTCTCACATTATTCATCCCCCTTGACACTGTTGTGCTTTCTGTCTCAGTGTCCATCCCTTGCACTCCTGTCTGCCCTGCCCTTGTCACATCCCTGTCTATCAGCGTGAGTATTCCACCTCAGCGAGCCGGGCCCTTTCTCTCACCTCACCTCCTCCCAGTGTGGTCATGACTCCACTCTTTTCTGCTTTGTTCACATTTCCCGCTTTTTCCATGATTTTTTCATTTCTCATATCTGCCTGTCCATATTACATATACAGTGGGGTGCAAAGGTTTGGGCAACCTTGTTAATAGTTATTATTTTCCTCTGTAAATCGTTGGTTGTTACGATAAAAAAATGTCAGTTAAATATATCATACAGGAGACACACAGTGATATTTGAGAAGTGAAATTAAGTTTATTGGATTTACAGAAAGTGTGCAATAATTGTTTAAACAAAATCAGGCAGGTGCATAAATTTGGGCACCACAAAAAAGAAACGAAATCAATATTTGGTAGATCTGCCTTTTGCAGAAATTACAGCCTCTAAACACTTCCTGTAGGTTCCAATGAGAGTCTGGATGTGGTTGAAGGTATTTTGGACCATTCCTCTTTACAAAACATCTCTGGTTCATTCAGGTTTGATGGCTTCCGAGCATGGACCTCTCTTTAACTCACACAACAGATTTTCAATAATATTCAGGTCTGGGGACTGAGATTCCAGAACGTTGTACTTATTCCTCTGCATGAATGCCTTAGTGGATTTTGAGCAGTGTTTCGGGTCGTTGTCTTGTTGAAAGATCCAGCCCCGGCGCAGCTTCAGTTTTGTCACTGATTCCTGGACATTGGTCTCCAGAATCTGCTGATACTGAGTGGAATCCATGTGTCCCTCAACTTGGACAAGATTCCCAGTCCCTGCACTGGCCACACAGCCCCACAGCATGATGGAACCACCACCATATTTTACTGTAGGTAGCAGGTGTTTTCTTGGAATGCTGTGTTCTTTTTCCTCCATGCATAACGCCCCTTGTTATGGCCAAATAACTCAATTTTAGTTTCATCAGTCCACAGCACCTTATTCCAGAATAAAGCTAGCTTGTCCAAATGTGCTTTAGCATACCTTAAGCGGCTCTGTTTGTTCTGTGGGTGGAGAAAAGGCTTCTTCTGAATCAAAGGAGCTTGCAAAGAAAAGCGTCTGGACTTCTTTAAGTTGCTTGAAGATGTTTCACCTCTCATCCGAGAAGCTTCTTCAGTTCTAAGGTCAAATGGTGGGAAGTCCCAGATTTAAACCTAGTGGGAGTGTCTCCCCACAGAGGGACAAAAGGACCCCCTAATGATCCTCTAATCACCTGAGCCAAGGTGTGAAACTGGGTGTGGGTCCCAATCAGCCAGGGTTTCGGATGAGCTCATTGTGAAACCTGGCCCCACCTTATCATGCGAATTCCTGAGGTCAGATGGCCCAGGATGTGAGTGGGCGTTAAGGCGTCTGGGGAGGGAACTCAAAACTGGATTATAGATGGCAGAGAGTTGGCCACCAGCGTGTTGCTGGGTCTAAACATCCCGGTGCATTTCAGATCTAGCAACAAGCTCAGACAAAAACTGGTTCACCCGAAAGACAAAACTCCAAAACACAGACTTAACAATGTGGTGTATGCTGTACAGTGCAGCGAGGAATGCCCAGACCTCTACATTGGAGAGACAAACAGCCACTTCACAAGAGCATGGCACAACACAGAAGAGCCACCTCCACAGGACAAGACTCAGCGGTCCATCTGCATCTTAAGGATAAAGGACACTCTTTCGAGGATGCCAATGTTCACATTTTGGACAGAGAGGACAGATGGTTTGAAAGAGGAGTGAAAGAAGCCATCTATGTCCACTGTGAGCGACCATCTTTGAACAGAGGCGGTGGTTTACGACACCAACTGTCTGCCATCTATAATCCAGTTTTGAGATCCCTCCCCAGACGCCTTAACGCCCACTCACATCCTGGGCCATCTGATCTCAGGAATTCGCATGATAAGGTGGGGCCAGGTTTCACAATGAACTCACCCGAAACTCTGGCTGATTGGGACCCACACCCAGTTTCACACCTTGGCTCAGGCGATTAGAGGATCATCAGGGGGTCCTTTTGTCCCTCTTTGGGGGGGAAACTCCCACTAGGTTTAAATCTGGGACTCCCCACCATTTGACCTTAGAACTGAAGTCGCTTCTGTCTATCCGAGATTTTTCTTAGTCTGCCACTTTGAGCCTTAACTTGAACTGAGCCTGTGATCTTCCATTTTCTCAATATGTTCCTAACTGTGGAAACAGACAGCTTAAATCTCAGAGCAGCTTTCTGTATCCTTCCCCTAAACCATGATGGTGAACAATCTTTGTCTTCAGGTCATTTGAGAGTTGTTTTGAGACCCCCATGTTGCTACTCTTCAGAGAAAATTAAAAGAGGAGGGAAGCTTACAATTACAACATAAATACTCTTTCTCATTCTTGGATTCACCTGTGTATGTAGGTCAGGGGTCACTGAGCTTACCAAGCCAATTCGAGTTCCAATAATTAGTTCTAAAGGTTTTGGAATCAATAAAATGACAACAGTGCCCAAATTTATGCATCTGCCTGATTTTGTTTAAACAATTATTGCACACTTTCTGTAAATCCAATAAACTTCATTTCACTTCTCAAATATCACTGTGTGTCTCCTATATGATATATTTAACTGACATTTTTTATTGTAACAACCAAGGATTTATAGAGGAAAAATAATGACTATTAACAAGGTTGCCCAAACTTTCGCATCCCACTGTATAGTACTTTGCAAAAGTCTTGAGCCACCCTTCATTTCTTTATATTTTCCTGGGGAACTGTGAAACAGTTTTAACAGAAACGTGTGCAAAAACATAAATGGAAATAAGTCAATATTCTGTAAGACCACCTTCAGTCTCCAACACAGCCTGAACCCTCCTTGGCAAGCTTTCTTCAGGAATAATTCTTCAAGACTTCCTGAAGCACATTCAAGGCTCTTCTTTAGATAATGAGAGCCTTTTTATCCATTCTCAGCTTAATAGACCCTGCTAAGTAGCCACTCACTGTTGTACCTCTTTTATGATCTCTTCCATACATAGTGGCGATGTTTTGAACCAAAAATGTCGAATTTGGATTCAGTTCTCCATGAGACCTGCTGTCACTGGTTTTCAGTTGAGTTCCTATGTAATGTGGCTGTTTCACTTCCTTTGAATGGCTTCCTGACAGAAACAACCTTCCACAGAGGCCATTACTCACAAGGCTTCAGTGAACAGATGCGTCTCTGGGGTCCTTACAAGAATTTTTCCAATTTCACGCTGTGATAGCTTTGATATTTTATGTAGATTCAACTAAAGAAAAGGAAACAAATGATTTTAATTGCATTTTTTATTTTTTTTTTTAAAGACTGTCAGAAAGCCTGGAGAACTTGCTCAAGACCACTTACAATATTTTCAAGGGAGTCTGGCTTCTGACTCACATCATGTACATATTTGGCTTTGGCTTTGACGTACGGCCACTCTGTCTGCACTGTATTGCTCCTGAAGCATTTTTTAAAAACTTTTAAAAAATCTAGCTTCTGGATTTTCTTATGCTGTGATTGCTCCATCCTGTTCTGGTTACTGTAAGATGTTATCTTTAAAAACTATGTGCTGACAGCGTACAGAAGGTCTGCTGACGACGCTTCAGTGGAGCAAGGTCAGCAGACCTTTTTACAGTTGATCTTTCCCAGCTTTATTCATTCATTGTGATTAAGTGTCACCTGATCTTAAAGTCTGCCAGACTCTTCACCAAGTGACTTTATTTGTTATCTGACTGCCGTGCAGCACCACAGTCTTGTGAACTGATTTGTTTTGCAGCTTTAGCACATCGTTCTCAAACTATTTCAGTCACGTCCGTATCAAATGAGCTCAGACTTTCATGCATCGGCTTGGTTAAGTCAGCGGGGTTGAACAGCTTACTCTGCTTAGTCAAGCATCAGATTCTTCAATCCTATATGCTTCACTGCAAATAATGATATATTTCTGGTCCCCATTACATGCTGGCAGCTACTTAATCACGGAGGGATGTTACTGTCTTTAACTATGTGCTGACTCTGTAAAACCTGCAGTGCAGCGAGCATATTGACTTAGTTGTAATTCAAATTATTTTTGCTGTTTTAATTATGTGGTAACTTTTTAAAAAAACAAACAAACAAACTCTTAGAAGGAGGAAGTTTACTGATCTGTGAAGTGGACAGTTTAATGCAGTTTCAGCTTTTGTTTGCTGGTTACACACCCTTTTAATGAAGGACACAAACAGACTGTAGAAGAGTACAATGTTTTTCAGATCTTTTTAAAGAATATTGGGGTGAAACGGACAAAATCTTGTCAGGTACATTTTTATTGCCCTCTTCAGAGTAATGGGCTAGAACTGGCTGTGAAAAAAAAAATCATTATTCCAGTGTTACATCAGATTTTTATGAAGGTGTAGATTAAAAAAATTCATTAGGAATGCTTTCTACTGTGAAAGTTGTCATAACATACTTTATTTTTACAGGAATGGCTACACGTTAAGAAACAACAAAAACAAGAAGGCCAAAAGGTTTCCAAGGTATTGATGGGAGAGACCTAGATGATGTTGTTTCTGCTAAACCACAGCACAGTGTGACTCAGTGGGGTCAAGGTAGCTCACTGAAGCTGAATTAAAGTGGAGAATTTGACGGCTTAGAGAATTTGGTTTAACGAGAAGTACTTACCACCCAACTTCTAATTATAATAATTAAACAGAAAAATTAACTTGATAAACTAGATGATGTACACAGTTCCTTACGCTATAACAGATAAAGTTGTACTTGTTGTTTTAGACTTTCTCTACTGTCGACCACGCCGTGTTGTGTGTTCTCACTGCCCCCTAATGGTGAATTATGGAACTTCTCTGCAACTTTGAGCCAAGTGGCAGCAAATGAACACAACAGACAAAGCAGAGATATATTTGTATAAGGCATTTTTAAACGTGTAAAACAAACAAAGGTTTACAAAAATGCAAATAGCACCAAGTTGACATACAGTATTTTTTTTAAACAACAACAGAAAAAACAAGGCAAGTGTCCACACAGAGGTTGTTGAGTGTGCTTCTCAGCAAAAACCCATAGCAGCACTGTGTTTTGCTGTATTTTTTTTTAATGCAAACAGTTTAATATCACAACAATCCAGTCACTTCATATAAGTTAAACAGGTAAAATGTCTAAACAAAACAATCATGATCAGAGAAATGCCCTCTAGAATAAAACCTTGAGAGAAAATATCGCCCAGCTATACAACCGTAGGCGTGTCTTTGTATTCTGCGTTGTCCTCTTCTCTTTCCAGATGACTCAACTAAACGCCCAGGACATCTGGAGGAACTGGGATGAGAAGCTCACAGGGAAATGACTTTCACTAGTTTGGTTAATTTGCATCTGTGCAGAGTGGGTTTAAAAGACAGGAGACAGAAGCAAATGAAGGCTAATAAAAACCACACTTAAGTCTTAATTTTTTTTATAGATTCTGTAGCTGAAATGCTACTGGTCTCCTTTGTGGTTGGCAGCATCCTTGGCCTTGCAGTCTTTGATGTCATCTTTCAGCTCAGCTAGCTGTTCTGCATGGATTGCCAAGGTACCGTTTACTTGGGACAGGTAGGAGTCAGAGTGTCTCTCAAGCTCCGCCCGGATCCGTTCCAGGTGATCCGCCAGCTCGCTCAGGTTGCTGCACTGGCCCTCTACCTGGGTCACCCTGCTATCGACATCCTTTACCTCTTTCTGCACTTCTATTGCTGTGCTGTGGCAGCCCCGTAGTTCCCCGGCCAGCTGTCTCTTCAATGCCATTAGCTCCCCTTTCAGCTGGACCAGTCGCCTCTCCCCAGCTCCAAGGAGGGAGGCTTGGTGGCCCATGAGTTTGGTGATTCCTTGCACTTGGTTGACGAGTTGGTGCTCTCTTTGTTCCCATGTGGAATTAGCATGTCCCACTTCACTTGCAATAAAGCTAAGAGAGTCCTTTAGGCCCTTCAGAGTGCGGTTCACAGAGTTGATGTTGACCTTTAGCAGTGTGATCTCTCCTTGGATAGACCCTTCTGTTTCCTCCTGGGCAATCCGGAAGAGCATGTTCTGAAGGGTGTTGTTTAAGCGATCCAGCTGGTTAGAGTGAGAGTCCAGACGGTTTGTCATCTTCTTTTCCATCTCTTTGCACTCGTCCTCTACTTGAGTGCCGCTGACACCTCCCGCTGGTGGCGTCGAGGGTGGGCAAGAGGTGGTACAGAGGAGCTCCAGGTGTTTTAACTGTTTTTGAATTCCATCCAGATCTCCTTCAACTCTCCTCCTCACCGACTCAATCTCGGTCTCCAGTGCAGGGACCACCTGCCCTTCCAGAAGAGCCGGGGCTGTGGCGTTACTCAGCTCCTCCACGGCCACAGACACTTTCTCCTCCAGGGTCTTCAGCTTGTCCTCAAACAGAGTCTTGAAACCATCCAGACCACCAGGAAACCCTTCAACCCCGTCAAAACTACCACTTGTGGCATTTATTCGGCCCTCTATGTCCACCAGTCGAGTCTCAATCAGGGTGTCTATGTGGATGGTTTGGTCATTAAATGCGGTCTGGAGCTGCCTTTGTGACTCCGTAAAACCTTTAACCGACTCCTCCAGCAGCAACACACGATGAGACAGACTGCTCACCTGCAACAATCAATAACTCATTAGTTGTTGTGTAAACCATGTCATGGCCTAACAAACTGCACTCATAAATTATTACAATTTAGTGATGTGACCCTTTCTGGATTTCAGAGCTGGATTTGGAGCAGCCAAGATATTTTTAGTACCTTTCAACAAATCTCCATAATAACATTTCAGTATAGTGTGTTTCAAAGGTCTGAGAGGGAAACACTGGCTTTTTAGCACATATGGAGCCATCTCTAAGGTGGGGCTTCGAACATAGAGTGGAGAAGCACTCTTTTCACCACTCTGCATTTAATAATTAGTTATTATTTTTCTCCTTTTTTTAATCTTTTCTCAGGAATCTGAGATTAAAGTCAGAATTCTGACTTTAATTTCAGAATTCTGGAAAAGAAGAAAAAAAGATGTCCCCAACTTTTGTTCGGTGGCCCTAATCCTCAGACTGGTGTTTTGGGAAATTTTTCTTTGAGCGTCAAAATTTGCAATAATGCAATAAGGTTTCAGCAACTGTCAGGAGATAAAGCTTAGCCTAAACATTTGGAAAACAAAAACTTTTCAATTTCATATGTATGGATAAAGCACCAGAATTATTCGGGATTTCAATTGATAAGCAGATTACTGATTAGTTTATTGCTGTTATATTGTTATATTACAACCCCACTTATGTCATACCTGTCCGCAGCAGCTCTCAGTGAGTGTTAGACCCTGAATCTGAGCTTGCAAAGAACCCAACTCCTCCCTGAGTCCAGTTTCTCTGCCATCCAGAGATTGCTGCATCTGTTGTTGGCCATCCATGTGCTCCCTGTGGCACTCCCTCTGCACCTCCCCGATCTTCTGATCACAGTGCTTCTCGAGGCTCGTCAGACGGCGCTCAAAGCCATCCAGGATATCACCCCTTATATCTGCCAGCTTGATATCTAAGAGTTCGTCCAGAAGAGATCTGGTGTCAGGGCCAGGGATGGGCCTGCCTATAGCTCCTTCCAACAGTTTCTTCAGCTGGCCATCATGACCCAAGACCATCCCCTAAAGATGAACAGAAGTCAGATCAGAGACAAAATTGAATATTTATTGAAGGAATAAAAAAAAGAAATGAGGCATTATTTGTTTCAACTATGAAAAACAATGTATCAAATGATCGATCAGCAGGCATTATGGCACAGTACCTGAATCTCCTCTAGAATATGAGTCTTGGCCCGCAGCTCATCCCTAACTTCTGTCACTCTCCCTGCTAAATCCCCAAATCCAGTAAAGCCTCCTGCTCCATCCAACCCATCATGAGTCCCATCTGGGATCAGCCCAAATCCCACAGCAGAGTCGGGCGCACGAGGTGTGTTCGGTAGCAAGGACACCAGAATTTTATTGGTGTCTTCGCGGAGTGATGTGCGTAGTCGGTCCTCAAGGCCAGTCACCACCCCATTAAGAGTGTCTAGACCCTGGGTAAGGCGACGCAGGTCCTCTTCGATGCGGTCCAAGCGCTCACCAGTTACACCTGAAATGCCATATTTGTTGCCTGTATTTTGAAGGCAAATCACAGAAAAGGGAACGTTTTAGAGATATTCATAAATATGTCAAATATGAGGGAAATAAGTGGTTTCAATTACAGAATAATGCGCAAACATTCAAAAACATTGCAGAGTTAATGACAGTCGTTAATTTAATACTCCAAGACTTTACAATAAACAAATTGGAACCTCTTCTCACCATTTGTCTTTCCTGTGGGTATACCAGGGAAGGGTTTTCCTGGCTCCAGCTGGCCTCCTCCAGGCTTATGCTCAATAGGAGGTCTAGGGCCATGGGGGAAGCCCTTCACACTTGGGCGATGGGGAAGAGCTGCACCCTTGAAAGGTGGCATTGCAATATCTGGATGCGACGTGGGTCCATCGTAACAGTTTTCTCCAGAATAGCCGGGACAACATTTCCACTCGAGCTCGGTCACTGTTTTAAAACCAACCTTGTATTTTGGCTTGTAGAATGTCCTATACCTAAAGGAAATGTGATATAAATGTGCTTACAATAAGTGATTAAGCAAATGTTATGAGTGAAATATATCAGGTTTTACTGTTAGAAGTACTTTTGTTTTCATCAATCATGAGCACAAATACAGGATGGAAAGATGGTGCTGAGCAGAAATAACAGGATTTAGTTGTTCACTATGAGATTAGACAGGGATTAGAGGAAGATTAAGAGATTAAGATAATCGTGGTGTAAATGATGGCATCAGGGGATTGGACCTGGGTTAGCACCCAACTTCATTGTTATTTAGTTTAAGCTGAATTTTCTATCCATTGTGAATCAAAGTCTCTCTTTACACACACACACACACACACACACACACACACACACACACACACACACACACACACACACACACACACACACACACACAGAAAATCCACTCTTGTTCCCATTGTGTCTTTCGAATGGTATACAGGGAGTGCAGAATTATTAGGCAAATGAGTATTTTGTCCACATCATCCTCTTCATGCATGTTGTCTTACTCCAAGCTGTATAGGCTTGAAAGCCTACTACCAATTAAGCATATTAGGTGATGTGCATCTCTGTAATGAGAAGGGGTGTGGTCTAATGACATCAACACCCTATATCAGGTGTGCATAATTATTAGGCAACTTCCTTTCCTTTGGCAAAATGGGTCAAAAGAAGGACTTGACAGGCACAGAAAAGTCAAAAATAGTGAGATATCTTGCAGAGGGATGCAGCAGTCTCAAAATTGCAAAGCTTCTGAAGTGTGATCATCGAACAATCAAGCGTTTCATTCAAAATAGTCAACAGGGTCGCAAGAAGCGTGTGGAAAAACCAAGGCGCAAAATAACTGCCCATGAACTGAGAAAAGTCAAGCGTGCAGCTGCCAAGATGCCACTTGCCACCAGTTTGGCCATATTTCAGAGCTGCAACATCACTGGAGTGCCCAAAAGCACAAGGTGTGCAATACTCAGAGACATGGCCAAGGTAAGAAAGGCTGAAAGACGACCACCACTGAACAAGACACACAAGCTGAAACGTCAAGACTGGGCCAAGAAATATCTCAAGACTGGTTTTTCTAAGGTTTTATGGACTGATGAAATGAGAGTGAGTCTTGATGGGCCAGATGGATGGGCCCGTGGCTGGATTGGTAAAGGGCAGAGAGCTCCAGTCCGACTCAGACGCCAGCAAGGTGGAGGTGGAGTACTGGTTTGGGCTGGTATCATCAAAGATGAGCTTGTGGGGCCTTTTCGGGTTGAGGATGGAGTCAAGCTCAACTCCCAGTCCTACTGCCAGTTTCTGGAAGACACCTTCTTCAAGCAGTGGTACAGGAAGAAGTCTGCATCCTTCAAGAAAAACATGATTTTCATGCAGGACAATGCTCCATCACACGCGTCCAAGTACTCCACAGCGTGGCTGGCAAGAAAGGGTATAAAAGAAGAAAAACTAATGACATGGCCACCTTGTTCACCTGATCTGAACCCCATTGAGAACCTGTGGTCCATCATCAAATGTGAGATTTACAAGGAGGGACAACAGTACACCTCTCTGAACAGTGTCTGGGAGGCTGTGGTTGCTGCTGCACACAATGTTGATGGTGAACAGATCAAAACACTGACAGAATCCATGGATGGCAGGCTTTTAAAGTTCTGATGCTGGTCTATAAAGCTCTGAATGGTTTAGGACCAAAATACATCAGTGACCTCCTGACCCAGTATGAACCTTCCAGATCCCTCAGGTCATCTGGATCCGGTCTTTTATCAGTTCCCAGAGTCAGAACCAGACACGGAGAAGCTGCATTCAGCTTTTATTCTCCTTATATTTGGAACAAACTCCCAGAAAGCCTCAGATCAGCTGAAACACTCAGTTTATTTAAATCCAGGTTGAAGACTCACCTGTTCTCAGCTGCATTTGAATAAAGCACCAATTCCACACTTTTAAGCTTAAATTTCAAAACTAACATTTTAACTACTGATTTTATCTGTTTTGATTTTATATACTGTTTTGTTTGTTTGTTTGTTTGTTAATTAGTTTGTTTGTTTGTTTGCTTGTTTTAATCAATTTTAAATCATGCTTTTTATTTGTTTTTGTTTCTAATGTCTCTGTAAAGCACTTTGAATCACCTTGTTGTTGAATTGTGCTATACAAATAAACTTGCCTTGCCTTGCCTTGCTTTTGAGTGTCCTTGGAAAGAAAGGTGGCTATATTGGTCGCTGATTTGTTTTTGTTTTGTTTTTGAATGTCAGAAATGTATATTTGTGAATGTGGAGATGTTATATTGGTGTCACTGGTAAAAATAAATAATTGAAATGGGTATATATTTGTTTTTTGTTAAGTAATAGTCACCTGCACACACAGATATCCCCCTAAAATAGCTAAAACTAAAAATAAACTAAAAACTAATTCCAAAAATATGCAGCTTTGATATTAATGAGTTTTTTGGGTTCATTGAAAACATGGTTGTTGTTCAATAATAAAATTATTCCTCAAAAATACAACTTGCCTAATAATTCTGCACTCCCTGTATGAAGAGAAACTTACTAGACAACACTTTGAGAGCAGATAGCAGAAAGGTACATCTGCCTAAGAACAAGTTAAAGCCAAGTTAAAATGTTTTTTTCTTATGCCTTACTTTCTCATGTTTTCAACAAATAATAAGAACGCAGAACAACAGCTTTCCAGAATTCTTAATAAATAAAAAACAGATCTTAATCATTTCCATGCACAGAGACAGAATTGGTAACACAGACGTCCCTGCATTTTATTTTATTTAGCAAAATAAATAAAACGTTATCAGCAGTATCGCAGATGTGCATTAATAAGGGTAATATATAACACTAGAGGGCAGTATTGATGTAGAGTATGTTCTACATTGTGCTGCAGTTTGCCAAATATAAAGAAAGAACGACATATTTAAACATCATTACCAAACTCCTAAGGCGCAGACTGAACTGTAAAACATCTGCAGCATTGTATTACTTCGTTTGATTGACTCACATCACAACAGGACATTTCTGACCCCAGATACACTTGGTGGTATACTCAGCCTTCACGTAGGTTGCCACTCCATCCTGCATGATGCATGTGATGTTTCTCTGAACCACATGGGCGCAGTGGTTTCTGTGGGGAGAGCAGAGGGATGTTACAATGCTAGCACCAATAAGATGCCAACAGCCCCTGTTTTGCTCTGTGTCCATCACACTGACGTGTGTTAAAGTAAAACCTATTTAGATTTCGTAGAACAGCAACCACTGCAGAGACAAGTACTATAACTAACTGTGAATTTACAAATGTGGTTCAGCAGCAGCACTGTTAATTCAACAGGGCAGTATACAGTAGACTTAAACGGCTAAAACTATAGCCACTTTAAGATACAAAACATGCCAGAAAAAGTAAAGCTGTAACTGCAAACTCTCAGTGTATTGAGGTCAAGAGGAATCTGTTTTATTGTGTATAATTAAAACTGTTGGAGTGTAACAGGCAAAATTTAACAGAAAGCTATTTCTTCCATCAAAAGTGTTGAAAGTGATGAAGATGCATCATAAAACCTTCTGTAAGATACTATTGACTCAGTGTTTTAATCTTTGCTTTGTTGTGTTTAATCTTTTACAGCTCATTCTTCTTTTGGATTATAAATAAGCCCGTGTTGTTGTGTTTTTCTCTTTTTATTGGCACTTTAATAAAAAAAACAAGAAAAGTTTGCTTTTGATCTAGCTGATAGATATTAACAAAAGATCAAAGAGAGCTTTTCATTGAGGAGCTACAGCTGCAGATGGACTGAGTAGGGATTCCTTTGCTCTTTTTCAATTTTTTTTATTTTTAATTTTGACATTTTAAATGGATTTTTTAGTTACTTGTATTCCCAGTTACTTTCAGGTATAGCTGCATGCAGTATACTACAAATACCCAGGCAGTGAGTTGTGTTTCAGTTGTGTGTGGAATCATAGATTGTGTATAAATGTATATATGAGGTAGCCACTTCGGCAACACCCCTTGGTTAGTGAAGTCCCGCTGCAAAGGCTTAAAGTGAGCTTTGTTGTTGTTGCCAAGTTGTTTTATTGGAACAGGATGATAAGGGTGAAGAGCAGCTCTGACTGAAAAGCTGAGGGATGCTGCACACTCATCAGTCAGTGAAGTGCAATTGCTAAATGAACTTCAGTTTACAAAAACGGCATCTTTTATATTCATTAAGACGAAAATAGCAAGTGAGGCCTTAAAGTCATCCAGAAAATATTTACTGATGTGGATAAGGAAGTTGAAGAGTCACTTTCCAATGGACTTCCACACAAGTGGAAGTCTTATTGAAACTACAGGAATTTCCCACTGGTGGAAGCAAGTGCTCAAACATTTCAACACAAGCTCCTTTATTCAAAAACTATTTTAAATACATGTGGTGTATGTAATTTGGGAATGTAGTGGACGAGGAGAGACCACCCATGAATTTTTACCCAGCAGGAGGAAGATATTCAGTCAGCATCAAAGACTGTACCAGAGTGTGTTGTGGTGTTGTTTGATGTTTGTGTGCAATGACTTCCAAACTTCATTGTTAAAAATAGATTTACGTGTTTTTCACATGCTTTACAAGTTGCAAATATATGCAAATGCACTGTGTCATGTTCAATTTCATACAATACTAGTCCAGTCCTGCACGAAAACCATGCAAATAAGTATACTGTACAGCCTACATAGTGTACTTTATGTAAGTATACTAAGAAAACTGAAAGTCCTTTTAGCTTGTTTTGCTTCTTTTAGTTACGTAGGGTAGTTGAGCACCAAAAACATTCACGGAGACTGTTTTCAATCCTGGAAGTGCTCAGATGTGCACTAACTTCACTGTAACAACTTTGAGCAGTTGTTGCATCACACTGAACTTTCCCTGTCTCACTCGCTCTCACTCTTCATAGCCAGTGCAGCTATAGCAACTGCTAAATGTTCCCCTGGCCTCTGTGCAACACAGGAAATGATGATCTGCTCTCTTTAGGCTCACATGTGAAGCATTTCTTACATTCAGAGGGGAGCATTTAGCAACACATGCGGCACTTAGCATTGCTCCACAGCTGTTTCAGGACTAATAGAAGTGTTCGGAGCAGCAGGGAGGGACACGGGGGCCGAGGCGGGTCTACATGCCAAGTTAACAGGTTCAGAGGGCTAACAGAGAGGGGAGGCTGTTAGAATGTGTGAGAAACCACTGCGCCGCTGTGTCCTTCTGCAAATGTGTTGACAGTGTTTTCTGCGTGTGTGTGTGTGTGTGTGTCACCACTCTCCCTGTGTTGACATATGTTAATAGCAGTAGAAGGTAGAGGGCAAAAGTTAGAATGACAGAGCTCCTTTCATACCAGCCTGACAACCTGCTGCCAGGTCATGGGTTGTTAAGGAAGTGGCAGTTACGACCTTAACTGATGTGGTATGATGGGAGTTCTTTAAGTACTTTTAACTCCCGCATGCAGTTTACTACTTGGTGCAAATGATTTTCTTAGCATAGCAAAAAGGGGAACTGGCTGGAATAATGTATTAGGTCATTGAAATAAGAAATGCAAGCTTAATTTGACAACACAAATGATGCTGCATCATCTTTTCTGGCTAGTTTTTTTTTTTTTTTTTCAAAAGCTGGACTCCTGTAACATTTCTGTTGTTCTTAATAATTTGCTTTCATGCTGTTTTTCTTCTCCCTCTCCACCTGCAGGCTCTTTTCTTTACCAGGCCAGAGGGACTTTAAAACTGATCACTCCCTGTGCTGTCATCTGCTGTTCGCAGTGAGATCTATTGCAGACAATACACAGTTTTTGGCACCAAAGTAAATGACTTTTTAAAAAAAAGAGAGAGAGAGAGAGAGAGAGAGAGAGAGAGAGAGAGAGAGAGAGAGAGAGAGAGAGAGACGTAAGCAGTTAGATCTTGTACAAATGTGTTTGTCAAAGTCACATGAAGATTTTGATAGCGATTTCTGCAGTATAGAAAAGCTATAGATACTGTCAACCTGAATATTTCAGCACTATAGTGAATGGCTTCAGTATTATTATGTGATATAAATCAAATTTAATGCCTTTAGTTTTCTCATCTTACATCTTCAAGGAGCTTAAAGACTTGTCTCTGTGTAGCTCTTAAAAGCTGATAGCTGATAGTTGCTGATAGATAGATGTCAAACTCATTTTACATTGTGGGCCACATACAGCATATTTTGATCTTCAGTCATCCCGACCAGTGAAACTACATGATAAATATGTAAAATTGCAGAAAAGGTTATTTTACTATCCTGTAATTATAATATATTTTTGTTAATTTACTGTGGACTCACTAATAGTGGGGACAAAGGAACTTTCCTGTCATTAAAATTGTTTATCTGTTAGTTATTTTGGAGTAGAATGAATGGCAATGGGGTTGGTTGGAAAAACTGTAAAACCTGTGAAAATACAGTTAAAAGTTTGAAATCTATGCATTCTTTCACATTATCTCAAGCTGTCCAGTGGGCTGAATTTCACTCTTCGCTGGGCCTGGTTTGGTCCCCAGGCCTTCTGTTTAAAACCCCTGATATAGAGAATAGTAAGTGTGTGACCGTTTTCACAGCTGTGAGATGTAACCCACAGACTTCACACCATGGCGAAAAGTGCAGCAATCCAGATGTACATGAGGGGGGGGGAAATGGTTCCCTGTCCACAGTTTTCTGTTTCTGCTTCACATTTTTTTGTCATTTTTCTGTCAGTGTCATTTGGGTCTATGAGTGATATTTAATCCTCACTGTCTTCCATACAAGGGGGGTTTCTGGCTTTGTGAAACTCAGAGTTGAGTGCTGATATAAATCCCGTCCCTTTGCGCTGCGCTGTCGGTCAGGTCAGCAGCAGGTCGCCTTTGCTGTGTGAAAACCTGTTTTTACAAGACGAATGTTAAGTTTCAGCTTGAAAGCCTGAAAGCAATAATACAGTCAGCTGTTGAGAAAATGACACATACTCACGTGTGCAGATTTTATAGACACATAATCAAGCAATAAAGACCTTGGGTTTATATCTCACATCCACAGAGACCACTCAACTCTGCAAAAAGAAGACTACACAAACTTTATTCCAAAAATATGAACCCTCGATGTGGAAGTGGTCGTATATGAGCAGGAGCGCTGCCTTTAGCATTTCTTATTATTATAGCCACTTCCAGCAGCTGCAGAGTAGGTGAGAACTTTGTTTGGGCTGCTTTTGTGTGTGGGAGGATGCCCAGCTGTGAGAAGGCTGTTAATCTGGACACTTTGGGGAAAAAGAATGTCCAAGTCCTGATGTGTATGATATGAGATCAGAGAGCTATAGACAGAACAGTGAAAAGGTGAGAGAGGAGTGATAGCCTATTCTGAGCTTTTTCCATGCCTCATCTGTCAGCCAGTGTGGTACAAGGTCACTACTGTTAAAAAGTATAAATACTTTCTGGCGTGTTTGTTTTAGAGCTTGTGGGGGACAGATGAGAAGGGTTGGCTGCCCATAAAGTACCACACAGTACAAGTCACCTAGGTCAAGTCGCGTTTATTTAAAGCTTATAGTTAAAAGCAAATAGCACTTCCAAACATGCAACACACCTGATCATAATATAGAGTAGAGGTGAAGCTGCAGTTAGACACCACGGTGGCTCCAACACTGTAAAGCCCAAAACATTAAATAATTGCCAGAAAGTTAATATATATTTTTTAAACTGGTGAGTTTATTGAAAGTTATGACAAATTGAAAAAAGTCATTAATAATTAATTTGTTTTTAATTTGTATAATTTTGCTACATCCAGTATTTTTGTGCAATTTATTGCTCAAACACTTGTTGTGAAAAAAATCACACAGATGAAGCAGAGGTCTCAAAAACTCAGGTTACAGGGTTAATAAATGTATTCTAGTAAATAACCTATTGACCAGTACTATTTATTGCAGTGATGAGTTGGTGAGGTTGACGCATTGGCACAGGGAAGTCATGCCTCTAAATGCACAATCTCTGAAAAGACAAGATGTATGTAAGAAACGACTGACTACACACTAGTGCATTTTCCTATTTTATTTTGTAAATGTGATAATTCTGCACCTTCTCCCATCAATTTAGACTGAATTACTCATAAAGACTCTGGAAAAAGGAAGATTCCCAGACATGAGATGACAAAAACTGAAATATTTAGCCAGAACTTAGAGCCCGGTGAGCTCCAGACCCTGCCCATTATCAAGCATGCCACAGTGAAGCATGGTAGTGGTATCATCATACTCTGGGGGTGTTTCGCAGCAGCAGTGACAGGGTGACCGGTTCAAGTTGAGGCAATGTCTTTGAAGATAGTGCACACAACATGAGACTGAGACATGCGTTCAACATGACAATGAAAGGGTGGTTTCTGGATGTCTATGATTGTCCTTAAATTCCTCAGAACAAAAAAAAAAAAAATCAAACCCTCAACAACGTTCCTGGAGAAACATGTAGCTAGCTTGTTTACATGTGTTTGAAACAATTTCATAGGAAAAGGGGAAGAACCTGCCCAATTCCAGATGTGCAAAGCCTGTCGAGACTTATGCAAGAAGACCTGAGCTCAGAGCTCCCAAAGGAAATATACTAAGTTTCACTTTCAGTTTTTGAAAATTCTCAGGGTATGTTTTTACTTTGTTGGTAAGGTGCAATAAATGGATATCAATGACACAGTAATCACTTTTTGGATGAATGAAAATGTTAATCTTCCAAATAATCTCTTTATTTTGGTAATAGTCATTTAACTTCACTTACTTAACGCTAAATATTTTTTTTGTGTGTGTTATATGAAACTAACAATTGATGTTTTTCAAAAGAAAGCAAAAAGAAGGCAGGGAAACACCCAAAACTGAAAGTCTCCAGTTGATCCACACATTCACTGAACCACCCAATCCCCACTGAATACACAAACTGAATTTGTGTAAACTATGTGATGTGTCTCCAGACCTAATCTGACCTTGCACTCTTCCTTTTCAATCAGTATGAAAAGTCTTCATCTCCATTCACCACGACAGGAAAACTGCACTTTCCTTTGTCTCTCTGGTCTCTCTCCCTCCTCCTTACTCTGAGTATTGTCTGTTTTGGTGTCACTGGAGTATGGCATTTGTGACTGCTGGTCTGGTCCCACTGTAAATGTTTGAAGTATAGCGTTTCAGCTTAAAAATCCTTTCATAGCCTCCCAAGAGAAAAGCAGAATTCCCATCTCAAATTCACATGTGGAATGTGTTTGGAAAGTATTGTTGTGGCTACACCTCCACAGTTTGATGGGCCTGAACAAATCACCTCTCATTCACCCTTTCCTATAAATTTTCCTATAACTACAGGTTATGTTTAATTAGTCATATCAGTGTTTCTCTTGCTGTGTTGTACGTTTCCCCTCTCTCTCATTCTATATATCACAAAGCTCCTCCGCCTTGCCTCATCATGTCAGGCTCTTTACTTTTCCCTATACTGCCTCAGTTGTTTTGACATGTGGCACTAAAGGGCTTACCTCACTCATTACAAACCACACTCTCACCTGTAGGAACTCCTGACTGCTTGACCCGAGTCCATTGCTTTTGGGTCCGACAGATTTATGAAGAGTGGAATGGATAAAGAAAAAAATATGATCTTTAATAGGACCATTGGTCTAACTCCAAGGCCCATCTCGTTTGATATATGCTTTTAATGAAGCCTATT
Source organism: Diplotaxodon limnothrissa (assembly GCF_057381915.1). NCBI lineage: Eukaryota > Metazoa > Chordata > Actinopteri > Cichliformes > Cichlidae > Diplotaxodon > Diplotaxodon limnothrissa. The sequence continues at coordinate 27,906,453 of NC_140615.1, read as the reverse complement.
TCCAGCCAACTGGCAGGTCTTGAAATTCCCATGGTCCAGGGATTATTAAAACTGTGCTTATGCCTAATGATTAGAGGTAAAGGCATGCTACTCCCAGCTTTAAGACCAAAGAGATCACTTTGTCATTTGGAGACAGGGTCAGCTCCAAGCCAGCTCTAGTCATCATAGCTTAAACTCAAGTGACTACACATGCTTACATTTTGGAAATTAAGCTGTTAAAAGCAACAACATAAGCTTGTGTACATGTAGATGTACTGAAAAAATAACTTTACTTATCCTCAGGCATTTTCCAAAGTACATAATCTACTTTGAATAAGCTCTCTGTGCTTCTGAAAAGAACGGTTTCAAACAGAATTATTAGATTTACAAAGAAAAGGGGTTATTGTGTATGCAATAAGAGTGAAACAGTGTAACTGTGATACTTTATTTAGCTCTACACATAGGCCTGATACACTGAAGAGACCAGAATATCACTCATATGTAACCTGCAACACAAATCTCTTCACAGGCAAATAAAAATAGAACTATTCTCTTTTTATTCAGAGGCTTTTATGAGAAGATCTTTTGATCTGTGTATTAGCCAAGTATGAAGGTAAGAGTCACAGGCTATCAGCCAGACTTAGCATAAAGATTGAAAACAAGAGACACGGCAAGTATAACTCTATCCATTTATTGATTCCCCTTCTGCCCTTTTTTTCCTGCAAATTTCTGTAAATTATAAAATGCAAAAAAAAAAAAAAAAAACCCAGACTGCATTCTTACCAAAATGCTAATCTTTTTATAAACCAGGACGTTTTTATGCCTAAATCTGCTGACTAAAAACAAAAGTGAACAATAACTTTACTTTTTGTTGTAAATGTCTTTTAGTCTTAAAAAGTTAAAGCACACCTGTACATGCCAGCTGTGGCTCATTGGAAGACTTTTGCATAAAAATAACAAAGCACTGAAATGTAGATGCTTTACTTTAATGATGTAAGTTGTCAGTTACACTTTGCTTGGGATAATTATTTGGAAATTCGCACCAGAATCAACACCCTATCCAATTAACTACAAACTGAATCATAATCCAACCTCATTAAATACCTTCAATATTTTATAAAAAGCAACTAATCTTTTTCACTGTTCTTACATAAACCTGAGTACTTTGGCAGATGGATTTTAAAAGAAAAGTGTCAGGTAGCTTGGGAGTTTGCTGCATGGTCTTTTTGACCCTTAGCAGGAGACCGGCTCCATTCTTGCTCTCCACTGGACATTCAAGATAAACGTACAACAGCAACCTCTAACCTTTAACCTCTGCTAACCTACTGACCTTTCCCCCTTAATCTCTGTCCCATACATCAAAGAAAAAGCCCTCAGATATGTCTGTAATCTGATTGGTAAAGACATGTGGCATCTCCCAGGATGCTGTTTGATTTATCCAATACCCATTTCCCAGTGATGACTATGTATGACTCTTGGCACCTGTTCAGTGGTGATGTGTGAAAAATAGTCATTGTTTTGCTAATCCTAAAAGAACTTCCAAAATACTCAAAAAGCGATTTCTTTCACTCATTTTTTCCTCTTTCCCAGACCTTTTGTTAAAAACATAAATCACAAAATCTGACCTTCCTGAGCCACAGTTTAACCTTTGGAAGAAAATTAGCTTCTTTGCAATAGAGCTGTGACAGGTACAGTACTGTAACTGTCTAAGATGTCACAGTCACCCACTGGAGGGCCATATATTTTTCTTACAGAAGCAAGTGGTTGCACTGAATGAAGGAATGACTGTGAAATCAAATCACTCGCTTTGCTGCCAAAATACAGACAATAATTCAACATGAAGACAAAAAGTCTGGGGTGTTCCAACAGCTGAGAATTTTTTAAGTCTCGTACTAAAAATCCAGTGAGGTTTTGCCAATGTGTGAGTGTAGTCAAGTTAGAAAGAGGAGTTAGACTTTACGGGCGATCATGGCTCAAGAGTTGGGAGGTCGCCTTGTAATCGGAAGGTTGCCGGTTCGAGCCCCGGCTTGGACAGTCTCGGTCGTTGTGTCCTTGGGCAAGACAACTTCACCCGTTGCCTACTGGTGGCGCCAGTGTCCGGCAGCCTCGCCTCTGTCAGTGCGCCCCAGGGTGGCTGTGGCTACAATGTAGCTTGCCATCACCAGTGTGTGAATGGGTGGATGACTGGATATGTAAAGCGCTTTGGGGTCCTTAGGGACTAGTAAAGCGCTATATAAATACAGGCCATTTACCATTTACATGCTGTAAATGCGCTCCGGTGAAGTCCTTTAGTTACACTTAAATAGGCATTCATAAACTCACTCACACACACACACACACATCATAACGTGTTATTTTAAAGTGTCTATTTCCATTGACCAGTCAGGCTGACAACAACTGAGCTCATATGTCTGTAGTGGTGGTCTGACAGCAACACGTCCCCAGAGGCTACTGTGTCTAAGATGTGCCTGCAGCTCCTATATAAAACTATAGTTGGACTCTCAGAAACAAATGGAGCAATACTACCAGTTATCAGCGACAAGCAGTTCCTGACTGTATTTCATTATTGATCAATTTGTTTTGACTGGAAAGTCTATTACATCTGGCTAATCAACTAATCTTGTTGTGTAAGATGGAAATCTGGCACGACGGCCTGTATAAAAAGAAATAAACCTCTTTGGCAATGCTGTCAAAAAGTAAAGGAAGGTATACAGGTATATAGCTACCATGCTGTACATAAGAACACTTAAATCATTATAAAAACTGCATTGGCTTACTGTTTAGTGAGCCAATTCGAGTTTGGCAATTTAAGCTTCAGCTCCCTGTGACTCCAAAATGGTCATATTTATAGATTTGTGTTGCCAATTCTCTGAAATCGCATACTTATGTTCAGAATTTTAGGGCATATGAATGTTGGTGAATAAATACCTCCGGAAACACAAGATGAATGTCCATTAGAAACAATTTATACAGATAAAGTCCAGTTCTTACCATATAAAATTGTACAAAATATATGGGGGGCAAGAGTCTGATTGTATAAATGTATTTCTGCAAGAGTTGTGTTAAGTAAGAAGTTATTTTAGTTAGTCAATTAGGTCAGTTTTTTTTTTTTTAAAAAGTGGCAATCTAATAATAGCTGGGGAAAATCCAATATTCAGATTAACCGAATAGTGAGCAAAATGTAAGGGGATGAAAGTAATATATTCAGTTTTAGAGTTAAGTGAGAAAGTTAAAGGTGTAGACTCAATATAGACACTGCATTCAGGTTGAGGGATGCTGAACAGTATGTTGGGTGGAGGTGAGCATACATGGCAGACTAAGTGGGGCTGGGCAATCAGCAGTCTTCTGTGGCAGTTTGAGTGAAGCAGCAGGTAGCTGGGGAGCTGTCCAAAAGCATAAATGCTCTTGTGGGAAGCCAAGCAAAAGAGAAGGGGGGGAGGAAGAGGGAGGATAAACCAAAAGAGCCCTGCGGGCCAAACATCAGGCATCAGGCAAAATATATCCACAAGTCTGTTTCATCTCAGAACTTCATTCAATAGCGTTCATAACTTACTGTTACTCTTCTGTGTGTGTGTATGTGTTTATCATCTTTACAATATGTATCTGTCATGCAGTAATTAAAAGCAGATGAACACCCCTCACCTTTGTGTTAAATCTGGAAAAGTTAAATAATTTTCTACTTAACTCAGGGTAAGTTCATTTGAAATCAGTGTCTGCGACTGGAAGCCAGTTGTGCCACTCCCTCCTGCCAGCTGTACCATAAATCTTGCCCCTAATTGAGCCCCCTTGCCCCCCCACCCCTTTACCACACACACATACAGTGACTGTGAGGAATCAATACCCTTGTCATCAACTCTGCACCCCCTCGCTGCACCATAATGACCGTCATGATGGCTTTGTTTTCACTGTTGCTTCGTTGTTGCACTATAGTGTTTATCCCCAGCCACAGATGGTTTTAGGTGTGAACCACAGAAAAGAGGCTGATTTTGAGTAAGACAGAAACAGAGCGTCAATTCAGGGATCTGTTACCAAGCTGATTCCATAACTAAAAACATATTTCTGCAACTCACTGGTGACATGGGTTTCTCGAGGGAAATACAGTATTAGGTGGGTCCTGCTTGAACTCCAGCTACTTGGAATGATTTTAGAATTCAATACCCTGCACCTTGGAAACACAAATAAAACATGCATCTGTTCCTGTTATGTGTCCAAGGTGGAGAACTTACTTGTGACGGGTCATGGGCTTGTTTGGTGAGTGGTGAGGGTTGAGTCCAGCCTTGTAGAGGTTGTATCTGTTTCCATAGAAAGGGTTGACATGGCCTCCATAGAAAGTCCCTTTACTGTGAACAACAGAGAGGAACACTCCCAGGAGAAAGACCTGTGCTATTAGCTGGCACAACTTGGTCCGCATTTTGTTTTTCTAAGTCTTTTCCAAGGCTAATCCAGAGTCTCAAAAATTCAACTGTCAAGAGGAGAGGGGTTCAGAAGTGGTAGTCTCTAGCTCCTCTGGGTGTTGTGTTGCTCCTTGGCACATGGAAAGTCTTGTTTTCTTCAGTGGGCCCTGGAGGAGGCGTGCAGTCCAAACAGCTCTAGCATCAGCAGCATCTTGTCCTGTACATCTTCAGGTTGCTCACTAACAAAATTCTGAGCACGCAAGACGGAGCAGGGAGAAAACTGATGATACTGAAGAGGGAGGGGGAAGGGAGAGGGGAAGGAAAACAACACAAAGGTGTGCTGGAGGAGGCGAAAGAAGAAAGATGAGCGCAAGAGAGAGCAAAGAAAAGAGGGAAGATAGTGTCAGTCTGTCTGTTGGAAAGTTTCAGCTCCATATACACAAATACTGTGTAGGAAACCTGCTGCCGAGGCTCGACCCTCTAAGTAATCTGCTCTCTGCACGAGTGAGGGTGTGTGTGCAAGCAGCAATGTGCTGCTCTTGCTGCCTCTGAAGGGGCAGGCAGACAGCCTGTATTTGCATATCCCACCCCAACTCCAGCCCGGTGGCTCGCACAAAGAGGGGGACTGACTGATATCAATTGATGTCCTGCTCTTCTTTCTCTCTCTATTGCAGCATCACAAAAATACAAAGTTGTACATGGAGATACTTCACTTCAAAGCAGACTCCAATAAGCAACAAAAAAAAGCCGCTGTCCTATTCTGTTTGAAATTTTTTCACCCACCCCCCATCAAGCATTTTTAGTTGTTGTGTATTCAGTCCCCTGATTTTATTTCTTTACCCAGTTCTTTTCTTTCTCCATCTGCTCTGGGAGCGGCTGTACATCAAAGCATAGCCCCAGTATGCAGTGCCATGTGCGTGGCTATGGCTGCAGCCAGCTAAGACGCTGTAGATCTGGACACAATGGACCTCCTCCTTGCTTCACTGCGGTCAGTCATTAAATATCCCAGCCACAGCTTCAGTTGAGAGTCACGTCCCAGCCCCCCACTTATGTCTTACTGCACATCCATGTGGTTCTTGAATTCATGCATAAATGCCTGCGTCTCTAAAGAGTATTTCCTGGGATTTAATCGAATCAGTTCAGTTTCTATGATAAGTGAGAGTGATTGTCCTCTATAATTTTTTCGTGAGTTGTAAAGATTTACATTACATAAACCTTTAGTAACAGGAGACTAACTTGTGCTAAACTTAATTCAATAAAAAATAAGCACTTTTGAGCTTTTTGATGGCAGCAGAATGTAGAAAAAAAGCTCGAAAATTGGTACTAAAAAGAAAAAAACATTTTGCAACATTTTTACAACTATTTAGGTAAACTAAAAGCAGGTAAGCAACATGGCTCCCTATAGAATTGGCGGCTTACACATATTGACAGGCACCATCAATGCTGAAAGGTTCAGGACCAACACATGCTCCCATGCAGACATCTTTTTCATGGAATGCTTGAAAGAGGCACAAAACAATGCAAAATCACATACTGCATCTATTACTACAGCATGGCTTCCTAGAAGCAGAGTCCGGGCGTTGAATGATCTTCCTGCTGTCCAGATCTTTCACCAATTGAAAACATTTGCTACATCATCAAATTAAAATATGAGAAGGAAGATCCAGCACTGTTGAGCAGCTAGAATCCTGGATCCGACAAGAATGGGACAATATTCCGAAAAGTCAAACAACTGGCCTCCTCAATTCCCAGACTTTTACAGACTCTTAAAGAACATAATGATACTATATAGTAGCAAACATGGTCTGTTCCAACTTCTTTGAGATGTGTTGCTGCCATCAAATTGAAAAAGTGCCAGTATTTTTCCAAAATGGTACAGTTGCTCAGTTTAAACATTTGACACATTCGCTATGTTCCGTTGTGGATAAAATATGGATTTATGAAATTTGCAAATCATTACATTCTGTTTTTATTTCCATTTTACACAGCATCCCAAGTTTTTCAGAACTACCGAGTAGTCTCAGACACATTGTAAGAAGACACTAAAACCAGAATGTTGTCATTTTTAGAGTTAGTATCCAGTTTATATAAATCCTGAAGGACCAAACATTACACAGCACTCAGCTGTTACAGTGACGGAATCCAAGATGGATCTAACTTAAGGAGAAGTTTGCCAGAAATAGGCAGTAATCCTGGGATATAACGGTGTCTTTATGTTCCAGAAGGGTCACAGAGGATTAGCAAAATACACTAGAGAGATGCACAGAGCATTCTCAGTAGCTGGTAGAGGGACTTGGTGACTTTCATACCTTGCTTTATTGGTCACAGCTATTTTTGGCGGGGGTATAAACTCTGGCATGGATATGCTGCCAGTATATCTTGGCTCCATCCCAGTTTTCAGGTTTTCTTAATTGTCATGTTATTTATAAGAGGATGACGAAGGGATTGGCAGCCAACTTATATGCATGTGCGGCTCATTTTTAAAGTTTAGAAGACAGACTTGGAGGAAGAAGCTGCTGTTTGAATTGACCTCTTTGTTTGGATGGTTGGTTTGCAGTGCCCTTCTCACCTGTGTGTGGACTTTGCACCACTTAGGCTACTGTATTTAGTCTTCATTTACAAGTCAATAAGAAAGAAAAACACACAGCTTGGTGATATGTATAGAAATATTGACAAGAGGGACAGCCCCTCAAACACTCAAGCAGGTGGTGGATCTATTGAGCAATGTAGGCTAAACAGATCCAAGTGGGTAAACAAAACCTTTGAAATGCATTTTGGAGTTATGGTTCTTTATGGCTTTTGATCTTATTCCATAATTTGCCCTACATTTAGCTTATCCTGTTGCACTTTTTTTGGCCTATGCTGCACAGACTCACATGTCTATAGTTTGTGAAGATGAAGCATTTTGCTTCCTGCTGAAGATGAACCCCATTGCTCCAGAAACGGTCACCTCACACTGGCAGGGAGACAGTGAGAAGGAAACTATTTTAAATCTTTGTCCATTCTGGCAGTGAAATACCATTTTTCACTGAAATGACTGGCACAATTTTAAACAGATGTGTCCCAGCATACTGTCCAGATGTCAGGGTAAAATGAGAAATATCTGGGATACTGACTTATGCTAGTTTGATAGTTTATGATCATTTAGAACAAAAAATAATAATTCTTACTGTGGTGAATAAACACTCGGGCAATAGATGCCAAAGAAAAAAAGCCAAAGAAAAAATAAAGAGTACTAATAATGACATAATTGCAGTGTACTGTGTAAGAGCCAAACATAAAATTCTATGCTTGAATGATGCATTACTCAGCCAAAACAGTTTCTGTTCACTGTAAGTCTTATGAGTCAGGATTTACTCAATTTGTTTCCTTCAATTTATTTATTTTTTTACGCATTTTTTTCTAGCTAATAGCAGATACAGTATTTCTGTGTTGCATCTGTGAGTGGTTTTAGATAAGTATTCTTATCTTGCGCTGAATGACTGACTCCATACCCTGAGTGGAAATCTGAGAGGAAGTTCATACAGCTTTTCAAAAGTCCACGGCCTCCTGAGCATTTGGCTAATGCAATATAAGTCAGTGACATTTACACTGCGCTATACTGTAGGGGCAGTTTCCTCATTTTTATTTGGTTTCAACTCTGGATCTTTTTCCATACATACAGCCCGTTTTCAGTTTTTTCCCTTAGGGAACAAGCTGTGAAAGGAGCCTTCAGTTTGTAGTGTCTCTGTGCACCCTCCTGCAGAGGTGAGATACAAAATGAATCCACTGCAGTGAAACAGGACACCACTCCGTTAGTTTGATTTCCCTAACCCCTCCGTGAACCAACCCCATCATTTGCTATCAGTCTTCTCTAGGGTTTTTACAGACACTTTTATTAGATATAGACACAGGGGCACAGGCACACTGAGGAAGAAGTACAGAAATGGGATGGATTCCAGGTCAGTGACATCAGCTACTTAGCAATGAGGACACTCGATCGCTTCTTACAGTAGTGACCTGGGATGCAACCCAGTCTTCAAAAAGTAACCAGAGGAATCAGGAAAATAGCTGTTATTTATGTCCCTATATTATGTCCCGAGCTTTGAGAGTTGCAAGACTGCACATGTATACTCAAAACCGCACCCAAGTGTCCAACAAATGCCAGCAAATTCAGCAGTAAGGTCTCTAAGTGTATTTTGTGTAAAGTTACCCAAAACTTCTTCCTCATGAAATGTATTCATTGTTTGGACACTTGGTGTGTTGATTCCCTGTGGTGATATGACTCTCCATTGCTTGCACTGTAAAACGTGCTTTTTAACATGTGACACCGGCAATAAAATCAGGCCTCCATCTACAAGAGTTCATGATGGATGGTGATAAATGACCTGCTGTAAACACTCTACAGACACTCTACTGGTGCTTTCTAGCTAAAGAAAAAGGAAGTATTCTGTGTTGTCTATGGTATGGTAAGATGGTGCGTACATAAAATGATCTGATTTCACTACCACAAAAAAAGGGCCTTAAAGTACATTTTCCATTTTGCTAATAAGCCTCTTATTATCAGGGTGATTGGACATATTGTGAAGGACTCTTTTGGTGAGAGTATTTTGCTAACACAGAAATAACCTTTGTTCATGCTCTTCTCATGGGTTTGAAGAAGGCTCCGCAAGAACAAAGTGATGCCACAAAGATTGTACCAGTCTTAATTTAGCAAAATGTAATCTAAATAGATATTCATGCAAGGAACAAAGACTTTGGTACTGGAAGCTTTCTGGATTCTGCTTGTAGTCCAAGTTCTATTGACCACTGATGAGAATATTTACGCACAAAATCTATTTTCTATTGATCCCTCAAATAAAAGCAGTGTTTTCACGGGAGTGAACGTGCCTTTCTGTGATGGAAAAAGGCCCTTTTCCCATAACAGAACCAGGAGAAACTCCTAAAGATGTTTGTATGGGAAAGAAAAGGCATTCCAGAAAGTATACATAGATGACCACAGGTCATTTTTTCCTCTTCCTCTCATCTGCAAAGTACCAGAACAGTTCTTTATGCTGTTGTCATTCCATGTGAGCTATGCACCAGAGTTTACTTTCATTCCAGTTTTCCAGACAAGACAGAAAGGCGGTGAGTTGGGGCACACAGAGACCCCTTGGGAGTTTGCAACAGAGTGGGACCTTTTGGCAGAGGAAGCATCTTTGCTTCATGATGTTACAACTTATGCTGTAGGGACAGCAGTTCCAGTAAGACCAAATGACTGAGAAACGTCCCAGGCTTTTATCAGGAGATGGGGAAAGTCCATTACTGTCTGTTAATATCTGTAGGCTTTTTTATCAAAGGCTTGGTTTCAGTTTGTAACACTGAAGGAGGAATATTTTTTTAATACACTACAAATAGAGACTGTTAATTTCCAGGTCTTGCATAACTTTTTACACTAACCACATAAAAAGAAATCCACAAATACTTCCACTTAGGGAAAATGCTTTAGTAATATAAAGGTCAACTTTAATTGTAGAAAAACAGAATAATAATTCCAGTATCTCTTATAAACACTGTTCGTACTATAGACACTACCAGGCCAGCAGCCACGCTGATTTTATTGTCTGTGTTACATTTAAGATTTGCAATGGCATAAAAATCACACAGTTCTTTACAAGATAAGACAAGACAAGATAGCATAAATGAAAATCTTGAAAAGTGTAATTATAGAAGCCATTGTGATGTAAAGCCAGTTTTGCTATCAGTGCTTCAACCACGGTTTGTTTCCAAATGCTTCTCTTAGCTTGTAAACACCGCTGCTACTTATTTAGTGCCATCTCCACAGCAGTCCCGATTATCTGCCCAGAGAATATCACAGAAACCTTATTAACAGTTCAGATCTTTTGCACATTCCCCATATGCATCATTTTCACCAAGTTGGTAAAAATGGAGGACATCCCCACAGCAAGTGCCATCAGCAGTGGATCCCCAGTTTAATTTTCTATGGCTGGGCTTCTTGCATGTCACACTCACATACTCACCAATTCTTTTTTTCTGGGACTTTGTAGATAAGTCTTTTTCAGACATTTTAATTATGTTTCAGCAGAGTTGCGTGCAAACAGCTAAATGTAATTTTTAATCTGCATTTTCACTGATATTTAGATTAGTAGTTATTTGGAATACTGGAAAATTCAAGAAGTCAAAAAAAAAAAAAGCTGATCGAGGTGCTGCTCGGTGCCCGCATACCGGACCATTTTTCATGCCCGGACTGCCACTGGTAGTAGCTGAGGTCATTTTTCTTTCAGATGTTGTTTGACAGATGCCTTGTGAGCCATTGTAACACTGCTGCTTATTTCTGAAGTTCTGACACATGAATGCTAATATTTGTGCTTACAGACTAAATTTATTGTGGGTAAGTGTACAGAAAATGATGCTTGGGGGGGTTGTATTTGGCTCCCTGCAGCTTTTCACTCCAGAAGAAGCTAATGATGTATGTGAGAAACTGTAATTTCAGTTATTCACAGTGCAGTCATACACATACATTTCCTGTAATCATTTTAAGAAACATTTACCACAAATATACATATAGATTTCTTTCTTTTTTTGTCTACACACTCCACATGCAGCAGCCAAACATTAGAGAAGCTTAAACACATTGTGTTCATGTAACTGTCATGCGGCGGCTGTGTGAAGGCGAAAGAGGACCCAAATGCACGGCTCTAGACACACGGGGATGAACTCAAAGGCAGGTATTTATTAACAGGAACATAAGAAGTCATACAAAAACTATACTGGGAGCAACTAAAGCTGAGGCGCTGGGAAGACACGGTAAATGCACACAACCTAGAGGGACGACGCAACACAGAACAAAGGGACACTCTGACATAAATACACAGAAGGTAATGAGGGAAGTGGGAACACACGGGGAACACAGCTGAAGACAATTACTCATGACCGGGCAGGGAGGACACGAAACTGAAAATACTGACACCAAGATGTGGACCTTAAATACAACACAGTACACAGAGAAGAGCACAGAGAGAGAGGCAGAGAACAAGGATGAATACACGAGGGGATGAGGAGAACACAGAACACAAAGGACGGGAACATGGTACCAGAACAAACACCACAATAACAGCATGGATAAAGGGGGGGGGGGGGTCCAAATACCAAACCAAACAATCCAATGAACATAAGGAACGAAATACAAAACCACAGGAAAACTAAGAACACTGGGTCAAAATGACCCAGGACCATGACAGTAACAGCCTTACCTTAAAAAACATTCAGGCTCTATAGATTAGACTCCTGTAGAAATAGTAACAGAAAGCGTAACATCAGGGTGGAGACTCAAAATATAAGCTGGTTATCCTAAAACAGACTCTGCATTCATGATACTAAGATAAGGGCAATTAAATAAATCTGCTCCACGTGAATTGCCTCAGTGAATTCTACTCCTTTCTATACACCAGTTTATTCATGTAATCCTTGCCCTCTTGGCATCCATTGAAAACACCTGACCACTTCAGTGAGTCTGTTCATTCTTGCCTAATAACATTTTAAGAAAGTACAAATAAGAGAGGGCGCACCGATTTGGTAAGATGATCTAATAGATTGCTGCAAATACACTATGCTGCCTGTGCTATGAAAATGGTTCAACAAATGAAAGCTTCACACTCTGTTCTTGCAAATAGGTTGATTAGATTTGGCTAATTTGTTAAAAAGGGATTTGGTTCATTCTGAGTAGCTGTTCTTGCTTTGAAATCGCCATATTAGTAATGCGTGACTTGTTTCTCAGGTAGTCTTTCTGGGAAAACTGACTTCCAAATAAAGCTAATGATCAGTCCTCCACATGAATCTCTATATCAGCTTAAACACGCTGACCTATAACTGCCACGTATTGACATTTTAAGTCACTAGAAAAATATAAATAAAACTACTCAAACTCCTGAGATCTAGACCAGCAGTGGCTATACTGTATGAAGCCTATGGAATTTATGGATCAGTTATATGAAGCATGAGCTCATTCCAGCAAGCACAGCATCCCCGCACTGCCAAATGTGGTTGGTGCAAAGCAAAATTACATTGGATTAGTAATCAGTGAGGGTGCGCTCCATGCACAAACACACACACACACACACATATACACTGGGTTCATTCTCCCCACTGGGTACAAAAGTTTGCATCCACTCCACATCTGGTTTACATCATAGCCAGACCACCACCACCACCCAGCCTAGATCTATCATCAGTCCCCCTCTCGCGCTCTCTCTCTCTCTCTCTCTCTCTCTCACACACACACACACAAGCCCGTTCAGCTATCTTAGTGAGGACCTTCATTGACATAATGCTTTCCCTAGCCGCTTACCCTAACCCTAACCATTAAAAACGAATGCCTAACCGAAAACCTAACCATAACCTAATTGTAACCCTGACACTAAAACCACATTTTGAGTCTCAAAAATGCCTTCAGATTTGTGAGGACCGGTTTGTGTGTCCTCACAAGTGACTGTTGGTTCTCAAGTATAGTAGAATGCGGATTTCGGTCCTCACAAGGATAGCTAGACAGGAACACACACACACTCAGATAGTCATACTCAGATGAATGTATGCACTTAGATTATATACTTCTAAGCATATATAAATATATATTTCTAAGCATAAATGACAATCCAACAATATAAACCTAACATTCAGTGTTTCATTTGATTACACTTTGGTTAAAAACCTATTTATTACTTATTTATAGACTGCTGACTCTTCATAATTATTTTCTCCATAAAAGTAACATTTTAAAACTTTTCTTTATAGGATATCTAAAGAAGCTTTATTACAATTTACCAAGTCTTGCTACTCAGAATCCTACAATCACCTGCAATTACTTCAACTTTTTGTGCTCATTGTTTGAAATTTCGTTTACAAAAATCACTGGTCAAATCTTTCTTTCTCACACTCATCTCGGGGTTATTGTTGCTACGTAACATTAATAATAAAAAACAAAAAAAAAAAAAATCGTTGGCTTCTCATTGTGTGAAGTTATTGGGGACAGATGATATTATACTACTGCCCACAGTACTATGTAAACTGTGCCATTATCTCTTGTCGTTAAGGCCATCATTTATGAACTGCAACTGCTGGCACACACATACACGCTTGCCCACACACCCACTCACCCACACACCCACACACACAGGGTGTCTGCATGTGAGCATGTTTGCAAACACTTAGTCTTTTAATTGCTGGCTTTGTTTTTTATAGTAAATGCTGGTGGGGGTCAGTGGTCTGCACAAAATATGAGGTGCGTTGAGATGAACAGGCACTCACAAAGAGCCCCTTGTTTCCTCAGCAATCTGTTCTCAGTTGCAATGCAATTAAAGACTAGTTTACTGGCGAGGACCTTGCTTTTCTCTGCATGTGACGCAATCCTCCAGGTTTGCCCAGCTGAAGGCTGAGTGATGGGCATGCACACGCAGCAGCAAGCACAAAAAACCAGACACGTGTATGTGCATACAGGGGGAGACACACACGGACAAACATGGACTTGTGCATGCCTGCGAGCATGCATATACACCTACACACACAGATGTCATTTAAGCTCAGCCAAAGCTGGCAGAAGGAAAACACTCCACTTTACTTCAGCACAAGGCATGCCCTGTATGAGGCTCTTATTTTACCAACCTTACAATGATGATAAATCTCAATGAGTCACAGAAACTTTCACATTAATGGCAAAGATATATATATATATATATATATATATATATATTAATTAGGGGTGCAACAATACACAAAATTCACGGTTCGGTTCGATACTTTGGTGTCACGGTTCGATATTTTTTCGATACAAAATAAAATGTTCATGCCTTTTTAATTTGTCATTTATTAAAATTATAAATATATATTTTAACTCAAAAGTACCGTTTTTAAATTTAACCCTAACCCTTGTGCGTGTTTTTTATTTTGACAGCGAATGCGCACCTGCGGACCACTTATGTGCACCCCTGGTTATTTAGCTCATCATATCGCAGCCACAGAAATTATTTTGTCCATGAAACCATAAAGCTGCACTTTCTTTTTGCCTTATAGTCTGATTTGTCATAACTTTTCCGTTTTGCGGTAAGCTTTTCTTTGGCTGTCACTTCTTCACCCTGACCTGTCTTATTTGGCTCAGCAGAACTAAAATATATATCCTGCTGCTTATACACACGCACTCACATAAGCTCAGCCATTCTCTGCGCGATCAACCTCTCACATGTTTAAGCTTGCTGCGGGAGATTTCACTTGTCATGTTTGCGTTGTAAGCTAACGATTAATAAGACAATGTCAGAGGAATTGGTGCACAAATTATCATCACTCACAGATCAGTGCTGTCGCTCTCTATACACAGTTCACACGATTGCAAAGTGAAAGCAAAAAAACAAGCGCAAATTCAAACGCGATTTCAATATGTCACATATTGACAGTGGCTCACTGATGCCAATGACATAATTACCCAGCTACATTTCCGAAAGAATGCAAAAGCATTGACATATATTTTTCCTTCCTACAATAGCCGGACGGGCAGGGCAGAGATAGATTTTGGTAGCCCGACTGGAAAAATCGCTAGCCCCAGGACGTCGGGCTAGCGATTTTGCGAGCCCTGTATCTGATTGAGGAATCACTCATCTTTGGAAAAGAGAGTTTATTACAGAGAAATGGCTCTTTCCAAAATAAAAGCAATACTATCCGCTTCTTCTGGGCTATATTCTCAGCAGCATATTAAACATATCAGGTCCCCATAAGGAGAATCATGTGCTAACAGCTGTCTAAATGACTCGGGTAAAGTTTGTAGCATGCATGCTTGTTGTTTTTGTCTTTGCACTAGGATGATGTCGGCGTCAATGTGCAGTCATATTCATTGTGTTCCCACGAGTGCTTTCCGGTTAACCTCGTTAAAATGACCTTAACGCCACAACACGGCAAATCTCCGTTAACGAGCTACCCCTGATAGCCCCGTGCACGGGGCTAGACGGCCAATAAGTTAACGAGCTAACTGCACTAACACACTAGCTCCCACCCATGTAATTGAGCATTGCGTGGCACATCCAACATACTGTTTTACTTTAGTCCATGACGCGTTTACCTTCAGGGTCATACGTCACATGAAAACCAAAATAATTCCAAACGCCAGATCTGAATGAGGGTGGGGGAGGTTCAATTTGCCATGTAAGGAGAGCTTCACTTCTGTCTCGCTAGCTTGCCCTGCGCGCAGGGCACCTCCCCCACCCTCATTCAGATCTGGCGTTTGGAATTATTTTGGTTTTCATGTGACGTATGACCCTGAAGGTAAGCGAGTCATGGACTAAAGTAAAACAGTATGTTGGATGTGCCATGCAATGCTCAATTACATGGGTGGGAACTAGTGTGTTAGCGCAGTTAGCTCGTTAACGTGTTGGCCGTCTAGCCCCATGCACGGGGCGATCGGCGGTAGCTCGTTAACGGAGATTTGCCATGTTGTGGTGTTAAGGTCATTTCAACGAGATTAACCTGAAAGCACTAGTGGGAACACAACGAATATGACTGCACATTTACGCCGACGTCATCCTAGTGCAAAGACAAAAACAACAAGCATGCTACTAACTTTAGCCGAGTCATTTAGACAGCTGTTAGCACATGATTCTCCTTATGCTGCTGAGAATATAACCCAGAAGAAGCGGATAGTATAGCTTTTATTTTGGAAAGAGACATTTCTCTGTAATAAACTCTCTTTTCCAAAGATGCATGATTCCTCAATCAGATACAGGGCTTGCAATATCGCTAGCCTGACGTCCTGGGGCTAGCGATTTTTTCAGTCGGGCTACCAAAATCTATCTCTTCCCTGCCCATCGGGCTATTGTAAGAAGGAAAAATATATGTCAATGCTTTTGCATTCTTTCAGAAATGTAGCTGGGTAATTATGTCATTGGCATCGGTGAGCCACTGTCAATATGTGACATATTGAAATCGCGTTTGAATTTGCGCTTGTTTTTTTGCTTTCACTTTGCAATCGTGCGAACTGTGTATAGAGAGCGACAGCACTGATCTGTGAGTGATGATAATTTGTGCACCAATTCCTCTGACATCGTCTTATTAATCGTTAGCTTACTATGCAAACATGACAAGTGAAATCTCCCGCAGCTTAAACATGTGAGAGGTTGATCGCGCAGAGAATGGCTGAGCTTATGTGAGTCCGTGTGTAAAAGCAGCAGGATTTATATTTGACTACGATGACCTGGATGACTGAGAACCTTCACAGACAGATATATATTTTAGTTCTGCTGAGCCAAATAAGACAGGTCAGGGTGAAGAAGTGACAGCCAAAGAAAAGCTTACCACAAAACGGAGAAGTTATGACAAATCAGACTATAAGGCAAAAAGAAAGTGCAGCTTTATGGTTTCATGGACAAAATCATTTCTGTGGCTGCAATATGACAAGCTAAATAACCAGGGGTGCACATAAGTGGTCCGCAGGTGCGCATTCACTGTCAAAATAAAAAACACGCACAAGGGTTAGGGTTAAATTTAAAAACTGTACTTTTGAGTTAAAATATATATTTATAATTTTAATAAATGACAAATTAAAAAGGCATGAACATTTTTTTTGTATTGAAAAAATATCGAACCGTGACACCAAAGTATCGAACCGAACCGAACCGTGAATTTTGTGTATCGTTGCACCCCTAATATATATATATATATATATAAGCAAACCACCCAGCATGCCTCTGCAGGCGGTTTATCCTTCAAGCTCGGGTCCTCTACCAGAGGCCTGGGAGCTTGAGGGTCCTGCGCAGTATCTTAGCTGTTCCCAGGACTGCGCTCTTCTGGACAGAGATCTCCGATGTTATTCCTGGGATCTGCTGGAGCCACTCGCCTAGCTTGGGAGTCACCGCACCTAGTGCTCCAATTACCACGGGGACCACCATTACCTTCACCCTCCACATCCTCTCGAGCTCTTCTCTGAGCCCTTGGTATTTCTCCAGCTTCTCGTGTTCCTTCTTCCTGATATTGCTGTCATTCGGAACCGCTACATCGATCACTACGGCCGTCTTCTTCTGTTTGTCTACCACCACTATGTCCGGTTGGTTAGCCACCACCATTTTGTCTGTCTGTATCTGGAAGTCCCACAGGATCTTAGCTCGGTCATTCTCCACCACCCTTGGGGGCATCTCCCATTTTGACCTCGGGACTTCCAGGTTATACTCGGCACAGATGTTCCTGTACACTATGCCGGCCACTTGGTTATGGCGTTCCATGTATGCCTTGCCTGCTAGCATCTTGTACCCTGCTGTTATGTGCTGGATTGTCTCTGGGGCATCTTTACACAGCCTGCACCTGGGGTCTTGCCTGGTGTGATAGACCCCAGCCTCTATGGATCTTGTACTCAGAGCTTGTTCTTGTGCTGCCATGATTAGTGCCTCTGTGCTGTCTTTCAGTCCAGCTTTGTCCAGCCACTGGTAGGATTTCTGGATATCAGCCACCTCCTCTATCTGCCGGTGGTACATACCGTGCAGGGGCCTGTCCTTCCATGATGGTTCCTCGTCTCCCTCCTCTTTCTTGGGTTTCTGCTGCCTGAGGTATTCACCTAGCACTCGGTCAGTTGGGGCCATCTTCCCAATGTATTCTTGGATGTTCGTTGTCTCATCCTGGACTGTGGTGCTGACACTCACCAGTCCCCGGCCCCCTTCCTTCCGCTTAGCGTACAGCCTCAGGGTGCTGGACTTGGGGTGAAACCCTCCATGCATGGTAAGGAGCTTTCTTGTCTTTATGTTAGTGGCTTCTATCTCCTCCTTTGGCCAGCCTATTACCCCAGCAGGGTACCTGATCACGGGCAGGGCGTAGGTGTTGATGGCCTGGATCTTGTTCTTACCGTTCAGCTCACTCCTCAGGACTTGCCTGACCCTCTGCAGGTACTTGGTGGTTGCAGCTTTTCTAGCGGCCTCTTCGTGGTTCCCATTCGCCTGCGGGATCCCCAGGTACTTGTAACTGTCCACTATGTCTGCAATGTTTCCTTCTGGTAGTTCAATCCACTCAGTTCTGACTACCTTCCCTCTCTTTGTTACCATCCGACTACACTTCTCCAGTCCGAACAACATTCCAATGTCATTGCTGTATAGCCTGGTAGTGTGGATCAGTGAATCGATGTCTCGTTCACTCTTGGCATACAGCTTGATGTCATCCATGTACAGGAGGTGGCTGACAACTGCTCCGTTCCGTAGTCGGTATCCGTAGCCAGTCTTGTTAATGATCTCACTGAGGGGGTTCAGGCCTATGCAGAACAGCAGTGGGGACAGAGCATCTCCTTGGTAGATCCCGCACTTGATGGTGACTTGTGCTATGGGTTTGGAGTTGGCCTCTAGTGTTGTGCGCCACATCCCCATTGAGTTCCTGATGAAGGCTCTTAGGGTCCCATTGATCTTGTACAATTCAAGGCATTCCAGTATCCAGCTGTGGGGCATTGAGTCATAGGCCTTCTTGTAATCAATCCAGGCAGTGCACAGGTTGGTCAGTCTGGTCTTGCAGTCTCGGCTGACTGTTCTGTCTACCAGTAGCTGGTGTTTTGCGCCTCTGGTATTCTTGCCAATTCCTTTGTGTGTCCCGCTCATGTATTGACCCATGTGCCTGTTCATCTTAGCCGATATGATGCCTGACAGGAGCTTCCATGTAGTACTGAGGCAGGTTATTGGTCGGTAGTTGGAGGGGACCGGTCCCTTCTTGGGGTCCTTGGGGATCAGGACCGTCCGACCTTCGGTTAGCCATTCCGGGTGTCTCTCGTTAACTAGCAGCTGGTTCATTTGTGCTGCCAGACGCTCGTGGAGTGCAGTCAGCTTCTTTAGCCAGTAGGCGTGAACCATGTCGGGCCCTGGTGCTGTCCAACTCTTCATACTGGAGACCCTTTCTTGGATATCTGCCACTGTGATGGTTACTGGACCCTGTTCAGGGAGATCGCTGTGGTCTGCCCTCAGATCCACTAGCCACTGAGCATTGCCGTTATGGGTTGCGTCCTTCTCCCATATGCTCTTCCAGTATTGCTCCGTCTCCAGCCTTGGTGGTGCTGTTCTCTTATTATTATTGTTCCCTTGCCACTGAGAGTACACCTTGGCTGGTTCCGTGGAGAACATTTGGTTTATTCTCCTGCCTTCTATCTCTCTGGTGTACCTCCTCAAGCGGCTGGCCAAGGCTGTGAGTCTTTGCTTGGCAGTTTCCAAGGCCTCAGGTATGGACAGCTTGCTGTATTTCTTATGCACCTTCTTTGTCGCACCTTTCTGCAACTCCGTTAGTTGGCTAACCTCCCTCCGTGCTACTTTGATCTTGCCCTCTAGCCTCCTTCTCCATGGAGGGTACTGCCCCTTGTGGCTGTTCAACTTGTAGCCAAGCATCTCACTGATCACTGCTGCCGTATTGTAGATCAGCTTATTAGTGTCGGTAATCGTGGTTGTAGGTATTGTCCGTAGTGCTGCATTAACATCATCTAGCAGACCTTCTGAGGGTACTTCACGTAATCTTGGTAACCGGCTACGGGGGATCCAGGTTTCAAGCTTGGGGTTACTTGCGTAGTAGCATTCCAACAACGCCCTGTTTTTGTCTCTTGTATATATGACATATATATATATATATATATATGATATAAAAATAAAAAAAACACCCATCACGCCCCTGTGGGCGGTTTATCCTTCAAGCTCGGGTCCTCTACCAGAGGCCTGGGAGCTTGAGGGTCCTGCGCAGTATCTTAGCTGATTCCAGGACTGCGCTCTTCTGGACAGAGATCTCCGATGTTGTTCCCGGGATCTGCTGGAGCCACTCGCGAGACAGATAAATATGAAGGCATGCCGGCTCGGACGTCGCCCGGATCAACAAGGTCCGCGTCAGGTGTTGAGGAACCAGGGCACCCTGACGAAAAGTGGGCTACTGGAACAAGAAGGCATCGGTGGGCAAGAGACGAAAACAGGGCGTTGTTGGAATGCTACTACGCAAGTAACCCCGGCGGAAGGGGCTACATGAATAGGATATATATATACACTCAACAAAAATATAAACGCAACACCTTTGTTACTGCTCCCATTCCCCATGGGATGGACGTAGAGACCTAAAATTCATTCCAGATACACAATATAACCATCCCTCCCAAACAGTGGTCACAAATCAGTCCAAATGTGTGGTAGTGGGCACATCTGCTATATTGAGATAATCCATCCCACCTCACAGGTGTGCCACATCAGGATGCTGATCTGACATCATGAGTAGTGCACAGGTGTACCTCAGACTGCCCACAACAAAAGGCCACCCTGGAATGTGCAGTTTTGTCTCACAGCAAAATGCCACAGATGCCACAAGCAATGAGGGAGCGTGCAATTGGCATGCTGACAGCAGGAATGTCAACCAGATCTGTCGCCCGTGCATTGAATGTTCATTTCTCAACCATAAGCCGTCTCCACAGGCGTTTCAGAGAATATGGCAGCACATCCAACCGGCCTCACAACCGCAGACCTCGTGTAACCACACCAGCCCAGGACCTCCACATCCAGCAGGTTCACCTCCAAGATCGTCTGAGACCAGCCACCCAGACAGCTGCTGGAACAATTGGTTTGCACAACCAAACAATTTCTGCACAAACTGTCAGAAACCGTCTCAGGGACGCTCAACTGCTTGCCCGTCGTCCTCATCGGAGTCTTGACCTGACTCCAGCTCGTCGCCGTAACAGACTTGTGTGGGCAAATGCTCACATTCGATGGCGTCTGGCACGTTGGAGAGGTGTGCGCTTCACGGATGAATCATGGTTCACATTGTTCAGGGCAGATGGCAGCTGAGAATGTCCCAGTTCTTGCATGGCCAGCATACTCACCGGACATGTCACCCATTGAGCATGTTCGGGATGTGCTTGACCGGCGTATACGACAGCGTGTACCAGTTCCCACGAATATCCAACAACCTCGCACAGCCATTGAAGTGGAGTGGACCAACATTCCACAGGCCACAATTGACAATCTGATAGACTCCATGCGACGATGTGTTGCACTGCATGAGGCAAATGGTGGTCACACCAGATACTGACCGGTTCTGGGTCCCCAGACCCCCAATAGCGCAAAAAACTGCACATTCCAGGGTGGCCTTTTGTTGTGGGCAGTCTGAGGTACACCTGTGCACTACTCATGATGTCAGATCAGCATCCTGATGTGGCACACCTGTGAGGTGGGATGGATTATCTCAATATAGCAGATGTGCCCACTACCACACATTTGGACTGATTTGTGACCACTGTTTGGGAGGGATGGTTATATTGTGTATCTGGAATGAATTTTAGGTCTCTACGTCCATCCCATGGGGAATGGGAGCAGTAACAAAGGTGTTGCGTTTATATTTTTGTTGAGTGTATATATATATATATATATATATATATATATATATATATATATATATATATATATATATATATAGTGTGTGTGTGATGGCATGCCACACATGGTAAGCTCCACACCTCATCACCCGTTGATTCACTTTAGTTTAATTTACAGTCACTACTTTAAAATATTCTATTTATTGTTCAATATCGTTTCTTTATTAAATGTATTCATTTTTCCATCACACCTTCCAATGTTTATATGGCGTGCACACATATTAACCTTGCAAGGTCAAAGTTCTGTTTTATGTTATATTAATACATATTTCTTTGTTTGAGTTACCTGGGGGTTTGTCTCCTCCTGTCTGGCAAAAGGTGTGGCAAAGGGCTGGGAGACCTGAAGTACTGCTGACAGCCTAATTGGATTGCACCACATGCTTCATTGCCTGGGGGGTGTTTCATGTTTGTTTAAATGTTTTGTATTAGTTGGTTATATGGCAGCCATCTTGTTTTCCCCCGTGTGTGTCATTTGGTTTAGCTAAACCAGTATTTAAGTCCCCCTGTGTGTCATTTCAGCAGGTCAGTTTACCATATGTTTGTTTGAGGTTTTGTTAATTATTATCTTGAGTTTAGTCTATTGAGTTGACCTCTTTTATTGGTCTGCCTGTTTAAGTTTTGGCTTTGTTAAATATATTTTTGGGTCAATAAAACCCGTTTTTTGAATTAAAACCACCTGTGTCCTTTATGCTTTACTGCTTGGTCCCTGACAATTGGTGGCAGCGGTGGGATCATCCAGTATTGGACACAGGTCTTTTTTCTTTTTCTTTTTTTCTTTCTTCTGTTTTTCCCCATGAGGAGGAAGAATGCATCGTGGTGGCAAGAATGAAAAGAAAAAGGGATCTGCTCAGCAAACCTGCGAAGAGGAGGAAAATGGAGCCTCAGGAGTCACTGAAGTTGTGGAGAGAGTTGAAAAGGAGCCTACTTTGTCTGATCTAGTCAATATGCTACATGCTCACATGGAACAACAGGACATCCGGGATGCAAAACAGAGTGAGTTAAATGCACGACAAGAACAGCGATTTAAAGCCTTTCAACATCAGTTTAGACTTTTGCAGTCAGAAATCCAAGTCAGAACATCACCATCAGATTCTGCAGAAGCTCGCTCTGAATCATTAGAGTTTGATATTCATCCTTCTTCCTCTGTTCAGCAGGCCCAGGCTGAACCAGTCAAACTGATGGGCTGACAGAACGGTTTAACCAGACATTGAAACAGATGCTCAGGAAGTTTGTCAACGACAGTGGTAACGATTGGGATCAATGGCTGCCATATCTACTCTTTGCTTATAGAGAAGTCCCCCAAGCCTCCACAGGTTTTTCACCTTTTGAGCTGTTGTATTGTTATGAGGTTCGTGGCCCTCTAACTCTGTTAAAGGAGATTTGGGAGGGAGACAAGGTGGAGGGGGGATCCAAGAACATTTTGTCTTATGTCATTCAGATGAGAGAACGGTTGGAGAAAATGGGTGAACTTGCTCAATCACATATGGTGGAGGCCCAGCAGCAGCAGCAGAAGTCTTGGTATGATAAATCTGCTCGTCAGCGTGCGTTTGAGCCAGGACAAAAGGTGCTCGTGCTCCTCCCCAGTGACGACAACAAATTGTTGGCAAAGTGGCAGGGGCCATTTGAAGTCATGAGGAAGCTGGGACCCACCACATATGAGGTGTCCACCCCAGGGCAGTTGCGCTCCAGCAAGGTCTTGCATATAAACCTTCTGAAGGAGTGGGTGGAGCGTATTGAACACAAGGCGGATGCAATGCTCATACGGCGAGTGCCTGAAGAAGATGAAGCAGATGAGCAATATCTACCACCTGCTGGCTCTCTAGATTATGATCTCAGCCATCTCCCAGAGGACAAGCAGCAGCAGGTGAGAGAAATGTGTAAATCAGCAGTCTTTCAAGAGAATCCAGGGAGAACTGACATTGTCGAACATGATATTGTGGTACGAGAAGGTGCCTCTGTGAGACGATTAAGTTACAGGATCCCAGAACGTCTGCTGCCTTCATTGAAGAAGGAAATCGATTTGATGCTATCTCTAGGGATCATTGAAAGATCTAAGAGTGAATGGTGCAACCCTGTGGTCTTGGTACCCAAAAAGGATGAGAGTATGAGGTTCTGCATTGATTTCAGGTACCTGAACTCCATATCCATGTTTGACTCCTACCCGACACCAAGAATTGATGATCTACTTGAACGTCTGGGAAAAGCAAGGTACCTGACCACAATAGATCTGTGTAAGGGTTACTGGCAGGTCCCACTCACTCAACGGTCCAGAGAGTTCACAGCATTCAGAACACCATGGGGGCTTTTCCAATTTACAGTCTTGCCATTTGGACTACATGGAGCTCCAGCAACTTTCCAACGGCTGATGGATCAGGTATTACATGACTGCTCTGACTTTGCTGCTGCTTACTTGGATGATATTGTTATCCACAGCAACACCTGGGAGGAGCATGTGGAACACCTGCGAACTGTTCTGGACCACCTGCACTCAGCTGGGTTGACGGTGAATCCGTCAAAGTGTGTTTTCGCCGCTGCTGAGACAGAATACCTGGGCCATGTCATCGGCAAGGGGGTTATCAGGCCACAAGTCAGCAAAATCGAGGCCATGGAATCATCCCCCCTGCCCCAAACAAGGAAGCAGCTGAGATCCTTTTTGGGCATGGCAGGTTTCTACCGTCGTTTCATCCCTCAGTTCTCCAACAGGGCAGCTCTGCTCACAGACCTGACGGGATCACGTTCCCCCAATTACATCCAGCGGACAGAGGAGGCAGTGGCAGCGTTTCATGACATACAACAGTCACTAAGTAAGCAACCGGTTTTGTACAGTCCCAACTTTGATGAACCATTCATATTACAGACTGATGCTTCAGATCGGGGCCTGGGAGCTGTCCTCCTTCAGGAAACCATGGAAGGCCGCCATCCAGTGGCTTACATCAGCCGGAAACTGTTTCCACGGGAAGTTCAGTATTCCACAGTAGAGAAGGAGACCTTAGCGATCAAGTGGGCCCTGGACTCCTTCCGCTACTATCTACTGGGAAGAGACTTCACCTTGGAAACTGATCACAAAGCACTACAGTGGCTTGAGCAGATGAAGGACACAAATGGGCGAATTACCCGCTGGTACCTGGCCTTACAGCCATTCCGATTCACTGTCCACCACGTACCAGGCAAGGAGAACCTTACTGCTGACTATCTCTCTCGCTGTTCCAGCGAGAGCTCTGAAGAGGGGAGGTGTGTGATGGCATGCCACACATGGTAAGCTCCACACCTCATCACCCGTTGATTCACTTTAGTTTAATTTACAGTCACTACTTTAAAATATTCTATTTATTGTTCAATATCGTTTCTTTATTAAATGTATTCATTTTTCCATCACACCTTCCAATGTTTATATGGCGTGCACACATATTAACCTTGCAAGGTCAAAGTTCTGTTTTATGTTATATTAATACATATTTCTTTGTTTGAGTTACCTGGGGGTTTGTCTCCTCCTGTCTGGCAAAAGGTGTGGCAAAGGGCTGGGAGACCTGAAGTACTGCTGACAGCCTAATTGGATTGCACCACATGCTTCATTGCCTGGGGGGTGTTTCATGTTTGTTTAAATGTTTTGTATTAGTTGGTTATATGGCAGCCATCTTGTTTTCCCCCGTGTGTGTCATTTGGTTTAGCTAAACCAGTATTTAAGTCCCCCTGTGTGTCATTTCAGCAGGTCAGTTTACCATATGTTTGTTTGAGGTTTTGTTAATTATTATCTTGAGTTTAGTCTATTGAGTTGACCTCTTTTATTGGTCTGCCTGTTTAAGTTTTGGCTTTGTTAAATATATTTTTGGGTCAATAAAACCCGTTTTTTGAATTAAAACCACCTGTGTCCTTTATGCTTTACTGCTTGGTCCCTGACAATATGCATAATGTGAATGTGAATATAAACAATAGTTTTCTTTTTTTAAACACCCAGCACGCCCCTGCGGGCGGTTTATCCTTCAAGCTCGGGTCCTCTACCAGAGGCCTGGGAGCTTGAGGGTCCTGCGCAGTATCTTAGCTGTTCCCAGGACTGCGCTCTTCTGGACAGAGATCTCCGATGTTATTCCCGGGATCTGCTGGAGCCACTCGCCTAGCTTGGGAGTCACCGCACCTAGTGCTCCGATTACCACGGGGACCACCATTACCTTCACCCTCCACATCCTCTCGAGCTCTTCTCTGAGCCCTTGGTATTTCTCCAGCTTCTCGTGTTCCTTCTTCCTGATATTGCTGTCATTCGGAACCGCTACATCGATCACTACGGCCGTCTTCTTCTGTTTGTCTACCACCACTATGTTGGTTAGCCACCACCATTTTGTCCGTCTGTATCTGGAAGTCCCACAGGATCTTAGCTCGGTCATTCTCCACCACCCTTGTGGGCATCTCCCATTTTGACCTCGGGACTTCCAGGTTATACTCGGCACAGATGTTCCTGTACACTATGCCGGCCACTTGGTTATGGCGTTCCATGTATGCCTTGCCTGCTAGCATCTTGCACCCTGCTGTTATGTGCTGGATTGTCTCTGGGGCATCTTTACACAGCCTGCACCTGGGGTCTTGCCTGGTGTGATAGACCCCAGCCTCTATGGATCTTGTACTCAGAGCTTGTTCTTGTGCTGCCATGATTAGTGCCTCTGTGCTGTCTTTCAGTCCAGCTTTGTCCAGCCACTGGTAGGATTTCTGGATATCAGCCACCTCCTCTATCTGCCGGTGGTACATACCGTGCAGGGGCCTGTCCTTCCATGATGGTTCCTCGTCTCCCTCCTCTTTCTTGGGTTTCTGCTGCCTGAGGTATTCACTGAGCACTCGGTCAGTTGGGGCCATCTTCCCAATGTATTCTTGGATGTTCGTTGTCTCATCCTGGACTGTGGTGCTGACACTCACCAGTCCCCGGCCCCCTTCCTTTTATATATATTTATATATATATATATATATTAGGGGTGCAACGATATTCGTATCGATATTGAACCGTTCGATACAGTGCTTTCGGTTCGGTACGCATATGTATCGAACAATACAACATTTGTAATTTATTTTATCAACTTTCCTTCTGACGATGCTGTCTGTGTTGAGCGCTCAGTGAATCTGCGTTCGACTACTCCGCCTAGGCTGCACTGTCGAGCGCAGATCCACTGAGCGCTCAACACAGACAGCATCGTCAGAAGGAAGAGTGCAGGGCACCTCCCCCGCCCTCCCCCACCCTCATTCAGATCTGGCGTTTAGAATTATTTTGGTTTTCATGTGACGTATGACCCTGAAGGTAAGCGAGTCATGGACTAAAGTAAAACAGTATGTTGGATGTGCCATGCAATGCTCAATTACATGGGTGGGAACTAGTGTGTTAGCGCAGTTAGCTCGTTAACGTGTTGGCCGTCTAGCCCCATGCACGGGGCGATCGGCTTTAGCTCATTAACGGAGATTTGCCGTGTTGTGGCGTTAAGGTCATTTCAACGAGGTTAACCTGAAAGCACTAGTGGGAACACAACGAATATGACTGCACATTTACGCCGACATCATCCTAGTGCAAAGACAAAAACAACAAGCATGCTACTAACTTTAGCCGAGTCATTTAGACAGCTGTTAGCACATGATTCTCCTTATGTGTTTAATATGCTGCTGAGAATATAGCCCAGAAGAAGCGGATAGTATAGCTTTTATTTTGGAAAGAGACATTTCTCTGTAATAAACTCTCTTTTCCAAAGATGAGTGATTCCTCAATAAGATACAGGGCTCGCAATATCGCTAGCCCGACGTCCTGGGGCTAGCGATTTTTTTCAGTCGGGCTACCAAAATCTATCTCTGCCCTGCCCGTCGGGCTATTGTAGGAAGGAAAAATATATGTCAATGCTTTTGCATTCTTTCAGAAATGTAGCTGGGTAATTATGTCATTGGCATCGGTGAGCCACTGTCAATATGTGACATATTGCAATCGCGTTTGAATTTGCGCTTGTTTTTTTGCTTTCACTTTGCAATCGCGTGAACTGTGTATAGAGAGCGACAGCACTGATCTGTGAGTGATGATAATTTGTGCACCAATTCCTCTGACATCGTCTTATCAATCGTTAGCTTACTATGCAAACATGACAAGTGAAATCTCCCGCAGCTTAAACATGTGAGAGGTTGATCGCGCAGAGAATCGCTGAGCTTATGTGAGTGCGTGTGTAAAAGCAGCAGGATATATATTTGACTACGATGACCTGGATGACTGAGAACCTTCACAGACAGATATATATTTTAGTTCTGCTGAGCCAAATAAGACAGGTCAGGGTGAAGAAGTGACAGCCAAAGAAAAGCTTACCACAAAACGGAGAAGTTATGACAAATCAGACTATAAGGCAAAAAGAAAGTGCAGCTTTATGGTTTCATGGACAAAAGAATTTCTGTGGCTGCAATATGACGAGCTAAATAACCAGGGCTGCACATAAGTGGTCCGCAGGTGCGCATTCGCTGTCAAAAAAAAAAACACGCACAAGGGTTAGGGTTAAATTTAAAAACTGTACTTTTGAGTTAAAATATATATTTATAATTTTAATAAATGACAAATTAAAAAGGCATGAACATTTTTTTTGTATCGAAAAAATATCGAACCGTGACACCAAAGTATCGAACCGAACCGAACCGTGAATTTTGTGTATCGTTGCACCCCTAATAAATATATAAATATATATATATATATATATATATATATATATATATATATATATATATATATATATATATATATATATATATATATATATATATATATATATATATATATATGCGCTAAATGTAAGGGTGGAGAAGTTTATATTCAGTTATTTCAACTCCTTTCTTTAGGCTTTAAACCTAGAAATGCATCACAGATTCTAATCGAGTGATACCTAATTGCTTTAAGATAAGATAAGATAAGATAACCTTTATTAGTCCCACACGTGGGAAATTTGTTTTGTCACAGCAGGAAGTGGACAGTGCAAAAGTTATGACGCAAAAATTAGAATACAATAAGAATAAATACAGTACACAGCTGTACAGAATAGAATAAAATAATATACTATATACAGTAGAATAAAATAGAATAAAAATATACAATAAGATAAAAATAGAATACGAATGCTATATACAACTGAGTAAAAATACAACGATGCCAGAAAAGATTATTGCACTTAGTGTTATTGCACATGTGTGGATGTGTGTGTTTGTTCAGTTAAAGTCTTTGTTGTGGAGTCTGACAGCAGTGGGGAGGAAAGACCTGCGAAATCTCTCCGTCCCACACCGTGGGTGCCGCAGTCTCCCACTGAAGGAGCTGCTCAGTGCTGTCACAGTCTGCTGCATGGGGTGGGAGACGTTGTCCAACAGGGATGACAGCTTAGCCGCCATTCTCCTGTCACTCACCACCTCCACTGGGTCCAGAGGGCATCCTAGAACAGAGCTGGCCCTTCGGATCACCCTGTTCAGTCTCTTCCTGTCCCCAGCAGAGATGCTGCCGCCCCAGCAGACCACACCATAAAAGATAGCAGAAGCCACCACAGAGTCATAGAAGGTCTTCAGGAGTGGGCCCTCCACCCCAAACGACCTGAGTCTCCGCAGCAGGTACAGCCTGCTCTGCCCTTTCCTGTAGAGGGCGTCTGAGTTATGAGTCCAGTCCAGTCTGTTGTTCAGATGAACACCAAGGTACCTGTAGCTGTCCACAGCCTCAATGTCCATACCCTGGATGTTCAGTGGTTGCAGTGGAGAATGCTTGTGCCTGCGGAAGTCTACCACCAGCTCCTTGGTTTTACTGGCGTTGATCTGGAGGTAGTTCAGCTGGCACCAGTCCACAAAGTCTTGAGTCAGTCCTCTGTACTCCTTGTCGTCCCCATCAGTGATGAGGCCAACTATTGCAGAGTCATCAGAGAACTTCTGCAGGAAGCACTGGGTGGAATTGTGGGAGAAGTCTGCAGTGTAGATGGTGAAGAGGAACGGAGCCAGAACCGTTCCCTGTGGGGCCCCCGTACTGCAGACGACCCTGTCCGACACACAGCCCTGAGTCCTCACATACTGTGGTCGGTCGGTGAGGTAGTCCAGGATCCAGGTAGTGAGGTGATGGTCCACTCCAGAGTTCTCCAGCTTGTCCTTCAGAACCGAGGGAAGAATGGTGTTGAAGGCACTGGAGAAATCAAAGAACATGATTCTCACAGTGCTTCCAGCGGTCTCCAGGTGAGCGAGGGAACGATGTAGGAGGTGAATGACGGCATCATCCGCGCCAATGCCAGGCTGGTAGGCAAACTGAAGTGGGTCCAGTGATGAGCTTGTTAGGCGCCGAAGCTGAGCCAGGACCAACCGCTCCAGGGTCTTCATCAGGTGGGATGTCAGAGCCACCGGCCTGTAGCTGTTGAGGTCCTTGGGGCGTGAAGTCTTTGGCACTGGTACAACACAGGAGGTTTTCCAGAGCTGTGGGACTCTTCCCAACCTCAGGCTCAGGTTGAAGAGGTGCTCCATCACCCCACACAGTTGGTCCGCGCAGGACCTGACGACCCTCGAGCTGATGCCATCTGGGCCCGCTGCCTTCTTGCCATTAATCCTCCTCAGTTCCCTCCTAACCTGGGTGGTTGAGAGAGACAGGCTGGAGCCTTGTGTTGAGTGTCAAAACTACAAAAGTTATGTAAATATGCAAGTTCTTTTGCTTTCTTTCTCATACCTTAATTTCCTATACCCAGCACTTTTGTTTTATTTGGATTACATTTCAGTAAAATATCCATTAATCAGCCACAAGTGATCATTGTTATTCACTCGCCTTAGTCAATAAAAATTTAAATAGTTCTCACCGTTACAACACAAGCAAATCACTGAGCGTGAGTATACGATGTGGTTTAATATTATTGGACCTCAGTCGGACCAGTCTCCACAGCTCACACCGGTACCATACAGGTTGTGTGTTTTCACAGAGAGAGCCCCGCTCTGTGCTGATGTGTCTTATGATAGCACTGCAGGGTATGTGAAAGGACATAACTTCCTCCATGTGTGTAAGCAGTAGGCTTTACCGTTTCTCACTCCCTCTGAAATCTCTCCAGAAGCAAAAAAGACACATCATAAAGAAGGATTAGATGGACTTCAAACAGGCTTCTACAGGACTGGGCCACTTGGGGTCAGCTGATTAGGGATTTTTGCAGTGGCTTAAGGGGGCGAAAAGGTGGAAGTAGCCTTGTCTATGTTTTTTTTTATGAGAAATACCAGCTGTGAACTTTACTATCACCTGGGGTTGCACTATCACATTAAAAATCTAATAAATCAGTTCGGTCCACAGGCTGTAGTTGTTTTCTACTGATAGCTCCCTCTGTGATGCTCTCCTTGTCTGATGTAGAGGTTGAATCTCACAATAGCTGCTTTGTGGTCTTGTATTTGTTCACTTTCCCGTGGCTTGTGGTAAAAACACCAGAAATGATCCAATCACTCTTACAAAGTTGTGTTTTATGTGTAAAGATATACAGTATGTGTTTGCATGCTCCCTCATTTTTTAAGCCTCTGAGTGGGTTGTTCCCACAGACACATGACTCACATGAGGCTAACACTTAAAAGGGTCATAAACTTATAATACTAAAGCTTAAATGATTGCCTTTCCTTTCCCATATCATTAAATATCACTGATCTGTCTGTAAAATCTTATCGGCCTCATTCTTCATTTCTCACCTGTTTTCCTGTCCTGACAGTATGCAGTTTACGCCCGTCTCCAATCTTTCTCTCCACTCCTTCCTTCAGATGCCTCCTTGCTCCCCAACACTACTCTTTCATCACTCCATCATAATGGAGGAATTTGATTCTTGAGACTGACCTCCGCAGTTCTCCAGCCACAGTTTGGCGTGCTTTCTAAGCTTATCATGCAGTGCATTAACTGTGATCAGGGCCCGTATCACCACCTTCTCGGATGTGGTCCAAAACCTCCCTGTACAATGAGAGCATGCATCAGGAGTTACAAAAGCATTCACTTTTCCACAGTGTCACTGACTGGTGCCAGCTGGTTTCTCCTGGCTTGTCCATATAAAAAGGGATTAAGTGAAAAAGCCCAGTGGAGTGTCACTCAAGAGCAACAAAACCCTAAGCGCTAAGCCACTTATTTTAAATCTCAAAATTCATCTAAATGTAATCAGTCACTCAGTGGAGGGAGAAAAAGGAAGTTAGTAAAGTTGAATCGGAGCTGCAAAGGAAAGCACGGCCATCAAAACACACACAGAAAAAAGTGCAGTGCATTAATTGCAGATATGTTCAAAACGATTGCATGACAACCGTCCACTGGGTGTTCCCCCTGTTATTTTTTTTAGCTTGAGCTACATTAGTGTTTTTTGACTTTATGACTTGTTGGATTTTTCCCTGTGAGAAATTTTCCACACACATTCAACTATAGAGTATTTAAGTAATCAAGTAACCAAGTAACACTTTGTATTAATCACTTCATTCTAATTCCACTTTGTCTTTTACTTATGTCATTAGTTTTAGTTAAAAAATATAAAAAAGCGACAGTAAGAATTCCATTCTGTTGACTTTGGCATATGTACCATATTATTTACTGTAAAATCTACCCATCCAGGCTACACTACTCATTAGAGTATGCAGAGATGCCAGGACCTCTAGCTCTTCTGAGGGGACACGGAAGCATTTCCAGTCTGTCCCATGTTTTAACCAGACAATAAAGGTTTCAGATTGGATAAAGCTACAGTTTTATTTCATATCAGAACATTTTTTTCAAAAGTTTTTTCTCATCAAATTTGACACAAAAATTCAATGGGAGTTGGGGATCAGGGGTCAAGGTCACCTCGTCCGAGACTGTTTGGCAGATGCACCTGTGGTATCAATTAGAAAATCCTAGGCCAAGTTTTCAGAAAACCTGACCTCCACCCTTGACCTTGAGTTCAAGGTCACCAGGATTTGAACTTGTCTGAGATTTTCTAGCAAATGCACTTGTGGTATCAATGACAAAGTCCTAATTGCATCGTTCTTCAGGTATTGGACTCACAAACTTGGGTGTCCAAGTCAACAACACCAAATATATTTTTATAATTAAAAGAAAAAACAAACAAACTTACTATTACAAAGGCTTACAATAGATTAGAATAGAATAGATAACCAGAAAAACAAAAATATCACATAAAGGTGTTAAAAAAGCATGCACAATAGTGTCAGTATATAATTAAAACAGATTGTTGGAGAACAAAGTAAAGACACATCACGCTTCCATTTAAGTTGCTGTGTTCCTTTCTGGATAGAGAATTTGCCCAGGGAGCAAAATGAATACCTGTTGTTAGAGCTCTGTGGTCTGCCTGTGTGTTGAGTTTATAATTTATAAACAGCACTGACAAAGAAAAAGAAAGAAAGAAGAAAAGCACTTGGCATGAGCTGCAGAAAAAGAGGGGCCATTTACTATGCTGTGATCTAGGACCATGAGGAAAGCTTTTATCACCCAAACTAGTGCAGCTTCTAATCTTTCTCCTTTTTTACCTTCACCACCCACCACTGCACTCCCACAACACTCATAAAAACTTGTTAGTATTGTTCCGCAGTAAATACATCAGGCTGCCATCAGTGATGTTTACAAGTTTTGTACTGAGTTTCTTAGCATTCAAAAGAGGGCTGAGAGTGTTTATTTACTGTTATAAGTCATCACTTCAGCACACCACTCAGCAAATAGGTGGAAAATCAGTGCAATAACACTTTCGCGCCTGTTTTTCATTCAATTTAAATATCGCAGAACCAAGTTCTCACAGCAACACAAAAATGGTCAAATTTTGTCTGTGAGTTTAAGCTTTGCTTTTTCTTTTTTTCTTCCCTAATTTCCTGTGAGCTCAGCAAAGCAGACATGTAGTAAATGAGGGCTCATATGGGCTGCAGTCTAAAGCTGCAGATGCCAAGAACCCCTGCCCTGCATACCTGAGGGAGCTGAGACAGGACAGAGGAGTCAAAGAAGCAGCATCAAACATGCCGCCAATCAGTCTAAATGCTGCTCCAGGTTAAGGGTCTCTCACCAGTCTTTGAACTAGAATAATTTTTTTTTCTGTGCAAACATTGATTGCACTTTTCCTTGTGTGGGTCACAAAAGGCTTTATCCATACTAGTAAACTAAAAAATAGTAATAACTAGGAGCAACTGAAGGACACTATAAAGCAGAAGCACTATAACCATTTCAGAGTGATAATTCAGGAACATAACACTTTTTTGATGGTCTGCAGCTGTGTGTGTATGGTGGTTATAAAATACACATGTACAGAGCCATGGATCTAATAATGGCATCAATAATGCTATACAACAGTATAATAATGGTACTGTGGTGCGGATTGTGTTATATGTTTGATTTTCTTTTGTTGCACCAAGCAATAGCGTCAAAGTGGAAAAGACAACTGTACTTGGGTGATAAGTATCAGCCAGCTGTAAAGAGCTCTACTTCAAGGGTTTGGCAGCAAATGGTGCGTACCATTTGAAGTCAGAAGTTGGAATTTCTAAGTTCCCAGTAAGAATCTTCAACTGGAATACCCCTTAAAGTCAAATTTCCAGCTTGGAAAGTTGGAGCAGCCCCACCAATCCTGACTTTACAATCCACGATGGAGGCAGTGCACATAAACGCCATTGTACCGTCATTGCTGTGTATTTTGGACTGGATAAATAAGCTGTAAGCAGCACACTGACCAGGCTTTGGCCATGAATTTGTTGACCAGTGGTCATGGCAATTAGCTTTTTAATGATCATGAAACTGAACTCCTGGTCTATTGTTAGTCAATGATGCTAGCTTTGGTCATTAGGCTAATTTCAATTCAATCGGAGGGATGACCATCTGCCATTACCAGCTGGGGGTTAATAATAACTAATGATTAAAGGCAGAGTGGTGTATAAATACATAGCGAATGAAAAACATGAGTGAAGCCCTAACTATTAGAGAAAGGAACCTTTAAAGCCATAGCTTAAAACTTGGAAGGGTTTCCATGGTCCAAATGCAAAGTAGAACCTGGTTCGACAGAAGAGGAGCTGAAAGCTGGAGGCCTCCCATTCTACTTTTAAACATCTTAGAAACCACAAGTAAGCCAGCAGTCTGAGAGTGAAGGGCTCTATTAAGGTGAAATGGTACTACGAGGTCTTTAAGGTAAGATGGGACCTGATTATCCAAGACCCACATGTGAGGAAAGGTTTTAAATTTGATTTTGGATTTAACAGGGAGCCACTGAAGAGAAGCCAAAATGGAAGATACATGTGTGGAGGGAGACCTGCAGTCAGCTCAAAGTGAAGAAGTCAACTGATAAAACATTTCTCCCACTGAAAACACAATGTACAGATGGAACAGAATCAACTTTCTGGATGATTGAGCATGTATGAAGGCATTGCATTACACTGAATTGCACCATATTGCTTGGTTTTTCCAGTTTCTCCTCCCTTTTCTTTTATTACTAGAAATCGCCAACTTAAGAGTGACAACAGTATACAACATCAATGAGAAGGATGCAGGTGAAAGACCATCTAAATTGCTTTGGCTTTTCTCTTTAGATAAGGCTGTAATATTAGTCCACTTGAAATGTAACTAAGCAATAACGGTTATTAGTTCAATAATAATTAGTTCTTTCTGCATTTTCAATTTTAATGTAGTCAGCACAGGTTTTTAATTTTCCAATGAATGTAACATACAAGCTTATCCACTAAAAACACGTGACAGGAAATTTGTTTTACTCTGCTTTGTTCTGATATTGAAATTTTTTCCACCTCTTCTTGCACTATTAACACATTTCCACGTACACATACACACGCACCCCGGACAACTTGCTGCTCCACATACCTGAGTGAATTATTCCAGTATACCTAATGGATCACACGTGCCACGGTGCACATTGGCACTTGGTCAAGTCACTCTCCACTCCCTGGGGCCAGGTCCAGTAAAAAGGCTTCTATAAATAAGGCCAACTGTTTCTCTGGAGCTCATAAATCTGAGGGAGCTGGATTTCTCCCCATTCTTGCATCTGGCGTCATTTGTCACATATGTGGTGAGCAATGAGGTTTAAAAGCAAACCAGGAAACCCAGCAGAGGCCACACTGGCTGGTGCCAGCAGCCAGTGCTATGTTAAACTTCACCACAAAGAGCCCTCAATCCAGAGACTCCAGTGGGGTTCGAGGGAAAGCAAAAAAAGATTAAAAAAAAAACAGGGGGGGGAAGCAAAAGCAAAAGACTAAGAAACCCAAGTACGGGCTTTCGGAAATGACATCATTGTTTTTTCAGTGAATGATGTGGCTGAAGTTACAGCACTGTGTCTACCACAGGCTACCAAACATTTAAGGCTGTGCATAGACTCCAGTCAAATTCATGCAAGTCTGCACCCTCAAACAAACAGAGCAATAGTCTATTACTGCAATTCAGTATTAGACACTATTCCATAAAAGATGGCCAGTTTATGGTGTCACTATGCAGCATTTCCCGAGCCTGTTCTTTTTAGACTGATGTATTTCTGTCCTCTTATCCAAACAGCAAGCAACATTCAGTGCAAACCAAACGCTAAAGTAGTTGCTTCCTGTGTCACGCCCAGTCACTTCCTGGAGCCGATCACTCTGCTCTGATCACCCCTGTTGGGTTGTCTACTTCAGACAACCCAGCCAAGAAGTTTCAAAATCCATTTTTACATTTACTGTATAAAGAACACAAACTTGTACTATAAATACTGACATATTGTAGGGAAAACTGTGTCCACAAGACTTTATGTGACTTTGATTACATGCTTGCTACACATTTTGTGTGGGTTTTACAAGGAGTGGACCAAAAATCTCCCCATCCTTTTGCAGCCAATGCAAAATCAGAAACTAGCCGCTGCTATACCTTTCATATCCATCCATTCGCTTCCGCTTATCCTTTTCAGGGTCGCGGGGGGTGCTGGAGCCTATCCCAGCTGTCATGGGGCGAAAGGCAGGGTACACCCTGGACAGGTCGCCAGTCTGTCGCAGGGCTAACACATAGGGACAGACAACCATTCGCACTCTCATTCACTCGCACATTCACACCTAGTGGCAATTTGGATTATCCAATTAACCTATCCCCACAAGCTGCATGTCTTTGGACAGTGGGAGGAAGCCGGAGTACCCGGAGAGAACCCACGCAAACACGGGGAGAACATGCAAACTCCACACAGAAAGACCCCGGCCTGATGGTGGAATTGAACTCAGGACCTTCTTGCTGTGCGGCAACAGTGCTAACCACCGTGCCACCGTGCTGCCCTACCTTTCACATATTAACCGCAAATAAGGGGCTTCACGGTGAAGGGGTTAAACAGCCGACCAACAATAATTACATAAAGAGGATTAGGCACATTAATGATTATAGACAGAACAGGACAAGTCAAACCTGCAGGGAATTCTCCATAAGTTAAATGCCTCTTGTCGTGATCTAATGTTTACATTTGTACTTCAGAATTACTGACTTAAAGCTCAGCCACATGGACACTAAAGCCACTTCCAGATCCCATCTAGTGTAAGAAAAAACATTCACCTCCACCTTCACTGGTATTCAGCTTCTCTTTCATCAGAACCCCTTCTGTTTCTGCTGACTTCCTGATCTGGCATGTTCAAAGTCAAGGACTGTGCTGAAGCACTGCACCTGTGCCAATAAACATAAATGCATAAAAATCAGCACATATGTATGCACATGCAAACATATGTGCACACAGGGTCACACACAGATAAAAACAAAAAAGTTCAAAAGTCTTCCTTCTTCTTGATTATTACCCAAACATCTGTGACATAGCAGATCTTGGTTAATTGATTTGTTTCATATGGACGCACAAAATGTCTCTGTCTAGACACGTCTTAGTGCCTGAGTGTGTGGGCGAAGGGACGTCCCATTTGAGATTTACTGACGTCTGAAATGGGAAAGAGATGGGCAGCAGAAGCAAATTCTTTTTATTACCAGGCTGCCCTTTCCACTCACTTTCTCAACAGCAAACACAAAATAGCAACAAAATGCTCTCTTAATGGGGCTTTGACCTTCCCAGTGGGAAAGGGCTTTTGAATGCAGGAGCTATAATAGGGGGACGGGTGTGTATGGGCTGAGAGCAGAGTGGGATCAGTGATGCACACTGAGCTGTCAGACGTAAACCCTTCAAGCCGTCAACTACTCAATCCCGCTTCTATCCAAAGCCTCACTTCCCCTCCCACCACCACTGCTGTCTGTGGCATTCTTTCACCTTCCACCCCACTCTTTCTATTTCTATACATCTTTTATTGCCACTTTCCCTCTCTCCTCTCTGGATGTCATAGGAAAAAAGAGGGACTCTTTTAAGTTCACTGACACTGAAACCCCATTTAAAGCATTTTTGTCATAACATTTCTTTTTCACAGTAAAACTCAATCCTGCGATGTGCAGTTTTAACACGGTCCTTTAGCAAAGGTAAAGCCTTTTTTTATTTGCACATCAAACGTGTCTCGCATGAGCTGCGCATTTTCAATATGCCTATGTGCAAATGTCATATCCTCTTGTGAAGAGACTCTGTGCCGACCTTTGACTTTTTCCTATTAGACGGAAGCCGTAGCACACACCCGAGACCTTTCTAGCATTTACTGGTTTATGAAGAATTAAAATTTCTTGTGTGTGTATATATATATGCATGCGCCTGTGCAACTGTGCATTCTTGCACTGACATTTAATGCTCTGACACTTCACTCTAAGTGATAAAAGCCATTCACTAAACACTTGGAGCCAACTCTTGGAACTCCTGCATCACAAAAAAAGAATGTAATGCACCCAAATTAGACAAAGCACAATGCAGCTTCTGTTGTTACAGTGAAACTCGCCCCTCTATGTCCCCAACACACATCTGCAAAATCATTAACAGATGTCTAAAGAACCTCCTTTGGCCAGCCTATCGCAAACACACGCTCTACCTCACTATATTATTCCATTTTCTCAGTTACCATGTCTGGCTCCACTTCTCTCCATCTTCCCCTGCTCACATGCTTAAAAACACTCAGACCGCAAACACATGCAGACACACTGGGAGAAAAACATAAAGTTGAAGAAAAACTTGCTAACTCGCTCATTCAAACTTCAAGAAAAACATTCAATCTTTCTCATGTATTCTGTCTTTTTCTGCAGCAATCACTTGATTGTGGCAGATCTGGAACATTCAGAAGAAGAAAAGAAAAAAGTATCTTATTTAGTACTTTTACATCAATGTGTTTGTTGAACACACCAAGCTTTTCCAAGCTCATTAAGCTGCACACCTCCAAAGGGAAAAGAACAGCAAGGGAACCCTGCATCATTACCCGCAGTCGGCCCTTCATCAGCTGTGCTGAATATAATTATCACCTTGTAATTGGTGGTCCAATTTTTCCCAGGCTAAACAGAAAGAGCATAAGGTGTGCCAGGGGAAGCGCTTGCCAGTCTGTAAAGCTGGAGGAGGCAGAATTTGGTGGAGTAAGAGAAAAACTGGATGCAGTCCACTGTGAGACACAACTCACTCAGGAATTTACAGTTGGTCTCATAAAGCAAATGAAAAGCAGAACTCAAAAACAGCAGGCATAGTCATCCGAAGTCAAACACTGGGAGGAAGAGAGATGAGCGGCAGTAAAAAGCTCTGAATGGACTGGTAGACAACAGGCAGAGGAGCTGAGAACCTGAGAGGAACAGAACAACACATCATGTTTATTTATTCATTTTCAGCTATCATTAATAATGAAGTATTGCTTATTTAACACCTGCATATTCGTGCTTTCCCATCGCTGCTTTTAAATACATCGCTACTTGGCTGCAGGATCAGAGGAAAAGGGATGAAGTAAATCGTGTGTGGTTTTCAGAGTAAAGTGATAATGTCTATTAGGGCTTATAGGATTAGTCTTGGTTACAGACGAACTCTGGAATGCGTAGAGAGTGTGGTTATTCTAGTCAATCAGTACAAATCCACAAGGCATTAGTCTGCTGACAGATCAAGAGGTTTGTGAACCGGCGCTGCTGGTAAAGGCTGGAACAAAGTCGTCCCGTTTGGGCCAAAACTAATGGAGTTCTGCCACAGACTACCTCACAACCAGAACGTGGCTTAGTTACACTGGCACTGGATTAATTGTGTGTAAGAGTGAGAGTGAAAGAAGGAGCAAGGATGCAAGTCAAAGGCATGGGCTATTAACCACCGTAGCAGCTGTGCTGGCGCTTGTGAAACCACACATTCATCACTCTTTGACTGAGTTATATTATGCTCTTGTACATTTGAGTGTAAGTGCATGCATGGGGGTCCAGGGAGGGCGTAATCGGGCAAAATGCGCACAAATCGTTTCAAATCCATATGACTCCGAAAGCTTACAATAAATACAACAAATGGAGGGGAAAGGGTAAACGGAATCCAGCGTCAACAAAAAATCAAACAGTTTGGAGCCAAATGATCCTGAATGAATGTGTAAACAAAGCTGCGCTGAGTTTCCATCAGACATCTGAGTGAACTCTGAGCTGCTGCTGCTGCTGGCCTCTCACTTCATGTTCCGATGTTAAATTAGCACTCCAACCACCAGGACTTTCCGGGAGACATGAGGCAAGATTGAAGGAGAATGACAGATGGCATGAAAGAGGAAAGACAGAGATGACACGGAAGGTCTTTGCTTCTTTTACTTTAGTTTCTTAGGCATTTGGCTCTTTTTTACTACTAGCATGAAGGGTCGACATTCAGAGTCTGGCTGTTAGGCTTTCTCATGGGGCAACGCACAGCAAAGGCAAGAGTCTTCTGTACAAGGAGGCCACAACCAGGCCAAACAAGTCTCTTTATTTGAGCACTCTTCACACATGCGATGGTGAGTACCAATCAGGGAAAACTGGAAAACTAAATTTATGTGAACAATAAAGCATCAGGCTCAGTGTGTGGTGCTGTATTATTATTTTGAGCACCTGAAGATTTTGACTTGTTATTCGTGAAAAGATAACTGATGAAACATTCTCAAAAGGTGCTTTGTATTCATTTGCAGATGGCTCACTTTGAAGTTCTTACAGAAGATTTGCATGTTTATTTTTTTTATAATGCTCCGTCTCATCTTTTGGATATTAGTTTTTCTTTTTCTATGACTTTTTACTCATAGTCTGAAGTTAAACATGAAAAATCTCCTGCATCTGCACTTGCCAGACTCCCATTATTGCACCCACAGCCACTCTGGAAAATAATAACTCTGACCTTTCCAGAAGTGGCACTGACTGTGCAGAGGTATCGCTGCTGTGACAAAGTGCTGCATGTGTTTGGATAGCACAGGAGATGGTTATGTGTTATAAAAACAGGCTGATTAGAGGCATTTAGCAGGAACAACATATATGAAAGGAACACAAAAGGTCTGAGCTGGATGCTATCACATAATAGAAAGCCTACTTTTTAGGCAACATCTAAGAAACAAGGAAAAGAAAAAATTAACTCATAACTCTATAATTTGTATGCACACAAAATAAAATAAGTCTAAAAATTATATTATTCACTTTAACATGTGGAATTTTTCAGTTAGAGCATGTTTTAGGGTTTCAAATGATCCGGACCTTGTTACGGGTGACACTGGGATATCTGATTGTTAAAGCTGCAAAACAGATAAGGATGTTAAAATATATTATAATCATCTGTCAAAATATAATAGCTGATAATTAGCTCCCTCCTTGAATTTGCACTGCATGTTTCATTAGTGAGTAAAAACTGATTTGGGGCTGCTATATGCTATACCCTCTACAAAATGCCCTATGTAAATGAGATGGTGAAATCTTACTTTAGAAGTGGTTTTAGTTACAAGGAAATTATTTCTCTTCTAGCACATAAGTGCAGTGTGGCGACCAGTATAGGGAAGTTGAAAGGATTGTGGAGAAAGCTGCATCTGGTCAGAAGGAAAATCGACAAAAACGTGGAACAGTTGGCCAGATTTATACAAAATTAAATAGCTGGCAGTGGACAGATGCAAGGATACTGGTGGTCACACCCTTGTGCAATAAAGAGGATGTATGTTGTATCACAAGACACAATAAGACAGCTGATCAATTCGTTTCGCTAACTCATTTACAGAAAGCTCATTTACACATTTTGTAGAGGGTATAAGAGCCAAAGCAGTTGTTTCGCTTGAAACGACAACTCTAATTCCACATTTCAACTTCATTCTCAAAATAGTGTTTTGAGAATATGATCAAAAATGTATATTTTTTACCATATGTGTCCCTAATAATCCTACAGACTTTGTAATAAGATTAATTAAAAAAAAAACAAACTGCAAACAAATCTGTTTTAATTATTTTTTCCCCTCTTGAAATGTATGATATAAAGAATTAGGAGATATGTTAGTGACAAGCACAAATAAACACCTCTTGGTCATGGATTTTGGTATCATCTTGTCAATTATCACATAATGTACTGTATATCCAATGTAATATCCCTTTTACAATCTGCAAGGCAACTTGGAAGTTTCTTACAATTCCAGGAAACCAGAAACCAGCTTTACTTGCAATATTTCTGTCAATCATATAACTGACCTATGTTTGACAGACCACAAGTAATTTCTCTGTCAGATCTTCAGTTTTACAGCCTGATTCGACACTTTCAAACACAACTTGTGCACAGATGGTTAACTGGGAGAGTGCTACAAACTTTTCGAAGCAACCGGGGCCGATAGATGACACTTTTTTTCGTGCTGCATGCTTCCCAAATTTGGAACGGTCTTGCTGCTGAAAGCCTTTTCCTGTTTTTTTGACTCTCAAATCCACAGTCGTCCTGTGATCTCACTGGCCAATGAGGGAACGCTATCCACTGAGAATACATAGCCTGCATGCCAAAATCTGTCCTCAGTTTAAACAGTGTCATTCTGGAGATGGACTCTGGGCTTTTAATGGCCAGGTACAGTATGAGGTTTAGCAGACAAGTCAGTGATATGTCCAAACCACTTACTTACTAAAGGAAGTAGTTATACAAAGTCAAGGATTTGAGAACAGTTCTGTTTCATATCCAAGTATGAAGCAACAATTGGAATAATGGTTGGGGGGAGAGCGATTTCCTTGGAGTTTGACGCGGAAAACTCCTTGTCTTGATGGGCTGCTGATGATAATGACTGGGTTGCTATAATCCGGGTGGTCAAGGATCCCAGTTGTCCCAGCTCCCTCAGCCATGCCAGCTGGAAGCAGCAAGACTCTGGGAACCACTGGGACGAGGGGAACATAAGCCAGGAAACAGGGAACAGACTTCCTGGTATAATTGGTTGAATTAGCAGCATAAGAGGCACAGCTCAGAACATCCAGTGGATTAGTGACATGTTTGATAGCAATTTGGCACTGTTTTTTGTGTGGAACAGAAACAAGAAGAGACAGTACTGTTTGGGTTGAATGAAAAATGAAAATCATAGGAAACTGAATGAAATCCATCGATAATACAAACACAACTGGCTGAGGGAAAGACTTAATGTCTTCATTTTGGATTCTAACCATCATTAGTAGCTCTGAATGCCTCTACAGATAACTTCAAGTACAGCACATGTCTGTTCTGTCCTTGCATTTTCCATCTTCAATGGTAGACAGATAGCTGACGCTACGAACTTTTCCAGTGAAAACAAGTTGCTACTTTTCTTAACTTTCTCAGAGCTTCTCATAAGTAATTGTAAGCAATAGTATTGTAATTCTTTTTCTGTAAAACTGCAAAACATATTCATAACATTAATATTCAACATTATTGTGCTCCCATTTACTATATAGCTCAAATCCTTGGAAAGGAACATAAAAGAAAATAAAAAGTCACTCCTCCAGGGTTGGTAGCAGCCTGTATGAACTGGACAGACTTTGAGAGGGGGCATTTGGTTCGAATCATTTTGCTATTCTGTTAAAAAGTCAGCTTGAAGACACATAGTAGCCTCATAGAGAAATGTAACCACTTCTAAAAATGCAAATAATATCTGCAAGGAGACACAAAGGACAGACATTTTCTCTGGGTGCAGAAGTGGATTGATGAACAAAACATTTCCATTTGTTTTGTAATTTTTGATCAGGTTCATACTTTAAAACTAATTGCACAAGCAGAGGAGCTTTTAGTTTCTAAGAGTCATGAGGGGTATTTCCCAGAGTCTGCTGAAGTGCTGAAGCCTGATTGTGTGGTGCTGAAACCTGCATAGGCCTGTCCATGCAGTGTCCTTCTCAGAGTCATGTTGGATGCCACGATTGCCAAAGAAGCACTAAACTAATATGACTTTCACTGCAATAACTTATTGATGATGTGGATGTTTAAGTTTTTCATTAGCAAATTGTATGAATTAGCGTAAAGAAATAAATTAAGCTGAGGGGACACAGTGACTTACTTTTTTTTTTAT
This sequence comes from Diplotaxodon limnothrissa, assembly GCF_057381915.1. Classification (NCBI taxonomy): domain Eukaryota; kingdom Metazoa; phylum Chordata; class Actinopteri; order Cichliformes; family Cichlidae; genus Diplotaxodon; species Diplotaxodon limnothrissa. The sequence goes on along the minus strand of NC_140615.1, from coordinate 27,862,431 downwards.
CATGCTGCTCTCCACATCCAACCAAATATCAGTTATTTGACTTGAACTATATTTGATCAAACTTAAAATGTACCTCAATTAGTGTTTAAAGTACAATTACGCAAAATACCCACAGACAAACAGTTTCCAAGGCAACAAGGTGTAAGAATAATCTGAAGTAAAACAAGCTAGTTACACCATGTGCTCTGCAAGGTCCACAACTGCACTTTCTTGGCTTCAGAAGGTGGCACTGTGGTTCACAAACATGCTCAAACATGCTCTCTAATACTGAAAGCAGAAAACTGGCTGTATCCAAATTCAAGGGCTGCCTCCTTTGAAGGACCTGGCCAAAGTCAGAAGTAAGCGCTGTTAAATTGGATGGCCTAGCCTACAACTGCAACTCACCTAGCAACAGTAGTGGTGGACAGTATGTTTGACTGCAATACTTTTTTTTGGAGGAAATTAAGATGTTTTATTAGTATCTGGATCGAGTCATGGCCATGGATTGAGTCCAGTGGCATTACAGCAGGACAACTGTCAAATGTAAAATCCAAAGTACCAAAATAAAGTGATTTCTCTCTTTTTTTTCTTAGACATCACTATCATAAAGCTCCTAACCTGTCAATTATTTTTTGCATACATCCTTTCTATTACTGCCATCTTATGGCTACAGTCGAATATTGTCACCGAAAGCTGTGTATACTTCAATCTCATAGAACAGCGTAGTCGCGTCTGTCTCTGAGGGTGTGTCCATTTCCCGTTAACACTAACTGAAGTTGGCAAGATGAGAGGCCTGCAGCTTTTTTTTTTTTTGGTGGTTTGCACACTGTGGATAAACTGCAGGTCTTTGACGGTACACTGAAAGGATACGAGCGTGCGAGGCAAGCTGCTGCTGGTTCTGGTTTTACTATTCCTAGATTAGGTATGAACTGCACCTCAAATGGAAACACAGTCACCATTAGCAAGTAAACAAACTTCGGTGAATTAGCATCGTAACAGATGAGTTTGCGCTTGCTAATCACCTCGGCCAACATGTGTGATGTAGAGGAGATGGAGCATGAAAAGTTGGTAATAGCTACTTTAGTATATCAACAAGGAAAACTTTGATGATGATGGAGAGGAGACGGCAGCTCTGACGATATCTGGTCTATAATAAAACAGGCAAGTTGAGCAGGTGCATGCTCAGGCAGCGCTTTCAGAATAACATCTGTGAGAATGTCTGAATGTAAGAAGTTTCATAATATTTTTTATATGTTTAATTCCTTCTGTAGATATCGTCTCTGCTTGCCTTTCTGGTTACTGCACACCACAGACTGAGTCCCTTTAGCTCATGTCATATAGCTCTGTACCTGTATGACTGTCTCAGAGACAAATATTAATACATTGCAACCACCATAATTGTCTGAAATCTTTAGTTAGATATATTTAAGGGCAATATCCTATAGTGATAGCTAAAAATAAACCAGAAAAACATAATCATTTTCTATGTTTCAGATAAAAATTAATGGTAAATGAATGCAATAAATTTTACTGGGTGAGAAAATTGTGCAGTATCATCATGGAAAACTCATCGGATGGGGGGCAAAAGGCTCTCAAAATCCCACCTGTCTGTCATTGAGCAAGTATTTATTTTGAATAAATGAGTGTTGAATGACTCATATTTATGCATACTGATGTGTGGTTGTCAGATATTCCATATCTAATCAGATTTATCGGCTCATTTGCTTGCTCATTTGATCTCCACATGTGTTACTGTGAGTATAAACGTGAGCAAACCCGAATACATGTAGAACTCCAGAATAACTAGAGTATCTGTGTTAATACCAAGGGGTATTTAACCCAATAACAGGAGCTTAAGTGATCAGATATCATTACGATGTTAGAGTGGACAGGGCCATACCGTGAAAGAGAAACGTTTTCCAGATTAAGAGATTTTAGACAACTTTACCAATATTCTCATTGTTATTTAAAGTTCTTTCATCTCCTTTCCTGGAACAAAAGTTTGCACAGTCATATCACAGTTTCTTCCAGTGGAATCCAATGGTTTAGAGAAAGGTCACTGTGGTCAGACAAGGATGAAAAGCCAAGACAATTGTTATGTGTCCGGTTTGGCTCTGGTGTTGCTTTCTGTGTTCTAAGATTTTGAAAGACACAAATCTTCCACAACAAATATTCACATCTGCAGACCAGAGCTAAGCACAGAAGAGATTTGATGCAGTAAAGCAGGGTGACACGCTTACATTTCCTAATGCAATAACAAAGTGAGAGAGGGCGAGAGAGAAAGTGAAAGTTAGAAAACCCGCGTGAGAACTGTATCTTGTGGTTGCTGCTGGATTTGATTATGGCACTCTTGCATTATATGGAAATGGACATGGCAAAAGAAGACAATGTCGCAATGCTCATTTATGGTGATGACTAATGGACTGCATCAATTTCATTTTTAGCTTATTATCACTAAATCATGTTCATGCATTTATTTCCTTTTCAGTCCAATTTGTATCCATGAGAGTGCTTTGTTAGTAAATAGAGCCCGACATGTCATTTCCCAACAGGGTGATTTAACTCTGTGTGATCTCCACTGAGGCCTTGATGGTGTGGTGCTGAATATGTCCATCTCTTGGATGAAAAAGCTTGTTTTCCCATTCTCTGCATCTCGTGGGGCCTCTCAACTTTATCACTTCCAGACAGTTCGATGACCGTGTACACGCACATGCACATCCACACTTGTGGGTGTTCAGCCTGTAAAAGCACAACACGAGATTGATACGAGCAGCAAGGCACAAAAACAGCTGCAATTCTGACACGAGGGTAAGCCGAGTCCTGCACAGTGTGGCCTTCTCATTTTTTAAACAAACATTAAATGGAAATTCCTCAACGCAGTGAAAGGAAAATACAAACACATAAGCACGTGGAGTAGATCGAGTGGAAAGTCATGGTGTTTCCCAGTCCGGGAAAACCAAGTAATCAAACCTTAGGATCAGGAGCTGTGCAACAAGCCTATATCCTCGCTGATAAGCCAAAATCCTGTTCCTATCATGCTCTGACCTTTTGGTTCACAGAAACTTTCAGTAATCCAGAGAGATTTTTTGTGTTGCGTCTTTTCCAAAATATTCACTGCAGCAATAGCGTTCAAATCTGCCTTCAGCGCTCTGGGTTGTTTCTGTGTGTTCTCCCTCCTTTTTGCTGCCTTGATGCTTCAGGTGCTTTGGTTCGCTCTCACACAAATGCTTATGAGACTAATTATTTTATTACCCTGTTTCTCTGTCTCATCCTTATAATAGAGTAGGTGTGCCCCACTTTTTGCCCAATTTACACATATAGTTGGATAAGCAGTTAAGAAAAACAGATGAAGGGAAGATATACATCCATGCACAAAAAGATCCATTCACCTTGGGTAACAAAGTAAGAATTTGGAAGCCAGGAGCCCTCCTGTCTGAGTGTCTCAGTTTGCACTGTTCTCAGAAAGAATTATTCGATCAATCACAGAAACGTGTTGTGTTGAAATGTATTTTATCGCCCAACTATTTGGAGCTTTTGCTACATTATTGTAAACCTTGCTTTACATCGTCTGGCAGGACATTCAGCCTCACGGGATTAGGATGAATGTGATCGTTTTTAGATCAAACACATCCAGAAAGATTAAAAATGGCCAATAAAACTAAAACCTGATGTAGCGTAAACATTTAGAGCCACGTTTAAAGTAAAAAAGGAGCCTGAAATGTGCAGACATTACGTCATTTGTCTTCATATAAACTTCCTCCATGTAAACAGTCGCCATGAAGACAGAGGGCTGTACACAGATCAACGAATGTTTGAACTTGTTGAACAGTGTCTGTAAACCCACACCTGTAGAAATAGGTGTATGGAATGGTCATTAGTGGCACTCCTGCCATATTGTAACATTCTGCAGTGTAGCGTGATGGCAGAGATCACTTCACATTGATAGGAGTTGGAGTTGGAGAGACTGAGGCTCATAAAATGTTTTTTTCCCTCTTTTACCAACAGATTTCCGAGCATTTCAATTCAAAGAATGCTCATGCTATACCCATTTTTATTAAAATAAATAAATGTTATAAGATTTGTAACATTTTTAACATATCTGTTAGTTGCCAGTCGAAACAAAGAGACTAGGTCACTCAACATCTTTAGCTGCTCATACATCCTGTTGGTGTATGAGGACCAATGGAGAAGACTCAAATACAGATGCCAAACTAATAAACCGAGAAAAACAAGAGGAGCAAGTAGGACACCAAAGAAACAACTGGAAATAAGGAAAGGACCTAACTCTGACCCATTAGATAAATGCTTTACCACAGCTCTGTCATGTTGGTGCCTTTTGAGGCATTTTAATGAAATCTGACAAAATTTTTGGCTTGCTGTGTGGTTAATTGTATTAGTACACTGTCAAAGAGCCAGGGATCTGTTTGCTATTCACACATGAAGTGCATGGATCTATCTTGCTAACCAAGCTTGCCTGCTATAGGCCGTGCCTTTATTCTAACCACTTGGTCTACAGTTTGAAGTAATTTTGATCAAACTTTCTTTAGGAAATATAATGGAATACGCTCGTTTTGTCCCAGAGATAATTTCATAGGATTACATTTCACTGGACATTAGTTAGCCAGGGATTTTACTCACTAATTAGGTCGGACATCAAAGTACAAACAGATGCACTTGAAAGTGTCAGACTGGTCTGAAAATAATGGGATCTGGGTCATATTAAAATGCCAGATACGGATTCAAAAACACTTTGGACACATAGTGACAGCTCAGAAAAACATTTATCTTCTTTGTTATTAAAAGAAATCCAGCAGCTGTTAAACAATATGTTTGCTTTATTTGCTCCTATGAGAGAGGATATGTTCAGAAATTGGCCGAATTTCACAGATCACACACAGGGACCAGGACATAAAGAGCCTTATAGTCCAGTACATTGGTATGCAGACTTACCCGTGCATGCACACATGCACAAACAAAAACAGGCACCTTAGTTTAAGTGGACGGCTGCAGCCACTAAAGCGTGTTTGTTTTTGTGCTGATGGTCAGTTCCAATAGGCAGACTTTCAAAGCTGTCTCTAATCCGTTTGATTAGCTGAACCCAGGCACCCTGGCTGCACACAAAGAGCTCTTTCACACATGCAACCACTGCTTGCAGCTACATGTGATCTCAGGAATCTTTACATCATCAAATACTCTGCTGATCCCCATCTCTTTTGTCCTTGTTGGCAGATAAGTCTGAAAACTTGATATGATGTATTAGGGTAGATTATCGTGTACACAGATGATTTTAAGCTCGGTAAAAACTTTTCTTGTGACTCTTATGTGTTTAAAGTACACATTTTCTTATGAAAATGTGACTCTTCAGCACAGATGACAAACTATGTTAAGAGATGCACAGAAAAAAACTTGCAGTCCAACAGACTGACAACAAAAAACAGTTCCACCTCAATCATTACTTTTTCCTCTCATTAGGATAAAAGGTAAAAATGCACTCCTACAAGCTTACTGGATCACAGAAACATAAAACATAAATGTTCAAATTAAACACATAAAAAGTTATGATACCCTGATTTTATGTCCCTCTCAGCTAAACCAAAGGGGTTCTTTGTTTCACTGTTGTAAATGTGCTTAAAAATAAACTGCCACATCACTCAAACTCCATGAGCCATAAACTTCCTGTCCTCTGTGAGCTGCTACACCTGTCAGACTTTCCACTCTCACAGACTCATCATTTACAGATTTTGAAACATTTTGAAAAAGTCACCTGCTTACTTAATAAACCAATTGCAACCCCTGACCTTTTGCAGATTGTTCCTGTCAGCATATACTTTTGAAGAAGCAAAGACCTCATCAAGCACTGGGATTTGGGGGAACCTTTGTATTACCTCGTAATGCATTTGCTTTGCTCCTCAATAAAATTTGCATTGCCTCGACTCACACAGAAAGGATAAGTCAACACATCTGACCTACATTTTCCCCAAATTTAATAGAAACATGTTCACATGGAAAGAGCCGTGACGGAACCAGATGACCAGACGGAAACATGCGCAGGTCTAGAGTCACATATTTCTCACAAGATGACAAACTATAATCATAAAAAAAAGAAATATCATAATAGAGACTAAATGCATTACAGTTGATGCAGACAAAAAGAAAGGCTGACTGAAAAAACACTGCAAAAGATGGCTTAGATATACTCGTTTCAAACAAATTTTAAGTAACTAAACTTTTTAAAATTTGCTGAAGTTTGCATGGGCTGAAAAAAGAAGCTTAACTAAGCTAGCTACAGTATTAACTGATAAAATAGCACTCCACTTTTGCATCATCTGCACCCATCTGTCTATGCCTTAAAGCTGATGGCTTGTTAAGGCGGAACAGATAGAAATATAACATGAACATCTTCAGCTCAAGTTGTAAGTTTCACTTCTTGTTAGACCTCATATTTGGTCTCATTTTGTGTTATTGTTTTAAAAAAAACCGGTTCAGTTGCTCCTTGAATCAAAACAAAGCAAATAGTTCCCAAAATGTCTGAGAATGTGACCATAAACAGGATCTGTTTAACATATGAATAAATGGCAGCAGAAATGCATTCCGTCTTGTTAAATTTATGTCAGCATGCCATTAGCAGCTCCCATGTGTTGCTATCTCTGGTCCTGAACCTGATAAGTAATGGAAGGGCCATCTGGTTTGACAGCACCTCTGACATCAAATGTTTTCTGTTAAAAGACCAGAAAAAAATCTCCCAGGGAGGACCAGCATGGTCAAAGTGATGTGAACACAGCCATGCAGTTGAAACCTAACACATGATTCAGGGAGTGAAGCATACGTTGTAAAACGGTGGTGATCCAAAAAACCACAGAGGAACCATAAAAACCTGTAGTGTGAAGAGCTGAGACCGAGCGCTCTTCTTTGGTTTGCTTCACCCGTCCTGGATTAAAGATTTCACGAGTCCCCCAAAAGTTCACTGCTCACCCAATCTCAGTTCCGCTCAACGCTTTTACAATATAAACTGGAAAAAAAATCAAGTGAAGAGGGAATGGCTTGAATTCTGTTTTCACAGCTTTCTTCTTCCCTACACAACACAAGACCTTTAAATGGACAAACCCAGATGGTCAGAAACATATTATGTCATGTTTGTTTTGACACTATGTACCACCTTCTCCTACACACAAGCATAAATGCACACACGTGCATGTTTTACAGCTGCCTTCTCTAATGGAAAAAGACACCCTTTTCTCATGACCGCTGTCATAAATAAAATAACACAATGTCAAAACATTTAATGAAATGTGCATTAGCTATCATCCCCAAAAGACCAATTAAAAGGTGTGTTCCACAATTTAAGAGACTGTTCCAGACAAAGGCACTTGGGAGGCAGGCTGACTGAAAGCTTGTCCGCCTTTATGTGTATACGTGTGTGTGCGTGCACGCGTGTGCGTATGAGTGTGCAGGCTGTGCATGACTTTTATGCGACACAGAGGAGAGACAGATCTTGGTTAAGAAGGGAGTGTCGGTGTGAAGGGACAGTGGAAGCAGGCGGCCTTGTGTCTCTTGGGTGCATCTCTGTTCTGCTCGCTGAATACGCAGCAACAGTTAATGACATGTTTTCACAAATGACAATGACGACGACGAAACAGATAGACCATAAAGCGTACATACCAGCAGAATTATCCAGGTTTGATAGGTACACTCAGCTCTTTCTCTCCTTTCCCTCACTTTTTCCCCTCTCTGTTTCTCATCTGGTGCTCCTAGCCAGCTGTGAGATTGCCCAACCAGCCAGCCAGCGTGAGACATCTGGGATACATTGGGCTTGTGAGACAAGAGAGAAGGGGCAGCTGGAAGCTATCAGAACCCAGGAGATCAGCAGATCTGTTCAGTGTGTATGAGATCTGACCTGTCCTGAGCGCTGAGTTCATCCCATACAAGACTGATGTGAAGGTAAAAACGAGGGTCAGTGACTAAAATGCTGAGAAATTAATTTACTGAAGGTTTACTTTGAGGTTTTAGGTTTCTGTTGATTGCACCAGGGGGTTTTTTGGGGGGGGGGTTTTTGCAGATTTTTCCATGACAGGAGTTGAATATTTGCTTGTGATAACGCAGAGCGGAACTTTGGTTCTACTTCATTTTATCGAGTTTCAGAAAGATAAGATAAGATAAGATAAGATAACCTTTATTAGTCCCACACGTGGGAAATTTGTTTTGTCACAGCAGGAAGTGGACAGTGCAAAAGTTATGACGCAAAAATTAGAATACAATAAGAATAAATACAGTACACAGCTGTACAGAATAGAATAAAATAATATACTATATACAGTAGAATAAAATAGAATAAAAATATACAATAAGATAAAAATAGAATACGAATGCTATATACAACTGAGTAAAAATACAACGATGCCAGAAAAGATTATTGCACTTAGTGTTATTGCACATGTGTGGATGTGTGTGTTTGTTCAGTTAAAGTCTTTGTTGTGGAGTCTGACAGCAGTGGGGAGGAAAGACCTGCGAAATCTCTCCGTCCCACACCGTGGGTGCCGCAGTCTCCCACTGAAGGAGCTGCTCAGTGCTGTCACAGTCTGCTGCATGGGGTGGGAGACGTTGTCCAACAGGGATGACAGCTTAGCCGCCGTTCTCCTGTCACTCACCACCTCCACTGGGTCCAGAGGGCATCCTAGAACAGAGCTGGCCCTTCGGATCACCCTGTTCAGTCTCTTCCTGTCCCCAGCAGAGATGCTGCCGCCCCAGCAGACCACACCATAAAAGATAGCAGAAGCCACCACAGAGTCATAGAAGGTCTTCAGGAGTGGGCCCTCCACCCCAAACGACCTGAGTCTCCGCAGCAGGTACAGCCTGCTCTGCCCTTTCCTGTAGAGGGCGTCTGAGTTATGAGTCCAGTCCAGTCTGTTGTTCAGATTTGTCAAAGCATTTGTCAAACGCTATATTGATTTTTTTTTTTAATATAGTTTTTACATTTTAAAAGAAAAATAGAAAATAGAAAATTCAAAAACCCTAAATAAATACAGACTGAAATGTAAAACTGATTTATTTTGTCAAAAAGCTTTAAAGGAGTTGGCTGACCCTTGCAAATAGTGGGTGGGGACGCTGCGCTCAAAGCCAGAGATGGGAGGATCTCTTGTTTTTGACATCATACAGGGCAGGGATTACTTGCACACATGCTGACCTCACTGTTACGTTGTTTAAAAAGCTGGTCATGTTTAATATGAGGATCCAAATACTGTGCACATATACTTAAGAGTGAGTGTCAGCAAGCTAGCATTAGCCCACCCTGCTGAGTTAAAGTGGAATATGAGATACGATGCAATAATTGTCTGTTAAACAAAAACAAAAAGTTCTTTGTAAAAAAGCAAGATAGGGGTGCTGGCTGGCTGGTAGACTGAGGGTGCTACTGACTAGTGAGGTCATTTACATCTGGGATTTATAGGGTTTGGCAGGTGTTGGAACCCCTGATCCAGTGAATGGAAGCAGCAGGGGGAAATGACTCACCTCAAAACAACTCATGAATTTATTGAAATTGTACTGTGCACTGTTGGACCTGTTCTCTTTGCAGGACATGTGATCAGGTGACCAGTGCTGCTGGCTGTGAGGTTTGCTACTCTTTAATGTATTAAACCAACTTCATTTTTTATGCACATTCACTGACAACCCCCCCCCCCCCCCCCCCCCTCAAAAAAACAAACAAAAAAACCCCAAAACTATTTCATGTGATGCAGAGCAAGCAGCTGGAGTACACCCAGAATGCAGGACTCAGAAGACAGGTGGAAAACTCAAAATCACAGCAATATCGCTGGCAAAAAGGCACTGCAAAATTAATAGCTATGCTGGGTTGGGACAGACTAAGACAGACTATGCACAATATACAGATGCTCAAGAGTTGGGCGTTCGCCTTGTAATCAGAAGGTTGCCGGTGGTGGTGGTCAGAGGTGGCGCCAGTGTTCGGCAGCCTCCCCTCTGTCAGTGCACCCCAGGGTGGCTGTGGCTACAATGTAGCTTGCCATCACCAGTGTGTGACTGGGTGCATGACTGGATGTGTAAAGCGCTTTGGGGTCCTTAGGGACTAGTAAAGCGCTATATAAATACAGGCCATTTATACACAGAAGGAAATTAGGGCAAAGCTGACACACCTGTGGACCACAGCTGAACGAATCTGACTGATGACGAAGCGAAGAAAACGCGAACATCACACACACACAAGACATGAGACTATCAGAATAAAACAGGAAATAACACACTGAGACCAGACTAAGGCACGTGAACTTCACACAGAGACAATAAACAGACATGAAGACATGGCTGATGAAAGGATAGAACATGTTGCTAGCTACACTGGTAATAAATACCACAACCAGTCTTTTCTTTTCTTTTTAAACACTGAATTTGAACCCATTCAAGGGAGTTGTGAGGAGAGTGGAAACACCATAGAGACACATTACTTCCTCATTTATCGAGTTAAACAGATGAACTTGAGATTGACATTCAGAAAAACAGCTTCAGATTTTTTTTTTCTTTATTTGAAGGTGCAGGCTCCCTCTGGCCCACCTTAAACTCTGGTGACACTTTAAGGCCAATCATGAAAAGATAGCATGTATGGCAATTTTCTAAAATCATTTCATATATGTGATGACTGGACATAAGCCCTAAAGCTTGAGCTAAGTCAGTTGATTTTATAAAATAGCATGGAAAGAGCTGAAAATGGAAACTTAAATAATTACATTTTTAAAAAGTAAATTATTGCTTTGTACAGACATCCTCCCCTGGCCTGTTGACTTATTTTGACTATCTTATCTCATTTTTGGCACATCCCCTGTGCTATAGACATATAAGGTAATTTACTTGGGGGCAGAGAGAGAATGACTAATGTCACTCTACAGTCCAAATGAAATGGAACAGCTGCTGAAAACATTTCCTTCAGTCAGTGCCTCATTAAGGATTCTATTTTTTTTTTCACTGTTCACAATTGGTTTATAAATGACCAGGTTTATTCCAGCTTAAAACTACGGTGTTATGTTAAAACAGCATTTATGTGTTCAACTTTACAATGCAAGTCTTGTTGGATGTAGTTATTTATTTTTTGTTTACATAAAAACAAAACAAAGCTTAGAAACTTGAATAAAAAACGAAACAATATTCAAAACTCTTTCCCCTTAAATTTAAACTTCTACCACATTCTTTGTTGCAGCATAGATTTTGATTCAGGATTCTTTTAGTGACACTTTCTCAGTCTATGGTGTTAGAGAGGAAACACCGATGATGGTCACAAACACATTATTATCCATTTATTGCACATGAAAGTGAAGCAACAGGTCTAACTTACTCTGTAGATGTTATTGTGGCAGTGCAAGGTACAAAGAACTGTGCAGGGAGTACTAAAACAAATATGATATGGAAGCTTGAGATAAGAGCTTTTGTTTGGTTTAGCTTGGGAGTGTAACGAATAACAAGTGTTTAATTAATCACTGCTTTCCATTCATTGGCGTAAAGGCTGCACCAAGACTTGCAACATCTTTCTGTAATATATATATATATATATATAGAGAGAGAGAGATAGCTCACTTTAAAGGACAGTTTGAGCTCAAGGGTGACTATCCTGGAGACCCAGCGTCCCTCTCTTCATGCTTGTTTTTCTTTCTTGCGTGTAGCAGGTGTCCAAGCTGTGATGGAGCGCTGGCGGGGCATTAAGGATTCTAGACTATTGTCTTCAGCAGCTTTGTGGGCAGGTTAAAGCAGGTGTGTCTGGTCCTGGGCCCAAGAAAGCTAGAGTTAGACTCGGCGCTTAATGGAGGAGGACAGATGTGTTTAGTAGGCATGCTGACACTAATTTGGCCTGACACTTGGAGCCTACGGTGATGATGGCAGTATTTGGACATGTCTATACCCAGTAAGCCTTTTATGAGTGGCCTTTTCAGAAGGGAAGTCCAGTGAGTGAAAAAATGTGTCAGAAAACCACCTGATCAGCATATTTCTGGATCTCTTCCCTGAGGAAATTTGTCTCTTTTTTTTTTCTTTCTTTTTGCTTTGTAAATTTAAGCCTGCCTGCCTCATGGCACCTGGCACCTGCTACAGCTGAGACGACAGACGGACAACAGACAAAATGTCAAAGTGTAAGGGGTCACCGTTGAGATGTGTCAGCAAACATGAAAGTAATTTTAAATTATGTTGACTGTAGCTATAATTGGATTAGTGGTTTTTTTCCCCCTAATATAGCTGAAAAGATCATTTAGCTTTGGCACCTGAAAGAAATTCTGCAAACAGCAGTGCACAACAATAAGAGCTACAATCATGTGGATACTGCTCATCTGTAAGGGCTTTAGGTGTGGGTAGTCAGAGAATGTGCTGTTGGCTTTCAGAACAATAATTGACTTTGTTCCACCCAAGGATAATTGAGCAAAATACAATGATCCTTGTGTGTGTAACACATTTATACAATTAAACATACAGACCCTTCTCTTCTGCAGCCACACATGCATACATGCATGCAGGCCTGAAGCAAGATTTATGATATTTGATATACCTTTATTCACAGTTTATACAAAATTTAATATATTCCCATAAAATTCTTGCTGATTCCCAACACTAGAGTCATTTGTTTAATACGATACAGTGTTTCCACTCAGAAGTGTCTACGCTCAACTCTGCGAACTTTTACAACTGCAGATCCATACCCTGAGTTTACAGCTAGATTAGTGTTTCACATTTCATTCCTCCCATTGTCTTTTCTCTTATCTCTGGCCAACACACCGAATGCCTTTATTCACATACTGAGCCCATGTGTTTGATAAGTGCCCTGAGCAGCTGGCAGTATGGGCTAAAACTAAGGCTACAGAACACAGTATGAAATATCCAGCAAAAAAATGTGTTCATGGCTGCTAACGTGGCTGTTTCCTGATCATCAATGTGTAGTGAATCATAATCAGGCACCTTTTTTGCCCAGCTGTGTTTGGGGGTTTTTGCGTGTTGCTCTCTAATTCCGGACTCCTCTTTGCTACGATCCGTCTTCCAGTTTTCCCTCCAGTCACAGCACATTAACATATTATATAATCCTCAAATTGCAGCTTTTGTTTTAGTGTGCTTTCCAAATAATCAGAATTCACTCGGCAAGACACTGTCCAGCACTGTGACTCATTGTTTTCAACAGCACACTAGAGGCCTGTATATTAATCACTTCTCACAATGACAAAGCTAAAGCAGCCCCCTGTTTGTTTATGGGTTTTTCTGAAGAGTGCTTTTTTAGGAAAGTGTTGTAAAAAGAGCACTTAACACAGTGTCAGTGCCACTGAGAAAGTCTGAGTGACTCAAAGATGAAATGCTCAAAAAGCAAATGCCCGGTCATATTCAATCCAAAACTAGTGCCTCCTGCATGTCATTTCAAATGAATCTCAGCTGTCTCAAATATCAGTCAGTCTCGCCAGTGGGAAACACTATATCCTTTAAACCACTTGAAGCATGGGCCCTTCTTCCAAGACAATAAATGCAGAAATCACATTCCTCTCATTTACATATTTATACAGATTCACATCCTGTCAGGAAGCCGACTTTTCTCCATCCTGTCACTCGAAGCCAATCTGATTCCTGCAACTTCCGAGCCACCGTGGGGAGCCTGAGAATCCCGGAATTCAAGAATTCCAAAAGGGTTCCCTTTCCTTTCAGGAAATATCTCCACTTTCGTGTTTTTCTACTTATCCTTTCTTTTTTGTGTCTTATAGGTCAGAGGATTTTTTTTTTTAAACAGTCTAGTTCAGCAATGCAGTAATACCAAAGTCACAGGTGGAGAGCTGTCCTGCAGAGCTGCTGTTAGACTCACTGTCACACAGTTCACTGACTCACAAACAACTCGTGACTTTTTCAGCTTTTCTTTTTTTGACCTCTCAGAGACTCCTTTCATCGATGGAACCATACACATGCAAAGTCATAGTTTCCAGTTATTCACTGAAGCAAACTGACAAGTTGGATTCCCCTACTCCCAGACTGTATCATGGACCACCCTGGTCCTCTTGACCTCTGACCATATAGTTGACTGTTAGCTACATCCACTGCTCTCTACCTCTCCTTACATCTGTCTGCATCTTTGTCCTCCTCACTGTTCAGCACTCTCATTGCCTTTTATCTCTTTTCTCCATCTTTTCATACACAGGCCATCTACTGTAACAGTAAAAAAAATCTCAGAGTATGATTAAGTTCCACTCCTCTGTTTGTGTTCTCAGCTCCTGCAGTGGTGTAAGAGTTACTGCCTGTGTTTCTCTTCTTCAACTCTGTGCCGTCTTCTTTGAGGTCTGAGCTTAATGCGATGCATCGAGCTGGTTATTTTGTCACTGAACTAATAAAAAAGTCCACAAGTATTTGTTCCACTATGTGGCTTCTCTGGCAAGAAGCCACATAGTGTATTTATCCATGCTGAGAAAATAAATAAATAAATAACAGTCAGGGCTTAGCCCCATTTCATCGGCTCGCCAGTGAAAGAATCTGTGTTTTTGTGTCTGTGTGGGCACCAAAGAAAAAGCTTAGTTTGGAGAGGGCTTTTGTGGCAAGTTTCTTTTTCTTTTCATGGCTCATTTCATGCCAAATGGAAAAATCTAAATAAATATATATATCTGCAGTAATATATTTTCACAGTTATGATAAATGTAAAGGTCTTAAGAATAGTCTTTTAGCACCAGTGTTTGTAGTGTCTGTGCGTTTTGGAGACTTATCGAGACTTATTAATTTATGGTATGTTCTCTATGGAACAGACTGTTGGATGACATTCATCTTTTATATACAGTTTATGAATGACACATCTGAATAGTTAAATATATAGAAGCTGAACTGTCAATGTAGTGACATAAAGTTTAAAGGTGGAGTTCATTTCACTTTGGCCATGAAATTGAACAGCTTGGCACCAGACTGAGTGACACATTCCTGGTTACAGTGAAACACAGAAGCTCTGTTGGCACAGCTGGTTGTTTATGAGGACAACAGAGAGTTAAACTGAATAGATACTCTGGGTCTGAGATACAGACTGACTCTGTGGCCTGCTGGTCAAACAAAAGCCAGATGCTTTCCTGGCTTCCTGCATTATTCTCTATATTATTTATTAGATTCACTCAGGGCCCATGCCAAGGATTTCCAGAATCTGACTTTCCAGCAGTCCGTTGCATCCAACACATTATCAGGCAGAATCCTACCCAAGTGATCATTTAGCATTTTTAACCTCTGGGTCCATCTCATGGAGACTGAAGACCACTGAAACAAATCCCACCAATCAATGACGGGTCCAAACATTTCTAAAACACAGTCAAGCACCATTTAGAGTGACTTCAGCTGCGCTTACTCCAAGGACATCGCTGTCCTGTCTCTGCTGATGTAACAGCAGCTGTTGGCCAGTGTGTTACATAAGCACTGGAGCCACATGAAAAAGCTCGATTGGAAATGAAAATTACTGAAAGTCTCTCTGGTCACTACCATAGAACCACACAACGCTTGCTTATGTCACACAGTGGAAAATTGTGTTTTTATATTTTGTTTTGGATCAGACTGTGTTGGTACATAGTGTCGATTTTATTTGTATGATTTTATTGTAATAGTGATATTGCAGCCTCCTCCCTGGTCTTCTGCTGGCGAGATTCCCCATCCCGGAAGAGGAGTTCCCCTCCTGTCTCTTTCAGCTCAGGAGAATTTGCCCGTGTGTTGCTGGACGGTGAGAATTTTAGCATAGGGAAAAACATTCATTTAGCTTTGTGTTTTTAGTGCTTAATCATTCCTGCCGGCAGGGTTTTTAGCGGGTTGTAAACACTATTTTTATTGTATACGGGGATTTTAGCTTGTATTTGGGGTTCTGACCGTGTTTTATCCTGAAAATAAATGGTGTGTTTGAAGCCAGCTAAATTTCTGTGCTCTGAGCGCTGACCCACTCACTCCCCTTTCTGCTTGTATGTATACAGACGTGGTGGTGAAGATTTAGGTCCACCAGTTTAGCGGCTACATAATTTTGGTGTTTGTCGACAGGATACAAGTTTGGGGAGCAGTGTTCCGCCCCTGGAGTGCAGATATAGAGATGATGATGCCAGTGTATCCGGGTGCCCCTTGGGTACCAAAATATAAGGGTCCTGAAGCAGATGTTTCATATGGAGACTGGAAAGAACAAATACAAGGTTTATTGAATGCTCAAGAAATAGCTGAGACCCGGAAAGTAGAAATTTTAATTGGGGCTTTAAGCGGTGAGGCAAAGCGTCAAGTAAGCGTGTTAGAAGAAAAAGATAGAGACCAGATTAGGAAAATATTCGCATATCTAGATTCTCTATATGGTGACAATACCTCCCTAGCGGTTTTGAGGTCGCAGTTTTTTAGCTGTATACAAAAACAAAATGAGTCGGTAAAATCTTTTACCTTAAGGTTGAGGGAGTTGCACTGCAGGCTACAACAGCGCAATCCAAATCAAGCACCTACTGAAAAGTGTTTACAGGAACAGATGCTGTTGGGCGGGCCCGTTGTCACAAACCCTGCGAGCCTACGTGTGTCACCATCCAGAAGAGGATTTTGCAACAGTCCATCGGGAGGCGTTGCTCCTAGAGGAGGAACAGTTGGGACACCAGGGATTGCAAACTACGTGCTTGGCAGTGGGTGAGTCCAGGTGTGTTAAGCCACCTTATGAACCAGACTGGAAAGAGACATTTAAAAAATAAATTATGGAGGATGTCAAGGGTCAAATGCGCGATCTCGTCAAAGATGTTGTTAATGAAATTAAACCGCTCTTGCCACAGCAAACCCCAGCCGGCTCAGCTTTTAATAAATCAAGGTTTAAGCCAAAGCATTCTGGGTATGCTAATAACTGGACCCGAGAGGGAAAACCCATTTGCCATCGTTGTAAACAAGCTGGGCATATTGCCAGATTCTGTCCGAGCACACTAGACCAGCAACCACCTTTAAACTAATAAACCCCGCTGCCGAGGCCCAGGCGGTGGGGACAAGGGACTATTCAAACAATCAGGGGGCCAGTACAGCTTTTGTGGGAGAATGTCCACTCATTGAGGTGTGTATGGGAGGGGTTAAGATGACGGGATTATTAGACACAGGCTCTCAGGTTACACTAGTGCAACAGCAGGTAATGGATCTCCATTTCCCTGAAGTGAATAAAACTGACACACCCCTGTTGTTCGCCTTAAAGGCAGCCAATGGACTTGAGGTACCATACTCAGGCTATGTGGTTATGGATTTTGAGGTAGAAGGGGTGGAGATACCAGGAAAAGGGGTTGTGGTTGTGAGAAATGACTGTTCCACGCACCCTTTAATTATTGGTATGAATGTTATTAGTGCATGCTGGAATGATGTTTTTGCCAAAGGCAAGTCTGCTTTTCATCCTCAAAAGCTGAAGTCCCGCAGAGCATGGAAAGAGGCGTTTGCCATCTGTCAACAGACTGCTACCACCAAGACTGAAGGCTTTCTAGGCTATGTTCGACCTGCTAGCCACAGAGGAGTCAAGGTGCCCCCGAAATGTGAAGTGATGGTCTGGGGCCGGACGTGTAAAGGTAAGGGTGTAAAGGTAAGGGTGGGACAGAATGCTTGACACTAGTGGAAGCCTTACCTGATGCCTGATGTCAGTAGTCAAAGGAGGGAGGCTCCCTATCCGGGTCTGTAACCCTAATCCATACGACGTGACTATAGGACGCTACCAGAAAATGGGCCAGTTGTATCAGGTGGAGGAGTCGGACGTGGAGATGGACAGTGATCTTAGCCTGACAATGGGATCCGATGGTGTGATCGAGGTGGGCGTAGTTGAAGTAGCTGGGCCCGAAGAGCCTGCGATCCCTGAAGAGGAGGTGAGTCAACTGCTTAACGGCATAGACTTGACCCCCCAGCAGAAGGCCGAGCTCCAGACCCTGCTGCAGAGGTGGCGAAAGGTGTTTGCTGTGAACGAGGAGGATTACGGAAGAACTGATTTGGTCCAACACCAGATCCACACAGGTGATACACCACCCATTAAACAAAAATATCGCCCTTTACCACCACTGATGTACAAAGAGATTAAGATACTTCTAGCAGATATGCTGAAAAAAGGTGTCATTCGGGAGAGTAGCAGTCCCTGGGCAGCCCCCATTGTGTTGGTGAGGAAAAAGGATGGCAGTTGGCGATTTTGTGTAGACTACAGAAAATTAAACGCAGTAACTCATAAAGATGCGTTCCCGCTCCCCCGAATTGAAGAGACTTTAACATGTCTGACCAGAGCTGAGTGGTTTTCCACACTGGATCTTGCCAGTGGATACTGGCAAGTGGAAATGGATCCTAAGGATCGGGAGAAAACTGCATTTACCACTCCTCTGGGTTTTTTTGAGATTGATCGCATGCCTTTTGGACTCTGTAATGCCCCTGCCACCTTCCAGCGCCTGATGCAGCGGTGTCTAAGTAGTCACCTTTCTGAATCTGTTTTGGTATATCTGGATGATATAATAATCTACTCACCTGACTTCTCTACTCATCTACAGCAATTGGAGAATGTCCTGCAGAAGCTGTGGCAACATGGTCTGAAGCTGAGGCTGGACAAATGTAAGCTGTTCCACCGTCAGGTGAAGTTCCTGGGGCATCTTGTCGACCAACAAGGGGTAAGACCGGACCCTGAGAAAATCCAAGCTGTCCAGAACTGGCCTGTTCCCTCTACCACCCGTCAGGTCAGAGCTTTCCTTGGCCTGGCAGGTTATTACAGGCGATTTGTCTCAGGGTTTGCTAGGTTGGCTCGACCTTTAAATGCTCTGCTCGTGGGAATTTCTAGCAGGTCAAGCATGCAGGTCCAGTGGTCTGCTGAATGTCAGGAAGCCTTTGACAGCTTGAAATGTGCTCTGACCGAGCCCCCTATTCTGGCTTATGCAGATTTCCTGGAGCCCTTTGCACTTTATACTGATGCCAGCAATCAAGGCTTAGGTGCTGTGTTAGCTCAGGTGCAAGATGGCAAGGAACGGGTGATTGCATATGCCAGCAGGAGCCTACACCCCACCGAACGAAATGACAAAAACTAGTTCCATCAAACTGGAACTTTTAGCTCTAAAATGGGCCGTTACTGAGAAGTTCAAGGATTACTTGACAGGTGCCAAGTTTGTCGTGTATACCGACAACAATCCTGTGGCCCACTTACAGAATGCTAGACTTGGGGCAACAGAGCAACGCTGGGTGGCACAGCTGGCATCCTTTGACTTCGAGGTTAAGTACAGGGCTGGAAAAGAGAATGCTAATGCTGATGCTCACTCTAGATTTCCCACAGACTGTCAAACAGCTTTTTTTTTTTTTTTTTTTTTTTTGGCCTGTCCCGTTTGGCTCTTTTGCCCTCAGAATTGTTGTCTAAAGGCAAAGAAAGATGTCCAACGGATTTACTTTACCAAACTGACCATCCCAGCCTTGCCGTAATGGTCCATTTGATTCACCTTTTATTGTTTATTTTATTTTCACTTACTGAATACGGGACAGACTTGACTGGGGGAAAGAAGGGGAGAAAGAAAGAGGGTAGAATAAACAGCTGAGAAGAGGGACGGGGGAGAAGGGCAAAAGACAAAAACCAACAGAACGGGCAGAGAAAAAAAAAGCATATATCAATCACCTGGGTCACCTGCTGAGAAAGAAAAAAGAAAGCAAGCAGAAGAGAACAAGAGTAATAGAATAAACAACATCACAATGATATATGGGAATATGACAGAAAATACTAAATATTAAACATTATTGTGCAGCACATAAGATCAACAGAACACAGTGTGCTTTGAGGTAGGAGCCAAAGAGGGTGTAGTTTGTGGGTGTGATCACCCGTGTGTACACCTGTGAGCATGGACGCGCTTGTTTTTTGTTTTTTAAAAGGTTCCTTCATGTAATAATCTGCTAGAGGGTGTGGGGGGGCCACAGCCCCGTCCTCCAGGGCATGAAGCAGGTGTGGAGTCCTCCTCTCCTCCACACCTGTCAAACAGCTTACATAAACATCACGAGTGCTCCACATCGGGATCCACAGGGGCTGGTGCCGCAGATGAATGACTGGAAGGAGGCTCAAGAAAAGGACATGGATCTGCGCATCCTGAGGGAGTATGTGGAACAGGGAATCCCCCCTGATGCACCAACGAGGAGATCCCTACCTAGCTCTGTACAGAAGTTATTACAGTAATGGAGAAGGCTGCAGGTTTGCGAGGGTACGCTGTGCAGAGAGGTAAGGGACCCTAACACTAACGAAATGTACCTTCAGATCCTATGTCCTGCAGAGAGACACAAGGAGGTGTGGGAGAAGTATCACGAGGCAGTGGCGCATGCGGGAGTGGAAAAGACACTGTCCAGGATACGTCGCTTCTTTTATTGGCCCAGCATGGAAGAGGAGTTGCGCGAATTCCAGCTAGGGTGCGCTGCGTGTGGCCTACGAGATAGAAATAGGCCTAGAGCCCCCTTGCATCCCGTTATTGTGTCCTATCCCCTTGAGGTTGTGGCCCTGGACGTTCTTACATTGGGGAGGCCCACAGACGGGTACCAGAATATTCTGGTTATGACTGATCTTTTCACACGGTACGCCTGGGCAGTTCCTACCAAAGACCAGACTGCTCAGACTGCGGTGCATGCTCTTTGGGCTCACGTGATTCAGACCTTCGGTTGCCCGACCAGGCTACACTCAGATAGAGGTGGTAGTTTTGAGTCTGCCCTGATGTACCAGCTGTGTAAGTGCTATGGCATTACAAAAAGCAAGACCACCCCATACCATCCGGCTGGAAATGGTGGGGTTGAGAGGATGAACCAGACATTGCTGCACATGCTTCGGTCCCTAGAGTCAGAGAGACAACAGAGGTGGCCAGAATATCTCCCAGAGCTCTTACAAGCATACAATAATACTGTCCATAGTGCCACAGGGTATGCGCCGTCGTACCTGATGTTTGGGCGGCATTTGAGGCAGCCAGTGGATTTGAACCTAGGTGTTGAGCGGGATTCCCCATGCCACAACCTGGGAGGGTGGGTTAAGGACCATCACCAGAAACTATCTTTTGCCTATGAGATGGCTAGGAAGAAGATGAGGGCAGCAGCCACCCAAAACAAGAGGGCTTATGACCGAAGTGCGCGGGCCCTGCCGTTGGTGCCAGGCGAGAGAGTTTGGATAAGGGACAGGAATAGGCAGGGACAAGGCAAGTTGCACCCAGGTTGGAGCTCAGAGCCGTATGTGGTAGTGGAAGAAGTTGGCAATACAGGTGTAGTATATAGGGTGCGTCCGGAGAAGGGGGGGGAAGGTCCTCCATCGGAATGCACTAAAGTTGTGCGTTACCCCTGCAGCAGACTACCACTCAGAGGGGCAGGAAGTCAGCCTTGAGGGAGAGGTGCTAGTTGAGCCTCCATTTTATGGTTTTGTGCCCAGCGCTCCAGCCCAGCAGCCGGGAGAGTTGTCGGAGGTGCGGCGCTCGACGAGGCCTAATTTTGGTCAGCCACCCGCCCGTTACAGGTCGCTTGACTAGGGTGACAGGGACTGTCACAGGTAAAAATGTGGGGGGATGTCACACAGTGGAAAATTGTGTTTTTATATTTTGTTTTGGATCAGACTGTGTTGGTACATAGTGTCGATTTTATTTGTATGATTTTATTGTAATAGTGATATTGCATGTTTGTTTATTGATATTCCTATTGCATGATTTTATCCCCATATTTATAGTGTGTGTTTAGTGTTGATTGAACAATATGCTTTTTTTTATTCCACTGTGGATTAAGCGGACAATTGTAGGCACCTGTGAGGTGGGGGCGTTCCCCGAGGTGGCCTATCAGCCGCCAAACTGACTTAAGGGAGATAGTGAGCGCAAAGACTGAAAGAGAGACACACGAAAAGTGAAGAGCTGGAAACAAAACGTGTGCGAGCCAGCATATGAAAAGAAGGACCTCCGGCCTGACTGTGGGGCGCCACGAGACATTCGGCGATCGGCCAGCATAACCCGGCGATCCAGTCCCGACGGACAGAATAGCGACCGTGGGAGGTGACGCGTGAAATCCACAGTAGGGCAGGGGTACGCCTCTGCCTGCATCTGTGAGTATCGCTTTCCCACTGTTGGGCGCTAGGCGTAGCTTTGCCGGGGAAGGGTAACAGCGGCTGCGCCGACAACGTTGCTGGCCCGTGTCTGTTGTTTCAGGGCGGGGCTACGAGGGAGGCCGTGCGCGGGTGTGGAGAGTGGCTGGACTGCACAATCGCGCACAGTCAGGTGGAGATAGGAGCCTCCTCCCTGGTCTTCTGCTGGCGAGATTCCCCATCCCGGAAGAGGAGTTCCCCTCCTGTCTCTTTCAGCTCAGGACAATTTGCCCGTGTGTTGCTGGACTGTGAGAATTAGGACCCTGGGGGGGGGGGAGTTTTTAGCATAGGGAAAAACATTCATTTAGCTTTGTGTTTTTAGTGCTTAATCATTCCTGCCGGCAGGGTTTTTAGCGGGTTGTAAACACTATTTTTATTGTATACGGGGATTTTAGCTTGTATTTGGGGTTCTGACCGTGTTTTATCCTGAAAATAAATGGTGTGTTTGAAGCCAGCTAAATTTCTGTGCTCTGAGCGCTGACCCACTCACTCCCCTTTCTGCTTGTAGGTATACAGACATGGTGGTGAAGATTTAGGCCCACCAGTTTAGCGGCTACACTTACACAGGCAACCGGCCAATCACATCACTACAGTCCAACACTATCCCTCTCTCAGTATCACTGCCATATGGACAAACCACAAATCAACAAGTGAGAGGATGTCAGTATGTTGAAATTGTTAACATATTAATGTGGGACATGTGCTGATGTGTAGGAGCACCCGGCTACGACAGGGAGTTGTGTATGTTTAGAGCTCTCGAATACGTTCTTAAAGTGGTTGCATTTTGTTTTTTCCACACTCTGCTTTGCAAAAAACAAAAAGCTGAAAACACGACGGAGACTGTGGAAGCTGCATTGCTGAAATTCTCCTTAAGTGCACTGTAATGAAAACAACAAAGATCTAAGAATTTTAAAGTCAGCTCCCTTGTGCCCCAAGTCGATGACACATGACGATAAGCTGTGTGATTGTGATCATAAAACTGAAAGCCATCTCTTCTGGAGGGCAGCCAAGAATTCCAAACATGTTTAATCCAGTGAGTCAGTGCTCTCAGCATCATGCACTCATTCAACCCTCCCTGTCTCTGGGCTGGGATCTACAGGAGCTTTAAAACTGATTTGATATGGTTTATTTGATATGGCTTATGTGAAAACCCCAATCAAACAGTGATGTGTAACTCCATGGTGTGGAATCTTTAGGGTAAGCCACTAAAAGTAGTTTTATCACTTAAATAACAGGCGGTTAACCAGCAATGTGCATAGCCTTCTGTGCTGACTTATCAGACAGTTTTTTTTAGGTTTCCTGAATAAAACAGCATATCTGGATAGGTTCAAGATTTTGTGTTGCATTTTTAATTTATACCTTTATTTATTCATTAAAAAAATAGTTGGATAAAGTCTTCTGTTGCACATTTACAGAAGGCTGGCTAACAAGCTTCCGAGTTTTGAGTGTTGACACAGCTGCAAAGATGAGAGAGACCTGGCGACGGTAACGTTGCATAAGTCTTTGCTTCCGCTTTCAGTCGTTGGACAGTTTCAGTCCAACTTTACGATTTGCTCAACAGTTTTCTTTGTGTCCATTTCATCGCCAGTGCAAAGTCAAATTAAAACAGGGATAACCATTTATTTTCTTTCCCATAGTTTTTACCATGACCTCTCTTTACAGCCAGAGATGGCCTCGTTAAAATAATCCTACTTCCATAAAGTTGATTTACAAGACATTTCAAATGTACACGTGACACTGTCCAAACCCACAACTGAATCTTCTCTGTGAAAGTCAAGCTCAGTAAACAACATAACCTCTGATGAAATCTCATGTTGTGCTTGATTCCCCTCAAGCTGCAAATGAATGGGAATCAGCTTTCAGTTGTGAGCATACACACATGTGCACACACACACATAGATGTGCTTACTGTACTGAATGGGCACTTTATAACCCAAAGCAAGGATTTAAAAAGTTATCTGATCATAACAAAGCCCATTCAGCATTAAAATAAAAGAATAGCACAGGAGATTTTAGAGCCAGGCACAGTAACCACAAACAGATGGGTCTTCAACCACTGAACTTAATTGATTGAGGAATGGAAATAATTTCAGCCTCACCAATCAGAGGTAATAGATGCTAGTCCTCCCCTGACACCCCTGTTCTAATTAAATAGTACTGCCAGTGTGTACTATAAATCTTTCAGTGGTTACTTCTGCTATGAGCTGAGATTTTTGACTTTGACTCCCCTCTGCAAAGCATCACATGACCGGACCCTCTAATTGTGCAGAACACGCTGTAATCGTACATGAAATTATTGTGTGCCTTTCCCTCTAAGGCAAAGTAATTAAGATAAGCATCTACTTTTTTGCAGGATCATTTTACAATTTGGATGACTTACAGATGAATGGTTCTCACTTTCATTCATTTTTTAATGAGCATTGGGCAATTTTTTGACATTAACATGGTGAAATGATTGCACAGTGTAGTGGCTGTAGAGTCAGAGTTACAGTGGCTCTCTATTATAATACAACTATACAGATCTTTCCCCCAGCGACTAAAAAATTTATCAGGAAAACGAAGCTGCAACCAAGAAAAAGGAAGATGAGAGCCCTTTAGTTTTCATGGCTGCTATTTGAAGCTTTCCAAAAGTAAGACAGTGGGACAAACAGACTAACGGAAAGCAAAACAAGACTGTATCCGGGGCAGGTTTCAAAAGTGACATTCAGTCACTTACACTTATTCTAATAAGTAATGAAAGTTGGACACTTATTGGTCTAATATGAGTGGGTGTTTAAACCAGAAAACATATAACGTCTGTATGATTCACTTATGTTGGTCAGTTATTTCCCCCATACTTTGCCCCATAATACTCCCACTGCACTGGATTACTACAAATATTTTCTAATTTAACAGGAATGACTTGTTTCCTTTGGAGTGTCTTATCTCTTTTGCTGAGTATTCTGTTTTTATGCTGCGGCAGTTAATTAAATGAAAGCAATTCAGGGCTTTGATGTCTTGTGAAGAGGCATATGTTATGTACTGCTTTTAATGGTAATAAGATGCAAGGAGGAAAATGTTGGAAATACAAAACAGTTGAAATGAATAAACTGCATTCCGTTCAAGCATTGTTTTTGCCTGCGGTGGGTGACTGGAGAAGAGACTGGAAACTGGAGGGAAGGAAGGTTCAGTTTGCTGGATGCTGGTCAGGAGCTGAAGACAGCAACAAACTGAATGCACACCAGAGGCTGGTTCTCAGAACTCTGGAGTCCACTCGGTTCGGGTAATAATGTTGGAGCTCTACAACCGTAAACGCTGAGAGAGCTGCAATCAATCAGCACCTCAGGCAGTAAAAAGAAACTGCCAATGGAGGCTTTGTGGAGCTGATTATTGGTGTGTAGTCAGAGTGATCACCTAATCATTTAGGTCCATGTGCAAAGAACAAAAACTGCATACAACACTGTAAGACAATGGTGGCAAGATAAAATATGCTGCAGTTTATTGTGGAAAAAAAATATAGATTTGCCTAAGAGGATCCAGAAGTCTTTAAGGTGGTCTCTTGGAGAAGCTGGCAGAGTCATAGTATTGTATTCACTCACACTCTGGCACAGAGTCTTTTTTTGTTTAACAGCAGAGATGCTGAGGTTGCCTTGGGAAAAGGCCCTTGCTAACCACTGCAGTGACTTGAGTTCAGTTGAGGGTACTACTGGTTTTGTTTTGAAGCTAACCAAATGCAACTGCTTATTGCACCAGCAGAGCGCCTGTGGGGAAAGGAACCAAGTCTGAGGCACATGGCATCAACATCCTTGCGTGCGGCGCCCTCCTGTTGAAGCTGACTGCTCACAGGTGTAAAGAAGCAGATGGCACTATCACATACATTGAGACCAACACGTTCGCACAGTCCAACAGTGCGAGTTAGCATTAAGTAGAAAAACTTAGTGAATAATAAACTGAACGAAAACATGCAAATTGGTAATGATTTATCAGATGACAGAATTCATGTTCCAGTTCACACTTTTGCTGCTACTCTAAAACCCCTTTTGTAATATGAACCTTTGTTTTATATCCCCTAATTCATATCAGCATTTGACACACATGTGAATGTGTATTTAATCAGGCAGACATCTGGTGACATGACAGAGTAAAGTAATTAATCTGATGCTTTTAGACGTTTAGACAAGACCAAAAGAGCAAATCTCAACAATAATATATCGTGGCTTAAACTTGGCAAAGAAAGACTTCTGCAGCTCATTCTGTCTCAACACCTGTAATAACAAATAGAGAATCACTGCAGTTTGGATCCTACCTCTGTTTTCCCCGTTATCTCTCCAGTCTTAACCTGTGACACTGTGTCACTTGCAGGGACGATGCTTTTTGTCTCCTGATATATGTTTTTTTTTACATTCCAAGAGGACCTGGTTAGAACTCATCTGAAATTAAGAATGAATATAAATTTCTAAAAAAAAAAAGAAAAAGAAAAAGAGTCTGACGTTTTGCTTTTCATTTTTCTGACAGCAGATAATCTTTGAGTTACACAAAAATCCTTTGTGTTTATGAGTTCAGGCCACCAGAAGGAACAGTTTCATGAATGTGTGTGGTAGCTCTGGAAAACATGAAACTAGAAGTTTAGACTACAGATAAAAATAAATAACAAACACAGGAGCATAAGAGAATAAATCAGAAAAATCATTTTTCAAATAAATAAAATAGTAGCACTGTTCATTGAGTCATGGAGCGTGGATGAGCTTTTAGTGCATCAGCTGTCCTTCTGTCCCAAAATACAGCAACAGTTTCCGATTGTAAGGAACAGGATTTCTCTAATTTGTCATATTTTTCTCTTTTTTTTCAGTTCCAGAAGCTCAAATGTAAGGCCTGACTTTTTTTTAATCAACTGGCTGAAAATGTAAATGCGCACTGACATACATTTACAAACCTTCATTATAGCGTTTACATTAATAATTACCACGCATGAGTGGGTTTACTGTAGCTGTGACTTCATATAGGTTTTGCAATACATGTGTTAAAGAACCACTTTTTGAAATTGTGTGTAATATGTACAGTCATGATTTAGTTTAAAAGTTTAAAGTCGAATGAATGTCGTGGCAATAAGGGGCATGAATGATGTCTTTGAACTATTCTTTGTCCGGGGTGAAATGATTGTACTGCATACATCCTTAATGATATTAAAAAAAACAAGAATTGGGCCCAAAAGTCTGAATTTATTTGGCATTGTTGCCAAGCTCAAAAGCCCAAAATTACCATGAAGTTCATGCTCAGGATGAGTGTATGTAAACTTCTGATCATAACTGTACACAAGTAGCATTTTATAATGTGTGTAACTGGTACATCTGCATGTTAAGCCAATAAGCATGTGGTAAACACACTCAGACTGCAGAGTTTATTAGCAGGTATATGCATGAAGTCTTCTGGTCATAATGTTGCAATATGGCTTTTATTGTCATGGTGAAATGGAATTAAAGGACTCAGGTGCGAGACTCCTTGCAGAGTGACAGTGAATTTATTCACAGTGAAAAGGTGAGTCAATAGTTCGAGTCTGTAATCCAGAAAGAGCAGTGCAGTTATACGATGACTTCTCCCCGCAGTGACAGTGCTGTAATAATCCTAAAACCGCTCCTATGACTTCTCCCCGCAGTGACAGTGCTGTAATAATCCAAAACCGCTCCTTGTGCCGGCTCCTCCTCCGATCTCTGAATCCTGAGGGCAGATGAGAAAAGCACACGCACTGTAATACAACCGTCTCTCTTTCACAAGCTGAGTATACTAGCCACGATTACGCTACCCGGTTTAGTTCAACGTTCCAGCGTTGGTTGTGACTCGACTGCACCGTTAAATAGGGCTGCTTCAGATCAGTTGTAGCCGGCGAAGTAATTACGTCCAGGTGCGACGCTTCCAGCTCCGGACCCACCCCTCGGGTCAGCTGCCGTGCCGTGCCACGGCTTCCAGAGGTACATGTCTCCGCAGCAAAACACATGCACAAGATGGAGAGGAGACACGACACAGTACACACAAACACCCCCAAAAAGTGGCAAGGTAATCGGTGAGGACCACCTAACCGTGACAGTACCCCCCCATCAATGGGAGCCTCCCGGCGACCGACCAAACTTGTCAGGGTGCCGGCGGCGGAATTCCCTCACCATGGCGTCATCGAGAACCGCAGACCGCGGCACCCAGGAACGCTCTTCCGGACCATACCCATCCCAATCCACCAAGAACTGAAAGCCCCTACCGCGGCGCCGGGCATCCATAATGCGGGAGATGGAATACGCCGGGGCGCCGTCGATAATCCGGGCGGGTGGCGGGGGCCTGGAGGGCGGGCACAAAGGGCTGGTCCGGACCGGTTTCACCTGGAGGAGAGCCACACCTGCTGCCCAACACGATAGGCAGGGGCAGGGGTGCGGCGACGATCAGCCAGCCTCTTATTCTGTTCCGCCGTCCTCAACAGAGCCGCCCGAGTGGCGCGCCACGCTCGCCTGCAGCGTCTCATGTGATGCTGAACGGAGGGGACGGCCAGCTCGCCTTCAGTGATGGTGAGTAGAGGCGGCTGGTACCCCAGCGACGCCTCAAACGGAGACACACCAGTGGCCGCCGACGTGCTGGAATTGTGAGCGTACTCGACCCAAGCTAATTGGCCACTCCAGGTGGATTGATTCGAGGACACCACACAGCGCAACATAGACTCCAACTCCTGGTTCGCCCGCTCCGCCTGACCGTTCGTCTGAGGATGAAAACCTGAAGACAAACTCACTCCGGCCCCCAGTTCCGAACAAAACGCCCTCCACACCCGAGAAGTAAACTGGGGACCCCGATCAGAAACAATGTCCCATGGCAGTCCATGTAATCGAAAAACATGATCAGTGAGGAGCCGAGCAGTCTCCAAGGCCGTCGGGAGCTTAGGCAATGCCACAAAGTGCGCAGCCTTGGAAAAACGGTCTATAACAGTGAGTATGGTCGTGTTACCTGACGACGGCGGTAGACCGGTGACAAAATCCAAAGCGATGTGCGACCAGGGGCGCTTGGGGACGGGCAGAGGGTGCAAGAGACCGGCCTGGGGAGCACTGGGGGTCTTATTCCGAGCACAGGTAGGACAGGCCGCCACATAGTCCCGAATATCCCTGAGGAGAGAGGGCCACCAAAACAAACGTCGCAAAAAACTAATGGTGCGGTTCTTACCAGGGTGGCAGGAGAACTTTGCGGTGTGGGCCCAGTGTATAACTCTGCCCCGGACCGTTGTGGGGACGAACAACCGTCCATCCGGGCCCGTCCCTGGGTCTGGCTCCTGCTGCTGGGCCTCTCTGACCATCCTCTCAATCTCCCATGTGATGGCCCCCACGACGCATGAGGCGGGCAGAACGGGTCTCTGCCTCTCTTCGTCGTCCATGTGGGGCGAAAATTGGCGTGACAGAGCATCGGGCTTCGTGTTGCGTGATCCCGGTCTGTAGGTTATAGAGATATTGAAACGTGTAAAGAACAGGGCCCACCTGGCTTGACGAGCGTTGAGACGCTTAGCTGCCTAGATATACGCCAAGTTCTTATGGTCTGTCCAAATCACAACGGGGTGTTCTCCACCCTCCAACCAGTGCCGCCATTCCTCCAGGGCCAGTTTGATGGCGAGGAGCTCCCGATCGCCCACATCATAATTTTGTTCCGCTGGAGTCAGCCGTCGAGAGAAAAAGGCACATGGGTGCAGCTTGCCCTCCACCCGCTGGGAGAGAACGGCCCCCACCCCTGAGTCCGATGCGTCCACCTCCACCACGAATGGTCGGGTGAGGTCAGCCTGGATCAAAATGGGAGCAGAGGAAAACAGATGTTTCAAATGAGCAAACGCCCGCTGCGCTGAACTAGACCAGAGAAAAGGCTGCTTGGGAGAGGTGAGCCGCGTGAGAGGAGTGACCACCGCACTAAAGTTTCTGATGAACTTCCTATAAAAGTTGGCGAACCCGAGAAACCTTTGTAGTTCCCGACGTGTCTTGGGCTCGGGCCACTCCACCACTGCCCTCACTTTGGCAGGGTCGGCTCGCAACTGCCCCTTCTCCACAATAAACCCCAAAAACGGCACAGACTGAACATGAAACTGGCACTTCTCACCCTTGACGAAAAGCCGATTCTCCAGCAGACGCTGCAGCACCAGTCTCACCTGTTTCACGTGTTCGGCTCGGGTCCTAGAGAAAACGAGGATGTCGTCTAAATAGACAAACACAAAGTGGTTAATAAAGTCACGCAGCACATCATTAACCATAGCTTGGAAAACAGCGGGGGCGTTGGTGAGTCCGAAAGGCATAACCAAATATTCAAAGTGCCCCAGATGGGTGTTAAACGCCGTCTTCCATTCATCCCCCTCGCGAACACGAACCAGATGGTAAGCATTACGGAGGTCGAGTTTGGAAAAGATGGTCGCCCCCTGGAGTAGTTCGAACGCTGAGGCCAGAAGAGGGAGGGGATATCTGTTCTTGACTGTAATCTTATTCAGGCCCCGAAAATCTATACAGGGGCGGAGAGACTTGTCCTTTTTCTGTACAAAGAAGAATCCAGCCCCCAGCGGGGACGTGGACGGGCGAATTAGACCGGCAGCAAGGGAGTCTGTGATGTAACGCTCCATCGTCTCACGTTCGGGTTTTGAGATGCTGTAAAGCCGGCTGGTGGGTAATGGGGCGCCGGGGTGCAGATCTATCCCGCAATCGTAAGGGCGATGAGGCGGGAGTGACACTGCCAGGTCTTTGCTGAATACCTGAGCCAAATCGTGGTACTCCGGAGGGACGGCTGAAAGATCAGGTGCCTTCACTTGAGCTGCTGGAGTTAGGGGCAATAAACTGGGCACCGCTGCACGTAAACAATGTTCATGGCACCACTCGCTCCATCCTGTCACGCGTCCCTGCGCCCAGTCGATCTGCGGGTTGTGTTGTGTGAGCCATGGGAACCCCAAGACCAATGGTGTGCCGGGGGCTCTAAACAGAAACAGGGAAACTTTCTCGACATGGTTACCAGAAAGAACTAAGGTCAGATCAGCTGTGCGATGAGTTATTTCTGCTAACGGGCTGCCGTTAAGAGCCGACACTTGAAGAGGCTCCTGGAGGGGAACCGCAGGAAAACCC
This sequence comes from Diplotaxodon limnothrissa, assembly GCF_057381915.1. Lineage (NCBI taxonomy): Eukaryota > Metazoa > Chordata > Actinopteri > Cichliformes > Cichlidae > Diplotaxodon > Diplotaxodon limnothrissa. The sequence continues at coordinate 27,831,318 of NC_140615.1, read as the reverse complement.
AACCTCCTAGCGAGCGATTCGTCCAGAAAACTCTGTTCGGCCCCAGAATCCACTAATGCACTACACAGATGGGTGTGAGATTGAAAAACCAACTTAGCAGGACAACTCAGATGGGAGGCAGTGTTCATGGTCGCACCCGTCAGTATTCCCACAGCTACTGACGGGCTTGGTCGTTTCCCCGAGAGGGGCATGCGTCAGCAAAATGTCCCTTCTTCCCACATGCAAAGCACTCACCCGTCAGGCGTCTCCTCCTCCAATCTGTGGAGCTCAAACGTGCACTGCCTAGCTGCATAGGCTCCTCCGCCTCCGTAGGTCGCGGGTCCGTCCCTCTCCATTCCAGAGCCGGCAATTCCGCCCGCCACCCAGCGCCTCCTGGTGTCCGCCTGCCGAACTCCCGCAGGTGGTCGTCCAACCTAATACATAAATCAATCAACGCACTCAAAGTTTTAGGCAAGTCTTTTGTAGCCAACTCACGCTTCAGTCCATCATTCAGACTGTTCAAGAAGGCGCCCCGGAGCGCCGTTTCCTCCCAACCAGTCTCCTCAGCGAGGATCCAGAAGTCCACCGAGAAGTCAGCGACACTCCTCCGGCCCTGCTTCAAGGTAAACAGCCTATGCGCAGCGCTGTCAGGGTTAGTTCCTTTATCAAAAACACTACGAAATTTGCTCAAAAACTCAGTGTAAGAAATCTGAGGCTGGGAGTTCAGGACCGCTTGCGCCCACTGCAAGGCTCGGCCTGTCAACAGCTCCACCATCAAGGCTATTTTAGAACCATCAGTGGCGTAGGCCTGAGCCTGCTGCCTAAAGATGAGGGCACACTGCGTCAAAAATCCCCTACTCTTGTCTAATTCTCCAGAAAATTTTTCTGGGACAGGCAATGAATGTTCCCGTGGTTGCGGAGGAGGGGAGGGGGGCAGTGGGCAAGCAGCAGCGACGCTGATCGGGGGTGGCGCTGGTGAAGGGCCCCCCGCAGCTCCAGGCGGAGATAGCAACATACCTTTTAACTCCGTCACAACCTGGATTAGCGCTGATTGCTCCCTGGAGACATGGTGTAACATTTTCTCATGGCGTTCTAATTGCCCCGCCTGGAGCGACAGCTCGCGCCGCCAGGATGACGAGTCCGCTGAGTCCGCTTGGCTGGAACGTTCTGTCATGGTGAAATGGAATTAAAGGACTCAGGTGCGAGACTCCTTGCAGAGTGACAGTGAATTTATTCACAGTGAAAAGGTGAGTCAATAGTTCGAGTCTGTAATCCAGAAAGAGCAGTGCAGTAATACGATGACTTCTCCCCGCAGTGACAGTGCTGTAATAATCCTAAAACCGCTCCTATGACTTCTCCCCGCAGTGACAGTGCTGTAATAATCCAAAACCGCTCCTTGTGCCGGCTCCTCCTCCGATCTCTGAATCCTGAGGGCAGATGAGAAAAGCACACGCACTGTAATACAACCGTCTCTCTTTCACAAGCTGAGTATACTAGCCACGATTACGCTACCCGGTTTAGTTCAACGTTCCAGCGTTGGTTGTGACTCGACTGCACCGTTAAATAGGGCTGCTTCAGATCAGTTGTAGCCGGCGAAGTAATTACGTCCAGGTGCGACGCTTCCAGCTCCGGACCCACCCCTCGGGTCAGCTGCCGTGCCGTGCCACGGCTTCCAGAGGTACATGTCTCCGCAGCAAAACACATGCACAAGATGGAGAGGAGACACGACACAGTACACACAAACACCCCCAAAAAGTGGCAAGGTAATCGGTGAGGACCACCTAACCGTGACATTTATTTGCTGATTTTTATGCTGATTTTGAATTTATTCAAAACGGTGTGTGTTAAACTATAAATCAAACATATTCATAATTAAACATTTACTCTATTCGGGTAATAAATCACTGTGCAGAACCAAACATTGCCCAAGATTTCATGGAAACAGAGCGAATGGACTGCATTCATAAACCACACTGATGGAAATTTAATGTGTAAACTGAATAAAATGAAATACTAAACAGTTTTGGGGCCTCTGTGCCAGGGATTGCATTTCATCACAAGCAAATATGCGTAATAATGTGTTTTCTATTGAGACTGTAACCATGAAATACACTGTAGGCCTGAAATGGGCATTACTGAATTCCTTTAATCAACTACATGAGGGATTGCACTCAAAGAAAAAAAATACTTTAAGGGTTTGCAGACGCATACCCTCGTGTAAGTTCAATGTGTGAAAAGAGAAATGTTAAATATATCCAACTAACAACTGAAGAATGACTAAAATTGATAAATTAATACATTTTAAACCTTAACATGGAGCAAATCCAGTAGTAAAAAGTCTTTTTGTATTCATTTAGTCATTCATCACTGCTCTGCCCTTCCAGAAACTTCATACCTCTATCATTATCTATACTGTATATCACCATCAAACGGCCAGTGAACTGGGAAGAGAGCAATGCCTTTCATTAAAGAATGTGTATCATCCCCTAAACTGAGCGCTTCACTGACCCACTTGGTGCATTGCATGACTTATTAGATGAGCTCAAGCTAATCCAACTGTAACCAATTGTGCGTTATTGTTCACGGTAATTACTCCATTAGAGGAGGCTGTTCTCTAGTTCACATCAGGAGGCCAGAGGTCACAGTCGCCCAGGGTTGAAACCTCTCACTCAAATGCCCACCTTCACCATCACCTAATCCCCCTTTCTCCACTCAGCAGTCTAACGTACATTTATAGTCCCCATACCGTCGCAGTCTGGGAAAGATTAATCTGCAATAATGGCAAAATTGGGTTGTCGCTGGAGATTTGAGTTAATACGCATACATCCGCTCCCCATTGTGGCCCTGTGACCTGTGCATGTGCTCCCGTCAGTTGAGAGCACAGGTATGCAGGGAATGCTATCACAGCAGAGCCAGACAGATGCTGCTCAGGGGTGCGAGTGGGAGGAATTGTAGGTTAAGGGGTGAGGACCGTGCTTCGCACCCAGCTGGATGTTTGTTCAACCTGGGATCTTTTATGAAAAAAGCACACGCTGAAGGAGGTGGTTACGCCGCCGTCGTCTCTATCTCGCCTTCTATCTGTATAAACTGTTCTCCCCCAAGCCGCAGGACACAAAAGAAAGTTGCAATGATGTGGAAGAAGTTAGTCCAGCACTGTACTCCCCTGTGGCGCAGCACCAGCCTGCAGCTATCGCTCAACACTGTCTAGCCTCTGTCTTTAACCCTGATTTGTCCTGTCTGGATTATAGGAAGAAGTGAGAAGGCTTATCATTTCACACATAATAATCTCATTTCACAGCCTCTGGCACAGGGTCAGAAAAAAGGGGAAGCACACAAAGTTCTGAAAGCTGGAGGTCCAATCACATGCTGCTGCTGCTGCTGTGTGTGTGTGTGTGTGTGTGTGTGTGTGTGTGTGTGTGTGTGTGTGTGTTAGGGGTCCTTTGTCTTTTGAGGCAATGGGATATTTAAGTTTCCTTATAATAAAATTTAGGATGGCATTCAAAACGTATTAGGGTGCATGTGGATGTTCAGTCATGTATCCCCAAGTTATATATCTGAAACACAAAGTTCTTGGGGGAATAACTTAAATTCACCCTTCCTTCCCACTTATATTCACACCCTTCTCCAGTTTCCTCAGTTTGTGGCCTGCAGAAACGATCCCTCATAGGCACTGACGTTTTTTGGCTTTCATTCAGATTAAAATGTTTGGTCTTAATTAGAATCAAGTTAAATGGTAGCTGTTGAACTATCAATATCACAAGTATTTTCACTGGGTTCATTCCATCTTTGATTCCTATTTTGTTGAGCTATTTTTACAAGCTCAAAGCCTAGAAGTGCCCTTTAACCACCCTTACAAGACAGGCCTGTAGGACACATCAAGAAGGCTAAGCACCATTCATATTAGCTAGTAAACAACTTTGATAGCATCATAAAATTGTGATTCTATCTGATGCTGTCTTTGCATATTTGTTCAGTATGACATTATACAAATTGCTCAGACAGTGATATCTGCTGTCACATCTCCTGACCCCATGTTGTCACTCCTGAAGAATGCTTTAATGACATGTCAGAGGCTATACATGCAATTGTAATGGATAGAGCACATACCAAACACACAGCAGCTGCTACCAGTGCCTCTACTCTACATACCATCCTGTATGGCGCTTCACTGTGCCCTTAAAAAATCCTGAGCATGCATGCATACATTACTTTCAGGGGTGCCTGCAAGTCCCACCCTTGGATTTGACGAAGTGCAGAGGGGCTGTTGCTACATTACAGTCTGGAATGCAATTATGCTCGATTGGTGGATCAGTGTCAATAAATCCCTAATGAAATACATGGATTTAGCTTGCACGCTGGATCGTGTTAGTTTAAAGAAGAGCTATATTTCACGGTGAAGTTTTGTATGACACAGTACCAGCCAAACAAATCTCATATTTTAATAAAGAATGTAATTCTTCATCTGACTGCAAGAGGGACCAAGTCCCGACTTGGTGCATTGCTGGAGGGAAAATATATTACGTACTTTAAATGTTTTGATTTTTAATATAAGGCCTAATGTGTGCGTATGAAATTGATTCTGGTGATATGTGATAAGGGGAGTCTGTTCCCTATTTATGCAGTCAGCAAGCCATGGTTGATAAGCACCCAGCCAATTATTAAATTAATTTCAGCAAAAATCAGGATGTGACACAACCAATCACTTTTAAAACGAAGACATTCACTGTAGATTAAAAGGAAAGGTCTAGCCCATAAAGGTTTGATAAGCCAGGTATTACAACATGAAAATAATTATTAAGAATCAAAGGTTTTTATTGTGGAAACGGTAATGTGGAAACAAGAAGTTTGGAATCTCAATGAAAACTTAATATTTTGTTACAGGAGTTGTTGCAAATAAAGGGCTTTGTAATAGCCAGATTTAAATCAGGTACCGCTTTAACTCTTTTTTTTTTTTCTTTTTTTTTTTTGGCAAAGTCACAAACATTTTGATTGTAAAATGGTTGTAAAATAGCTGAAAAGTACCTTTCTCTAGAAGGCTATGCGGTCATTTCTTTTAAATAGCTCTGGGCATTGAAGACATTTTCATTTTGATGTGCTGTGCCATAATTTACACATATTTTTAAAAAGGCACTCCAATCACTATAGAAGCTGTGAGGAGCCACAACTAGGTTCATAAATCCAACTTCATAATCATCAGTATTTGCAGTATCATACGATGGTCATTACAGACTCTAAACTGATCTTTCTTTCTTTTTTTGTCTCTTATCGGAGGTGTCTTAAATTTTTACACCTTGTGAACTTTGGAGCAAACATGTTTGTAAGTACCAGTTCTAAGGCAAAAAAACGCTAAAAAGTACAGTGAGTCATTTTTTGAGGTTATTTAAAAAATTTTATAAGACTATTATACGCATAATAGTATATCAGTTAGTGTGTAATTACATCTTCCAATAAATTCATGGAGTCTCATAAATTTAGAATTAATCCCATAAAAATACACAGGAGCAGGTGTCAGTTTGTGGAAGCTGCCATGTCTTGATTATAGTCGCCAAGATGTGAATCACCATTCCAACTAATCTACATACTGTACGTAGTACACCAGGGCAGACACAAGAACTCGTAGGTGTTCATGTACAGTGGAGACAAATTTTAAGTCACACGTGCACCTTCAGACTGAAGATATAATGAATCATGCCTATGTTTTGTCACCTGAGAAGGGCTTCCCTTCACCAAAGAGGTAAAAACATGACAGAAAGAGACAAAGTGATGATTTTGGCATAGTATCTTTCCAGAGGCAAGGATTTGCAGAGAGAAAATGATTTAAATAATCTTGACACAAAAAAATGTCTTTCCAACAGCAGGCGCTGCAGCTAGAATAATACACTTGAACTGGGTGGGGTAAGAAAACTGAATTCAATTGACTGCAATCTGCTATCTACAGTGAGATTTTCCACACTATACCATTAAGAATAGCAGGAATGCAACGGCCCGTGCTAGTTTAACTGACTCTAACCAGCAGGCTTCTTCATTAATTCAGCTCTGCAAGCTAAGAGCATCAGTCATTGTTGCATTCATTATTTCATTTGTTGGTTAGAATAACAAAATAATGAAAGGATGCTCTTCTTCTCTGAACCAGACTGGTCGCTACAGTGACTATGGACTTTTGAGGTACAAAATGGCACTAAGATGAGCCTAGCTGGTTAGCATGGATAACAATTCAGAGATGTCTTTGTCCTTGGAGGTATTTTTAAAGCCTTTACTATTATTCAACTTCATGCAGTGTAGAGCAGGTGGTAGTATGGCCATGTACTGCTTGCAGTTGTAATATAGTGCAATTGTAGTTGTCCTTTGCATCACTAACAGTTTATCAAAATAGAGAAAGCCATCAAAAAACTCTCAGTGTGTGAATGTGGTAAATGCACAATCTTCATGACTTTGTCCTTCACCCTAACCCTGATCCCATCGCCCCAGACCCATAAATTATATTAAATATCTTCATACCTAACAGGTTTCATTCAAGGAATGTAGTACTAATGAACTTTCTTCTAGTTTATTTGAATGAATTGTTCCACCTTCTTAATAATTTAGAGTTACAAAAGCCTTGAATCTGTAATTTAATAACTCATACTCTGAGAATAAAATACATCTTCCCCTGCTTGTAGCTCTTATCATCTCTTACTCTTCATGATGTAATGAGCTCAGTATTTTAAAGCATTTTACACTTTTCCTGCCCTGAAGATGATTTTTCTTAATGAAAATAAACAAAGGGTTCCAGTGGTTGTGATGGCATGAATTTATTAACACATCCAGGAATCTGAAAAACTAACAAATCTCCATTCTTTAGCAGACAGAGTATGAAGGTTATATGCTGCAGCAATCATAGAGCATGTGCCGGTCAAACACGTCTGGGTACGTGTATGTGCATTTAGTGCATGTGGGAGAAAGAGACACAAAGTGCATGCATGCACATGTAAGTACATTTTTGTGGTTTGGATTAAGAACCCCCAACGTGCAAACCTCCAACATTTGACTTTTCTCAGGCTATTGGTTATTAAGGCAAGAAATTGTGCACTGGTGACCCCAGACATCTAACTTATGGCTGATTGTTCCCACTTAGCATGGCAGCACTTCAGCTGAAACCGGGTATGGCTTTGACTTAAACAATTCCCAAATGGACTGGTCAGGATTTCTGTTAGATTAGCTAAGAAAGCCCCTAAAGTATACAGCCATCACCAGTGCATCCCAGAAAAGAGAAGCATTTTCATTGTTTTTTATGGTGCGTATATGTTGCCCAGCTGCAGTTACTCATAAAAAGTTAACACCTTTCCTTCATAATACTAGAACTCAAACAAAACCATTCATAATGTGCTCACGTGTCCTTGCCGGAGACAAAGGTCACTCCAGGGCGTGTGAAATAACTCTGTGAAATGCTGGACTCCAAATTGGTTGGGTGTGACGGCCACTGATTTGCCAATCATTCCATTTCTTTCAGGAGACTGACAGGGCTGCCAAAAGAAGTGTGAAACACTGCCTTTCAGATTAAACCAGAAAGAGAAAGAAAGCCAACACACAGACCCGTAAAAAAACATTATTTTAAAAAAAAGCCTTTATTTAGACATAAAGAACCAATGCTAAATCGTGTGTGTGTGTGTGTGTGTGTGTGTGTGTGTGGGTGAACACAGAAGAAGACAACCTGTTATCCTTCTTCTCAAAACAGTTGTCTGAACACCATAGACTGCTTTGAACCACTGTGTAGTATCAAGGTTTTGCAGAGATGTGACTGCTAACCATGTGATGTTAATGTGTCCACCACTTTGGACCTATGACATCATGGTGTCATAGGTCAAATGAGGCACACAGGCCTAGAAATTGGTCTGCGACTGACTTGAAACCACCTGTTGCTATGGGAAAATGTTGGCAAAAACTGTAATTGTTTTGGTTTCTAATATTTTCTGTTGTTGCCTGTAGTTTGCACAAAGTGGCATACTTGTCTCAGAAACACTGTCCAGCTACTCTCCGAGTTGTCCTGAAACTAGCTGTAGCTCAGGAGGTAGAGCATGTCACCTACTGATCGGAAGGTTGGCGGTTTGATCCTTGACTCCACTGGTCTGCATGTCAAGTATCCTTGGGCAAGATACTAACCCCAAGTTGCTCTCCGATGCATCCATCGGAGTATGAATATGTGTGAATGTAGTTAGAAAGCACTAAGTACAGAGAAAGTGCTTGTGAGAATGGGTGTGCTTTAAGTACTCTGGGAGAATAGAAAAGCGCTATATAAGAATTGGTCCATTTACCATTTACCAAACTGTGAAAATGACTGTTTGCCTTCAAAGTAAAAGCTGTGTCCTTTGAGACATGTTGGCTTACTACCAATCATCTAGTATTTAGCAAGTATTTGAAGGCAAACATGAATAATTATAAGCACCCGTGGCAATTGGCTAGCAAATGAGAGCTAGCAACCTCCAGAAACATTGCTAACAAGTCAGGGAATACACATTTTTTCCTATCTACTGGTGGTTGTATTATATTCAATATGGCAAACAAGTCTAGAGTAACATATGCATGTCTTCAGCTTTGCCAACTTTAAGTAAAACTCTTGAGTGTGTTGTTAAGCAAGTGTGCTTGACAACACACTCTTTTGAACTTTTGAGCACAATACTAGAATCAGTAAAGGCTGGATGCCTTTGTGCACAGCATACACTGGGAACCAATCTTCCGTGTAAAAGTATTGCTTCCATTCCCCTCTTTGACCATTAAATGCAACCAGATCACTGCACGTGTTTCCGTCCGAGTGAGGGTCTTTGTTTGTCTACACATGAATCCCAGCAGCCCTGGTGTTGGGGGGTTTGCAGGGAGGGATGCAGGCTGGAAGCTGTGGGAGTAGAATATCATTAACCATAAAGCATAAATCTTCACTCTGCAGACCTCAGGATGGGGCAAGGACTGCATAAGGCCGAGGGAGCTTCTTCTTCCTTCAGTAACATACATGAACAGGACCCTGTGAGTCTGAACTGAGAGATGGATACTCCTTTTCAGTTTTGAAAATGTTTTTCAGTATGTGGATGCATTAGTGTCTCCCAAGGAGGACTGCAGGAGAATGCAATCTCAACTGTGGGTTCTCCTACTTAAAAAGAAATGGAGGTCCCGGTCAGCTAAAGAACATAGCTGAGATCAAAGATTTGATTTTACTTATTTATTTGCATGGATATAGCATGTTAACCAATGGATTGACTAATATACAATAACAAATCACAATTATGCTCTCATGTTCTTGGCTTTTATTCAGTAATATTTATATTGCGGCAGTGGTCTCTCTCCTGTTACTACACTACAGTAGTCTTTGTGCAGGCATTCTGTGGGCAGTCACTCCTGACTTTCATTAAGCAGCTATGGTTCCTCGCTAATCTGGACAAGAAGAAGGGCCTAAAGGAGAAACGTGGACCTCGTTCAGACCATGACAAGAGCCAGTATCTGTTTACTTGCCAGACATCTTGGGTTTAGAGAGGTAAACATAACAAGAGTGAAAGGAGTTGGTGAAAAAATGTGGCTGATTTGATACAGCGAAGAGGGAGAAGTTTGCTAAATATGTTTATGACAGAAAGCTGTGCTGCAGCTTTAAGTGACATCACAACAAAATAACAGCTTCTGCAAGTTGTTTGTGATTTGGGTTGAGTAACTCAAGTCCCTTAATTATCCCAAGCTGACATACCACAAATATACCACACCTAACATGTTTTTGGATAGCCGGAGAATTCTTTTCTTTTTTTCAAATCTAGATGATTTAACACTGGAGGTTGTGTCTGTTTTGCTTGTTATAAAGTATCGACACTCTCATTTCAGCTTAATCAAGACCCAGTGAATTCTCATGTGCAGATCAGTATTGTTTATCTATTAGCGTCTCGTCCAGGGTCATCTTCTCTTGCTTGCAGTTTCATTAAAGTATTGGAAAAATCTCAAACCACTTTGGCCATATCCACCAAATTTCAAAAATAATTGGCCAAATTTGCATTCCTGATTATATCTTCCTACGCATCAGTTGCCAAGTCCTTGGCATCAAATACAATCTTGCTCTATGTTCACCACATGGCTGAGTTTATAGTCTATGGTTTAACATCAATAGAAAAATGGCCTCCTATGAGCCAAACACGTGGCCACCTGGCTCCAGTGAGCCTGGCCACAATACGGACCCATACTCGCATGCACATACACACACTGACAGAAGCCTCTTCAATTAGACAGACTTAATAGCAGTGGTGACAGCAGTAGGATAGGAAAGGAGACAGCTAGCACTCAGATTAGTGATGATGGGCTTGGATGAGTCTAGGATTCTGGCCAGGGACACAGGGGAGTTAGAGCTGGAAGGCTAGAGTTTAAAGAATATGGTAATTAAGAGTTATTTACTTAATAAACACCCTGATGAGAAGTGATGTTTCCTTAAGGTCTACTAATGATTATGAGGGAATTTGGGGAAACTGACATTGGTACAGCAATGTCAGTTTCCCCAAATTCCCCAAAATACTGATAGCCGAAGAGAACTGACCTCTCTCTGCTCAGCTACGGTGGATGATGGTCCAATAACTCAACTCAGGCCTAGACGCAGAGACGCAGAGGTATGGGGGAAGTGGAATACGGTAGGAAATAGTGGGAAGGGTAAAAAGTACATAAAGGAGACAGGAAGATCACGATTTACTGTTGTATTAAAGAGATGTGGGAATAAAACAGGGGAGGCTGGGATTTTTCTGTGGCTTTTTAAATGCTGCCTGTGTCACAAAATAAATTGTGCACATTTAAAATGAGCTAAAGCACAATTAATAAAGGAGCATATGTGCAGTTGTAGTCAGAAGTTCACATACTCATCATCATGGCAGTTTGGGGCTTTGAACTGTTCTTTTTCCAGGGTGGAATAACTGTACAGCATAGACTGCTCAGCCTTGGATTGTCAGAACATGCAATAGCGTGGTTCTCAAATTATCTGAATAATAGAACCCAGTGCATTAAACTTGAAGGTCTTTGTTCTAAATTTGTTGCTGTCCACAAAGGGGGTGCCACAGGGCTCAGTTTTGGGTCCCCTTCTGTTCCTTTTATATATCAATGACTTGGGTCAAAATGTCTCAGACACAAATTTGCATTTTTATGCTGACGACACAGTTATTTACTGTTATGGATCATCTCTTGCTCAGGCCATTGAAACCCTACAGAAAGCCTTTGTTGCTTTCCAGCATTCACTTATTCAGCTAAAATTAGTTCTCAATGCTGACAAGACTAAGCTAATGTTGTTTTCTAAGTCAAAGAAGGTCCTGGAGCCTATTCCAGTGGTGTCCACCCTTGAAGGAAATGTCATAGAGATAGTTCATGAATATAAATACCTTGGTGTCTGGATTGATGACTCCTTCACCTTTAAACCACATATAGAGAGACTTGTAAAGAAACTGAGACTTAAACTTCGTTTTTTCTTCCGTAATAAACAGTGCTTTTCTTTTGCAGTAAAAAAACGTCTTGTCACTGCAACCTTTTTATCTGTTTTAGATTATGGTGACATTCTGTATATGAACGCTTCTTCTTCATGTCTTCTAATGTTGGACACGATGTATCATGCTTCCTTGAGGTTTATTACCAACTGTAGATATCTGACCCATCACTGTGACTTGTACTTAAGAGTAAAATGGCCTTCTTTGGCCATTAGAAGACAGGGGCATTGGTACACTTTTATTTACAAAGCTATGCTTGGATTGCTGCCTCCTTATATTTGTACTTTGCTCACAAGGACAAATAGTGGTTCTTACTCCTTGCGTTCAAATGATCAGCTGCTGCTGTCTGTTCCTCTTGTCCGCACAGAGCTGGGTAAGAAAGCCTTTGTCCACTCTGCGCCTTTTTCGTGGAATCTGTTACAGAAAGACTGGAAACTGACTGAACTGTTGTCTTTAAATGTTTTTAAAACTAAACTCAAAGGCCTACAGACTGCCTCAATAATGTGTAATTGTTTTGTGTAATTTTAACTTTGTTTGTTCGTATGTATTTGTTTTGAAATGTGCTGCCTCTTGGCCAGGACTCCCTTGAAAAAGAGGTTTTTGATCTCAACGGGACATTCCTGGTTAAACAAAGGTTAAATAAATAAAAAATAGATCTTTAATAAATTTTTAAAAAAAAGAATTGGGTACAAAGGTTTGAATTAATTCTGGATTTTTTTCTAATCCAGACAAGGTCAAAAGTACAGTCATAGGCTCAAATATATATCTATATATCTATATATCTATATATCTATATATCTATATATCTATATATAGGGGGTTCAGGCCTATGCAGAACAGCAGTGGGGACAGAGCATCTCCTTGGTAGATTCCGCACTTGATGGTGACTTGTGCTATGGGCTTGGAGTTGGCCTCTAGTGTTGTCCGCCACATCCCCATTGAGTTCCTGATGAAGGCTCTTAGGGTCCTGTTGATCTTATATAGTTCTAGGCATTCCAGGATCCAGCTGTGGGGCATTGAGTCATAGGCCTTCTTGTAATCAATCCAGGCAGTGCACAGGTTGATCAGTCTGGTCTTGCAGTCTCGGCTGACTGCTTGGTCTGCCAGTAGCTGGTGTTTTGCACCTTTGGTATTCTTGCCCATCCCTTTCTGTGCCCACCCATGTGCCTGACAGGAGCTTCCACGTGGTGCTGAGGCAGGTTATTGGTCGGTAGTTGGAGGGGACCGGTCCCTTCTGGGGGTCCTTGAGGATCAGGACTGTCCGGCCTTCGGTTAGCCATTCCGGGTGTCTCTCGTCAACTAGCAGCTGGTTCATTTGTGCTGCCAGACGGTCGTGGAGTGTAGTCTGCTTCTTCAGCCAGTAGGCGTGAACCATGTCAGGGCCTGGTGCTGTCCAACTCTTCATACTGGAGACCCTTTCTTGGATATCTGCCACTGTGATGGTGGGGACCCTGTTCGGGGAGGTTGCTGTGGTCTGCCCTCAGATCCACTAGCCACTGAGCATTGCCGTTATGGGTTGCGTCCTTCTCCCATATGCTCTTCCAGTATTGTTCCGTCTCCAGCCTTGGTGGTGGTGTTCTCATATTGTTCACCTGCCACTGAGAGTACACCTTGGCTGGTTCCGTGGAGAACAGCTGGTTTATTCTCCTGCCTTCTATCTCTCTGGTGTACCTCCTCAAGCGGCTGGCCAAGGCTGTGAGTCATTTCCAAGGCCTCAGGTATGGACAGCTTCCTGTACTTCTTAGGCACCTTCCTCATCGCGCCTTTCTGCAACTCCGATAGTTGGCTAACCTCCCTCCATGCTACCTTGATCTTAGCCTCTAGCCTCCTTCTCCATGGAGGGTACTGCCCCTTGTGTTGTTATACATATCCTCTATTTGAGCCTTTATACATGGAATATAGAGAGCCTCTATGCCTCTATGTATACTTTTGACCCTGTGTGGATTAAAGAAAATCCCAAATAAATTCAAATTTGTGGATCCAATTCTCATCAAGAGAAAAGTTCAAAGTGACATTCATGCCCATGATGAGTGGTTGTAAACTTCTGACCACAACAGTATCTACAAGACTTTTGTTTCATAAGAAAACGAACAAACAATCAAAAATAACTAGCAGAGGTTAATCCAAAGCAATGTAAATAAGTACAAATCAAACAGGAAATGAAATGTTGGAAGCAACACAGTGTTTGCTTGTGTGTAAATGGTAAATGGCCTGTATTTGTATAGCGCTTTACTAGTCCCTAAGAACCCCAAAGCGCTTTACACGTCCAGTCATCCACCCATTCACACACACATTCACACACTGGTGATGGCAAGTTACATTGTGCGTAAAGAATAAAAAAGGGAATTTTAAAAGTTTAACAAAATACCAATTGAATAAAGCAGGACTGACAGGAAAGCTATGAGTAAAGAAAGTTTTCATTCACTTCAGAGACCAATCTCAAAGGTCCAGTCTGCTTATGTGTTTGCCTCCATGCTGCAGCCTTTTGGGGGAGTTCTCTCTTGAGTGTTTGGCTACCAGGAGGGGTCTGCTATCACCTCAGAGCCCCCTAACAGAAAGTGAGCAGCTGGAAGAGTGTGTGCATCTATGTGTATTTGGGGTGCAGGGGTATTCAAATCCTTTTTGCTGTGACGATGTCGGCCAGAGTTCGTGCCATGGCCAAAGACAACACGAGCTCACTAAAAATGGAAGTCAGATTCAGTCATCTGAAGAGCAGGTGGGGTAGAGTGAAAGATAGCTGATGGACTGTGAACGGGGGATAGGAACCAGAAAGGTCTTGGTTTGTTTAACCCGCGTTTGATTCTCAATGATCATCTGATGTTTATTTAAGCTCTCAGGGATGACATACAGCACAGGTGTAGACACTTTTATAAGCTCTGTGACAAAACTGAAACATGTAAGTGAAGGTGATCTAGGCCTCTGTTGTCCTGGAGCATCTCTATGTGTTCATCACGGCCGGTGCTTTTTTCACCTCAACACATTTAGTTGCTTAGTCTGTGAAATTTATTGGCCAGCTGCTGTGTGCTTATGCTGTACTTGATCAGAAAGACACACAGATGACTGCCGACTAGGTCTCAAAGGTCTGTCTTCTTTTTAACTCCTGCCTTTAATCGCTTCACCAGATCACTATAGCAGAACATATTGTTCATAGACTCACTCTCTCTCCCCTGATGTGTATGAAATTTCCAGGAGAGATTTTTTTTTAACCTCGTTCATCCTTTCTTTTAACACCCCTACCACTCCGCCGTCAATAAGTCTGGGTTCAAAATGTGCACGCACCCAGACCGCACACTCATATATGCACCCTGGGAAAATGTACACGTGCCTGAATCACATTTGGGTCATGCGAGTCAGACATGTGAATTCCCGCTAGCACTGCAGCAGAGAGGGATTATTGCAGTGCCTGGTCATCAGCATATACTTCCCAATTTAGTAAATGCCAAACATCAAGACAACAACAAAAAAATGAGAAAAAGTAGCTTCTGAAAACTGATGTGTGTATGAACAGGGAATAAAATCCCTTCCACAGATGCACACACCATCAAACTTTTTCTGACACCAGTTTTGGTTTATGAGAGCAGGTCATTTTGCCTTCATCTGGAATATTTGCTTGCATTTTTATATCAGCAAAACCAGGTTTGATTTTTTTTTTTTTTTTTTTTTTTTTTTTTTTTTTGATGCAGAGCAAACACCCGTTCCACTTCTGGATCTATATGTATCCTTACATATAACTTTGGGACGCAAACAATGACTGAAATCTTACTTTTTAACTAGTTTTTATCCAGATTATGCCTTCTGCTATAGCTCAGAATAGTCCTGGAAACATGCAGACATAACTGTGTGTACACACAGGGAGGGAGAACAAAGGAAATCACCACATGAAATTAAAAATAAATAAGAAAATCATTTGACATTTAGCAGCAAATCTGTGGATCCTGATATTTTTTATATTTCCTAGTTAATCTCTGACTTTACACCACAGGGATGGCAAAACGTAACTGTTTATCCCAAATGAATTAAGAGTTAGTAATTTAGCAGTTCAGTACGCGCATGATCAAACACCTGATTTGTTTAATCCACAATGAATTCATCACATCCAGCCCACCGACTGTCAAGACGTCGCACACACTAAGCGCTATCCATCTTTCTGTCTTGAAAAGAGAAAGGCGAGTGGGCGAGTGACTGAAAAAGAAACAGAGGGGCCTGTGTTTACACTGGCAGAGTGAGCGGCCTGTGAGCCCCATGGAAATGGCCAGCTCACATCTGATGGCGAGAAAGCTCCACCATGACTGACAGGGCCTGGCTTTTGAAGCTCTGCACAGTCAGTGCAGTCTGTTTCTCTATGTGCCTCGCTCCCCCGGGGTGGCCACACCAAACAAAACAAATAAGAGAGATTAGAAGGAAAATGGTTGCCATACCAGGGAACACAGAAGGAGAGCCTTCACTGAGGGTGAAGGGGTGCATGTGGCACGGAAAAACTGGACCCTCAGTGAGTTGTCCGCTGAATTTCTATACACTGTAATTCCAGCACTAATAGAGGGGCTGGAATGCCAAGGACATCCCAGTGGAGTCATTTCTGCAACTGTCTTCATCAACAATGTACAGTATTTCATCTCCGGAGAGGAAAATGCATTTACCAATCACTGGCATACATTTTCCTTCCATGTTGTGCTGATAAGTTTCCGCCATGCTCTCCAAGCCATACTCGCCATTTAATTGCATTTAAAAAGGAAAATAACAACCAGCACAGGGCCCCAGTGGTCTCACAGCGGACCACAAACACGAACTGATCTTCTTTAAAGGGTTGCGTAAATCTTCAAAGGGGAGTTTTCAGTGTAAAGCCCACTATTACCATCACTTTCACAATACCAGCTGTCTTCCTGGAAGAGAATGGATTTCTTGTATTGCCATTTAGATTTCCAGCAACGGGCTCGGACTCTATTGATTCCCATAATTGCATTAGATGACTTTTGTCCTTTTCAAAACAGCTTTATAGCTATAGATTGGTTCATGGAGCCAGGGCATGTCAAATAAAAGAGGTCCAGCTGAAGAGAAAAGGGTTCAAGAAGTGCAAGAGCAAGATTAACGGGTGAACAGATCAATGAACCAACAGGAGAGCACAGTCTGTGATATCCACCGTTGTAATTGAAAGGATGGAGCTGAAAGGTATGGGTAAACTGTATAGGAGTTGTAACTGCATATGTATACAATTACATTCCTCCTTTGGTGTTTTTCCACACCGCTCTAGATAATCTTATATAGATATTTGAAGATAAGTGTTAAGAGTGATGGTGGAAGAAGAAAAGGTCGATTAACAAAAAAAGCTCTTATCCCAGTCATCCATGTCATCATGATAGCAGCACCTTTTATCTTCTCTTTACTCTTCTTTAAGTGAAAAAAACTTATCAAAGCTACTAAATTGTTGGTTGAGTGTGGAGTAAGTGCATATGAGAGCATGAGGGTGGGAATGGATGTTTGTATCTGTGTGTGCCTGTATGTCTGTGTCTATATGTCAGGTTGGGTGTCAGGCGCCACCTCTCTGGGGACATCTCAGGCCCTCCAAGGTATGGAGGCCTATCTCCCCCTACCACCACTTCCCCTGCCAGTGGCGGTCCCCCTCGGACATCGGTGCGTTGGTGGTTCTTTGTGTCCGGGGGTGGGCGTCCAGGTACACACCGGCTCACTCCTTGGCGGCCGCTTGTCGGGGCCTGGAGCCTGGGGCTCGCTCGGGCCACTTCGGAGGTGGGGTGCCCCCGGCCTCTCAGCCTGGGGCTCGGTCACTCAGGCGCGGCTGGCTGCCGGCGGAGCTCACGGGCGCGTCACTGCAACTCCCCCTGGCTTCTGCTCCGCGGCTGCTGGGTGAGCCCTCATCTGGGACTCTCCTCAGCTCTTTCTGGGACAGTGCTTGTTTTCTTTTTTCTTTCTCAGCAGGTGACCCAGGTGATTGATATATGCATTTTTTATTTCTTTTTTTTTTCTGCTCATTCTGTTGGTTTTTGTCTTTTGCCCTTCTCCCCCGTCCCTCTTCTCAGCTGTTTCTCTTTCCCTCTTTCTTTCTCCCCTTCTTTCCCCCAGTCAAGTCTGTCCCGTATTCAGTAAGTGAAAATAAAATAAACAATAAAAGGTGAATCAAATGGACCATTACGGCAAGGCTGGGATGGTCAATTTGGTAAAGTAAATCCGTTGGGCATCTTTCTTTGCCTTTAGACAACAATTCTGATGGCAAAAGAGCCAAACGGGACAGGCAAAAAAAAAAAAAAAAAAAAAAAAAAAAGGCTACTAAGTTGTATGAAATTCTTCTTACAAGTCCTTCCCACCAAAAACAGCAGCTTTTATCGATTGTGGAACTGACAATCTGCAAATATGGTGTTATAGAGCAGCTTTAAAGCTGTAAATAAGCCTATGTGCGCCATCTAGTGGAGGAGAAAGAGAAAAGACATGGCAGCAAGTATTGAAAGCTTCATTAATGATAAACAACAGTGACAGAAACCACCAGACACAGGTGGATATTTTGTTTCAGAAGTGCTGTTTTTATTAAATTGATTACAGTAAAGAAATATAATAAAAACAAAATTTAACAAAGCAGTACTTTAACAAGAAAATCATTACTTTATGAGTTCCAACCCTTTCAGAAAACCTGGTAAATCTTGTGAGTATGCTTTTTCCCACAGGTGTAGTGCAGCTCACACACGATCATTTCAATGCACTCTGCAAAAGAACTAATAGAGCTACACAAACTAACATTATGAGGATTCCTTGTAACTAGGAGAAAGACAATGATGGTAGCAAACAGCTGGAAGCAGTCGCAGTGACCAACAACACGCTCAGCCTCTGAATGACTGAATAGGTTCTGTCTGCAATCACTCTCAGACAGACTGGAGAAAGTATGCTGTCTAATTTATGAACACAAACAGATTCAACACAACACAATCTTTCTGAGTCAGTCTCTGCTGAACCAGACTTCACTGCATCTCTCTGCAACTGTTTGCCAGCTGCTAATTTAAATGTGAGGCTGCCGAATGCTTATGTGACTCTGCAGCTGAATCATCGTCCTGCAGCAGCTGTGTCACCATTCGTGTAGAAATGTCTGAAATTATGCTTCAAAACTATCAGGTCCTAGCTGGACTCTGAATGTAAGTACATAATGTGAATTTCAGTGTATTGCCATTTTATCACCATCACCAAATCCACTTTAAAGATAGCAGTTGTCTGCAAGTGATCACAGACTTGGTCGCCATCTTCAAAGCAACTATTTGAAAGCCAATGAGATCAGTCAGTTGCAAAAATGTTTGGTCGTGCCGTCGTCTCCACCCACTGTTTTCCCTAGTGTGACTGTAGCATAAGATACTTTGTGGATCTCCTTCTGTGTTCCTTTTTCTCGGTGAGGAGAGTCCATTGAGTAGTTTCAGTCGACTGTCACACCTTCAGGCAGCTCCACCACAACAGGTTCACAGTCGTCCAAGTCTGAATCGAAATCCCATCTGAACTTCTTGGTCAGGTGGGCTTTGAATTTCTCTGCTCTCTTACACAGGTTGGCATCTACACCAGGCCCAATGGCAAACTGGAAAAAATCCTGTGAAGAACAATTAATCAAACAATTTTATAAACTGGTAACTGTAAATGTGATCTGTAAAAATTCAGGTGATGCTTTGATACTGTGGTCCATTTTCTGTTTGCAAGCATTTCTGTGTGTCGTGGAGATCATTCAGGATTATGAACGTATGTTGTACGGATCGAATTATAAACTGTCCTCAGATACCAGCCATAAAAAAATAGTGTTGTGAAAGGTATTCAACACACTGGCAATTTAAACATCCCTTTCTCGTTGCATACGAATTATTATCTTTATAATTAATTTTTTTACATTTAACCAGAAGAGCATGCAAAGTGTGGAGCAAGCCCAGGTTTAATCCCCGCTGGGGTTTAAGTAGTACAAATGCAGGGTTCAACATAACCAACAGGCCAATGGCCCAAGGCCAGCAGAAAACTCTACTGGGAAAGTTGATAGCCCAGCTGCTGACCCATTTGGACCAGTGACGGTGTTTCCACTGACCGATTTACCCCTGAACAGAGCTGACCGAAATGATCGACTGTTTTTAGCTGCTTTGACTTCCATTTTATTTATTCCACTACATTTATTTTAAACCTTTATTTACAGCTTTTTTCCTAATAATCTTCTTCTTTTAGCTGCGTCATTTAGGGGTCACCACAGTGGATAATCTGCCTCCATCTCCGCCTATCCCTAGCATCCTTCTCTGTCACACAAACTCTCTGCATATCTTCCTTCACTACATCCATGAATCTCCATATTCAGCTTCTTTTGTACAATCTGGCCACTATCCCTCCTCTGCATATGTCCAAACCATCTCAGCCTTCCCTCTCCAAACTCTCAAACCTGAGCTGTCCCTCTGATGTACTCAATTCTAATTCTGTCCACAGATCACAATGTAGTCTGAATACAGCTTGAATCTACTAATAAAAAATTATATGTTCCTATAGTATAATCTTGAAATTAAACTGTCATTTTTGTGGGCCAATAAAGTCACACAAGGAGCAAGTAAAAGGCTGCTCTTCTGGCTTGTTGGTTGAAAAGTGTGATACTGGTTAATGGACCCTAAATTACTTAAGATTAGTTTGCAAGAACACATTTTTTTAACTTTTTAATATCACAACATCTTAGTTCACATCTAAAATCAATTTTGCACCAGTGAGATGAATATATATTATTTAGTTAGATATAAAGGAGCATCAAGTGACAAACACTATAGTCTGATTTGTGCATGTACCTGCAGCGTGGAGGTAAGGAAGTTGTTTTGAGATACAATGTCAACAAAAAAATCAGGAGGTATTTCTCCAAGCTGGTGGTAGAGCACGGCGATGAGCCCCAGGTAGAGGTCCTTGCGCTTCAGAATGGACTCCTCTGAGCGGCACAGCAGAGCGAGGAGGCACTTCCAGTGCTCGAAGCCCTCGTACACATTTCCAAAGAGAAAACACACAAAGGCAAACTGCAGCTCACCTGAGAGAGGGGCTAAATGTCAGTACTTTTTCTTGCATCAAGAGTAACCCATTTTTAACAAATGTGATACATACCCAGCACGTTAAGAGCCTCCTGCATGTGGTTCTTCTCCAGCACCGTCTCCAGAGCGTAGCTCAGGTCCATGCTGCACTTGGTGATCTCAGCCGGCGTAGCCCCGGGAGGGTAGGTCTTCTTAGGGATGACAGAGAAGCGCAACTCCGTACCCTCCCTTTGTTTCATCTTGGGGAGCCTGTCAAGCCCCTCTTTCATGCTCTGACAGGCCGTGTCATTCCTCGGCTGCTCCGCCCTGTCTTTGGTGTGTGTGAACTGAAGCTCGGGAATCACGTCACTGAATGCACATACTCGACCTGAGAGAGGCTGCAAGTTTTTGGCCATTTCCTCACTGATACGGTCAGTGAGGGACACCCACTTCCTCATCACCTCATAGGGATAGGGGCCCAGGTAAGGATCCAGCTCGCGCAAGCTGGCACGAATCCGACTCAACTCCTCTTCATTCTTGGAGGCTGAGAAGTCCAGATCTTCTTCCTTGGCGTCCCAGTTGGCCAGTATGATCTCTCTGGGTTTGAGAGAGAGGAAGAGGCCTGTCTTCGGGCCAATTTGTCCTCCATAGCCTGACGAGCAGTAGTGGAGGAAGTGCAGACCAGGGGGGATCATTTTAACACCCCGGAAACGAGGACCCACTTGCCAACTCTTGCAGTCGATTCCGAGCTCTGTACCCTGAGGAACACCCAGCAGCACGAGGGTAGCTCCCTCCTCGAAAAGCCTCAGGGCAACATCTGGATCCATGTCCACACTACCACTGCTGCTGCTGGCCATGTCTTTTAAGGGGTACTTAACGTGAATCTACTAACGAATTAACTAACTAAACTCTGCTCTCACCTGTTAAATGCAGATCACTCAAACGGATTTCCTCAAAAGGTCAGAGAGCCGCTGCTGCTTTGACGCTAATACTTTCAATTGATGCGATTCTCGATGACTGAAAACATGGCAAATTTTTTTTTAAAGCTACACTGTATTAGTAACTTCGGTGTAATAGCCTTTCTCACAGCCACACTTCATACATCCAGCTGTTGACGTTTCGAGTCGTTCGTATGGTGGAAGTTGTGCCACAAATTTCTTGCTCCGGACGGAAACAGTACCATGAAACACATTTGTGTCCGTCTACTTTTAATTTAAATACATTAATTAATACATTTAAAATGTTATAAATCGTTTATGTATAATAGAATAATTATATAGATGTATTATATGATTTGTGTATGTGTATAGTTATTGTATATTATCTATATTTGCACTTCGTCTTTTGCTTGCTGCCTGTAGGTGTCGCCAGAGATCTCACCCTATGCATCGTCCTCTGTCTCACCAAACCTTGGCATGCTCCCCTTCGCTACATCCACGAATCTCTGTGGTCTTGCTCTTTTCTTCCTCTTCATTCTTGTATCCGCGCATGTCCATCTCAGCCTTGTCTTTCTAACTTTGCCTCCAATCCACTCAACGTAAGCTGGCCCTCCAGTAGACTCATTTCTAATCTTGTCCATCCTTGTCACCACAAATGAAAATCGTAACATTTTCAACTCTGTCACCTCCACCTCCTATATTTTTGTCTGCCTTCATTACCTCTGCTCCTTGCATCCTCACCTTTACCCCCTCTCAGTCACACACATGTCTTGCTTCTTCTGACTTTCATTCCTCTTCAGTGCACACCTCCACCTCTCCAGGCTCTCACCCCTTCTCACTACTCTCACTACAGATCACAATGTCGTTTACAAACATCACAGTACACAGAGACTCCTGCCTGACCTCATCTATCAGCTTGTCCATCACAACTGCAAACTACAAAGTGGCTAAGAGCAGATCACTAATAAATAAATAGCAGATTGGTTGGGTTTTTTTTTGCTACACTTTATTTAAAATATAATGATTTAGCCAGCATGTATTAATATCTGCTTTATTCACATTTAGCTTTTTCTTGTGACCTCTTTATGGAAGCTTTTTTCCGTCACTCAGAAAAAAAAAAGTAGTTAGAAGCTAAGTTAGAACTTTTTTCACAAAACGTCAAGTTACTGACTAAATGTTTTAAAATTGAGTGATTTGTCATGAGTAGAAAATTTCAAGACATCACCTGAAAATTTTGACTAACAAAAAAAAATTAAATTAAAATAAAAAAAATCTTGATTGACAGAAACAAGCTTCTATATGTTTCCATTCTTTACAATAAAGACATTGTGCAATATTTATTGAATGACATTTTGTAACACTAACATTCATTCCTTAATCAAAATAATGAAAAAAAGGATGGTTATATAATATCTTGCAACAAAAGTCTATTGTAGCTGATACACCTATAGCACCCCTAATAATAATAATTAATTAATTAATATCATTATTACAATAACTGCATAGGCTCACTTCAGAATAGTATAAATCAAACATGTACAAATTTTATTATGTGGCATATACTCAACTATATAACCGACATAAGAACATTTTTGGGTATGATGACATGTGGTTTGCAAACACAAAACATAAGAGTTTGTACAACAGGAGAAACTTTTAAAATGGTCTAAAAGTATCTGAACGCGTCGATCTTTAGCTTATCTTTGCTTACTATATAAAGCTATTCCATAAAATGTAGCAATGCTGACATGCAGATGCTGGTGTAGCTTTTAATACACAAGACACTGAGAACTTGACAACAGTAAACATTCATGACTTTGCTTTTGAAAAATAGCTGTCTAAACACAGTCACTGATTGGTCACATGTAATATTCGCTATCTGTAGCAAGGAACACTGTGTAAATTCACCTTATGTCTTCATGAGAAAGTAGCACAGGCCTATAGGAACCAGGGAGATACATTTCCTACTTTTAAAGCACAGAGACACTTTGAAGTTTTTGCCAGCAAGTGATCAGTGCCTTGATAACTCGGATTAACCTCATCCTTTTTCTCTTCTTTCCTCGTATTTTCTGGACAGCTGAACAAGAGGTTTTATTTCCCTGAAAAAAATGGAAAAAGAAAATAGCACAAGAGCGGTTTGGCTTGTTTTCTCACTGTGCGGTGGTGCTGGGGGCTCAGAAGAACACATTAAAGTCATCTTACCAAATACTGGGGACGGCAGTTTTGCACAATTAGCTGCTCCATGCTCTCAACTGGCTTCTCCAGGTCAGATTGATTTTTGCCACTCCCCTGACACCGCATCTGCTGTGTCATACCATAGATGGAAACCAGGATGCGACGTGCCTGCCATGAGATAACAGCCCAAACGTGTAGAAAATTAAAAAGGTGGAATAGTCCATCTAGCATGTCAGTCAAAGGTTGAAAACTTCTTCTGTATTTACCCAAACGTAAATGTACAACATGTGCCATGCAGGTTGTCATTTTTACCCTGTCCATGGTGCTGAAAGTGCATATAATGTAGTGCCACTTACCTTTCCTGAGGGACAAGGGTCTCTCTCTTTAAATTTATTCGCTAAAACAGTCAGATTCTGCAAAAGAAAAAGCCCAGTGTTGAGTTATTTAAGACATTTATTTGGCTTGTGATGCAAAAGAGAGAGGGGAGAAAGAGCTTTACTTGAAGAGCAAACACTGGAGGGCAGCCTAGCACATGTTATTAACTCACAAGCTTTATCACAGCTGTAACTGATTGCAGTGAACTTGCATTTAATGGTAGTTTAGTTAGTGGGGATGTCTGCCAATACAATACTTAAAACACAATCATTTTTAAATATCTACCACAGTTAATTAATCCCACAGTCTTATGATAAACTTTGCAATCATACCAGATTCTGTAGTTCAACGGAGATGACTTCTCTGTAGGAGCCCAGTATTTCTTTATAGTTACATCTACTTTTCCCACAGGAGTAGGCCAACAAGACAGCCACCAGGACACTACGGAGCAGAGTTCCAGTCAGACACTATGAAAAGAGAGCAGTGTTACAACTCTTCACACGCAACCAAGGAAAACAGGCCACGAATCATCGCTCAATTTGGCTCCCGCTGAGGCGCACAGTGCGTTAAAAGCATCTGTCAGTTTCCAGCTGTCTGCGCCACCTGACATCTCGACCAAAGTCGAAATAACCACATTAATATACGTCGGTGTGCACGCTTCATCAGCAGCAGCTCATTTACTGCGTAAGTACGCACCAGATGTTCAAACTGCGCTTACCATTTATCATGTTTTTCTGCAGGATCTTCAGACGAGCAAACCCATCTCTAGTCGTGACCGTCTTCGCTCATGGTGAGCTCCAAACTTTCACTTTTTTTTTCTTTGGCTCCCCTTCAGTACTTTTGCACTACCTGTGGCGGAGACGTTAATACGGCGACGGGTAGACTTCCGATGTGGCGCTCCGTGGCTTCCAACATTACCAAACTGACTGCTCCTATTTCCTTCCCCGTCATGGATTGCTGACGCCGGGCTTAGGATTTCACCAAACTCCAGTCCGATCAAGTCAAGGACAACTTCTGCAATCAATCATTTGCCTCCATCCTTTCGGTACTGGTGTCAAGCCAGCCTCCAGTTTGTTTTACGTTCCCTGTGTATTCAAAGTATTACGGGAATGGATGTGGAAACCGGATTTCAAAATAAAAGCCAACTTCGAGTGAATTAACAGATATGTTAAGAACATAATAACATATAATTTAGGCTTTTTTTTTTTTACAAACTCTAATGTTAGATCTATATGACACAGCCTTGTACCCTAATTGTGCCCTGTCACTATCAAGGCCATCTTATTTTGGATTTCAAAGTAAAAGCCCTGTGAATCTTCATTTTTACACTACTCTTTCAATGACTTAATAATGCTCTTAAAAGCAAAAGTCGTATTTCCAAATACTATTTGAACTTTATATCAACACTTTCCAACCACAGTCTTTTTACAGTGATACCATATCAATATCAAGTCAGTCTGATTTTGCCTTTCATAGTAATGGCCCTTTGAAATTGTCCATAATTGACTTAATCTTCTAACGATTCAAAATGCTCTAAAATGAAAAATTCTTGTTTCCACAGGGTAATTCCACCTTAGATCAACAGTATACAGCCCCACAGTGATACCATATCAATATCAAGTCATTCTGATTATGCCTTCCAAAATAAAAGCCTTTTTAAATTGTCCATAATTGACCTAACTTTCAGTGATTTCAAAATGTTTTAAAATGGAAATTTCCTGTTTCCACAGGGTAATTCCACTCCAGATCAACAGTATACAACCTCACGATGTTACCATATCAATATCAAGACATTCTGATATTGCTTTAAAAAATAAAAGCATTTTCAAACTGCCCATATCTGAGTTGCTCCTGGAACAATTTCAAAATGCTCTAAAATGGCACATTCCTGTTTCCACAGGGTAATTCCACTTTAGATCAACAGTATACAGCCCCACAGTGATACCATATCAATATCAAGTCATTCTGATTTTGCTCTCAAAAATAAAAGCCTTTTCAAATTGTCCATAATTGACCTAACTTTCAGTGATTTCAAAATGCTCTAAAAAGGAAAATTCCTGTTTCCACAGGGTAATTCCACCTTAGATCAACAGTATACAGCCCCACAGTGATACCATATCAATATCAAGTCATTCTGATTATGCCTTCCAAAATAAAAGCCTTTTTAAATTGTCCATAATTGACCTAACTTTCAGTGATTTCAAAATGCTCTAAAATGGAAATTTCCTGTTTCCACAGGGTAATTCCACTTTAGATCAACAGTATACAGCCCCACAGTGATACCATATCAATGTCAAGTCATTCTGATTTTGCCTTCCAAAGTAAAAGCCTTTTCAAATTGTCCACAATTGACCTAACTTTCAGTGATTTCAAAATGCTCTAAAATGGAAATTTCCTGTTTCCACAGGGTAATTCCACTTTAGATCAACAGTATACAGCCCCACAGTGATACCATATTAATATCAAGTCATTCTGATTTTGCCTTCCAAAATAAATGCCCTTTCAAATTGCCAAGATACGACCTACTCTTTTAAAGATTTCAAAATGCTTTAAAAGTGAAAATTGCTGTTTCCACAGGATAATTTCACTTTAGGTCAACAGTATACAACCTCACGATGTTACCATATCAATTTCAAGTAATTCTGATTATGCCTTCCAAAATAATGGCCTGTTGAAAATGCCCATAATTTACCTAACTTTCAGTGATTTCAGAATGCTCTAAAAAGGAAGATTTCAGTTTCCACAGGGTAATTCCACTTTAGATCAACAGTATACAACCTCACGATGTTACCATGTCAATTTCAAGTCAGTCTGATTTTGCTTTTCAAAATAAAAGCTTTTTCAATTTGCCCATATATGACTTACTCTTGGAGCGAATTCAAAATGCTCTAAGATGGAAAATTGCTGTTTCCACAGCATAATTCCACTTTAGATCAATAGTATCCAACCCCACAGTGATACCATATCAATATCAAATCAGTCTGATGTTGCCTTCCAAAATAAAAGACTTTTCAAATTGCCGATATACGACCTACTCTTTTAAAGAATTCAGAACGCTCTAAAAATGAAACTTGCTCTTTCCACAGAATGAATCCATGTTAGATCAAAAGTGTACATCCACACCATGGTACTACTTCAATTTCAAGTCATTCTGATTTTGCCTTCCAAAATAATGGCCTGTTGAAAATGCCAATAACTTACCTAACTTTCAGTGATTTCGGAATGCTCTAAAAAGGAAATTTTCTGTTTCCACAGAATAATTTCACTTTAAATCAACAGTATACAACCCCACAGAGATACGATGTTAAGATCAAGTCACTCTGATTTTGCCTTCCAAAATAAAAGTATTTTCAAATTGCCCGTAGACGACCTACTCGTTTAACGATTTCAAAATGCTCTTAAATTGAAAGATGCTGTTTCCACAGGATAATTCCACTTTAGATCAACAGTATCCAACCCGACAGTAAAACCATGTAAATTTCATGTTGGTCTGATTTCGCCTTTCAAATTAATGGCCCGTCGAATTTGTCCATATGTGATATACTCTTTCAATTATTTCAGAATGTTTTAAAAATGAAAATTGCTGTTTCAACACATATTGGGTTTTCATTTTGAAAAGCAAAATCAGACTCAATTGATTATGACAGAATTGAATCATAAAGATGATGTAAAAGGAAGCTGAAATTGCCACTAGGTTGTAATTGATAGTACGTTTATATTTTAAGTCTGTGGAAAGATGTCATGGTTGGTTTGCAAGCTGTTTTGTAATTTCTTTATTTAGAATGACATCTTTCCACAGACTTAAAATATAAACGTACTATCAATTACAACCTAGTGGCAATTTCAGCTTCCTTTTACATCATCTTTATGATTCAATTCTGTCATAATCAATTGAGTCTGATTTTGCTTTTCAAAATGAAAACCCAATATGTGTTGAAACAGCAATTTTCATTTTTAAAACATTCTGAAATAATTGAAAGAGTATATCACATATGGACAAATTCGACGGGCCATTAATTTGAAAGGCGAAATCAGACCAACATGAAATTTACATGGTTTTACTGTCGGGTTGGATACTGTTGATCTAAAGTGGAATTATCCTGTGGAAACAGCATCTTTCAATTTAAGAGCATTTTGAAATCGTTAAACGAGTAGGTCGTCTACGGGCAATTTGAAAATACTTTTATTTTGGAAGGCAAAATCAGAGTGACTTGATCTTAACATCGTATCTCTGTGGGGTTGTATACTGTTGATTTAAAGTGAAATTATTCTGTGGAAACAGAAAATTTCCTTTTTAGAGCATTCCGAAATCACTGAAAGTTAGGTAAGTTATTGGCATTTTCAACAGGCCATTATTTTGGAAGGCAAAATCAGAATGACTTGAAATTGAAGTAGTACCATGGTGTGGATGTACACTTTTGATCTAACATGGATTCATTCTGTGGAAAGAGCAAGTTTCATTTTTAGAGCGTTCTGAATTCTTTAAAAGAGTAGGTCGTATATCGGCAATTTGAAAAGTCTTTTATTTTGGAAGGCAACATCAGACTGATTTGATATTGATATGGTATCACTGTGGGGTTGGATACTATTGATCTAAAGTGGAATTATGCTGTGGAAACAGCAATTTTCCATCTTAGAGCATTTTGAATTCGCTCCAAGAGTAAGTCATATATGGGCAAATTGAAAAAGCTTTTATTTTGAAAAGCAAAATCAGACTGACTTGAAATTGACATGGTAACATCGTGAGGTTGTATACTGTTGATCTAAAGTGGAATTACCCTGTGGAAACAGGAATGTGCCATTTTAGAGCATTTTGAAATTGTTCCAGGAGCAACTCAGATATGGGCAGTTTGAAAATGCTTTTATTTTTTAAAGCAATATCAGAATGTCTTGATATTGATATGGTAACATCGTGAGGTTGTATACTGTTGATCTGGAGTGGAATTACCCTGTGGAAACAGGAAATTTCCATTTTAAAACATTTTGAAATCACTGAAAGTTAGGTCAATTATGGACAATTTAAAAAGGCTTTTATTTTGGAAGGCATAATCAGAATGACTTGATATTGATATGGTATCACTGTGGGGCTGTATACTGTTGATCTAAGGTGGAATTACCCTGTGGAAACAAGAATTTTTCATTTTAGAGCATTTTGAATCGTTAGAAGATTAAGTCAATTATGGACAATTTCAAAGGGCCATTACTATGAAAGGCAAAATCAGACTGACTTGATATTGATATGGTATCACTGTAAAAAGACTGTGGTTGGAAAGTGTTGATATAAAGTTCAAATAGTATTTGGAAATACGACTTTTGCTTTTAAGAGCATTATTAAGTCATTGAAAGAGTAGTTCAAAAATGAAGATTCACAGGGCTTTTACTTTGAAATCCAAAATAAGATGGCCTTGATAGTGACAGGGCACAATTAGGGTACAAGGCTGTGTCATATAGATCTAACATTAGAGTTTGTAAAAAAAAAAAAGCCTAAATTATATGTTATTATGTTCTTAACATATCTGTTAATTCACTCGAAGTTGGCTTTTATTTTGAAATCCGGTTTCCACATCCATTCCCGTAATACTTTGAATACACAGGGAACGTAAAACAAACTGGAGGCTGGCTTGACTGCAAGTCTCGAATTGGAGGCTGGCTTGACACAAGTCTTTCGGTTTCGTTGGAAAGACACGACGCGGCATTTATCCAAAGCGCCGATTTAAACTTTTTAAAAGCTTGTTGTGATAGCAAAAGAAAAAAAAGGCAGCCTACAACATAAAAAATGGAATGAAATACCAGAGAGAGCAGTCAAAACTATGACCCTGCATGGGAACTGCTCGGGAGGATGAATGTCACTCTTAGAGTGAAAGTGTGGGAAATCACATCTCACAAACAAAGTGTGCAGTCAGAGTTTGAGTTGACATTTAACTTACAGCACAAGAAAAAAAAAGTCTTAGAAACCAACTTGTTTGGGAGAAACAGTGAATTCTGCAATAAACTTTGTCTGTTTATTGGATGCCTGCAAAGTATTTTTAAACACATTTCAGAAAAGATATGTAGAAAGGACAAAAATCATGGCTACATGATATAATCCTTGAGAAAGAGTTTATATACACTGTCATGTGTTTCTAAACAGATATAGCCAAATCTGGAGAAGACACAAAACATATAATTCCACAAAAATGTAAAGTGTTTAACAAACACAGCTACAGATAAAAACACCTTAATGTGTTCAGTTCAAACATTCTGTAAATGTGAAACTGCCCTTTTTAGATAGTTCTTGTATAAAATGCCTGAAATATGCATTTATTTCACAATTGTAACAACCACATAGACTGAACTCAGAACAATAAATCAAAACAATAAAGCATAATTTTTGATTTAATAGTACATTTTTACCACCTTCAATGTGAGCTATAAATATAATTCGTTAACAGAATTCTCATGTGTGCCAAATCCAGCTGACAGTGTGCTGGTTTGCTGTGAGATGACTTGAAATGGCTGGTCACAGGCAGCTAAAGAATGATGAACAGATCAAGCATCGTGAAAGCAAAATAAGTGCTTGTCAACACACCAGAGAACACATTTTCTCATTTAAAGATTTCACAAAAACAAATTCAAGTGTTACAGAGTAGGGCTGGGTATCGTCACTGATTTCTAGAATAGATTCGATTCGATTCGGATTCACAGGGTCCTGAATCGATTCGATCCACGATTCGATTCAATTCGATTCGATTCGATTCGAATCTGGGAAATTTTGCCTCAGACAGTCAGAAATGTTATAATTCAGATCAGTACATTTACATATTTTTGTATCTATAAAAAGGAAGCTGACACTTTCCAGACTTTATCAAAGGTGTGAGCATCACAGCAGATGCCTTTGTGTCAAAGTAGCTGAAGATAAAACACAGAAAAACATGAAGGAGGTTTTCCTGGCCTGGGATTTTGTACAAATATTCTGCAGTACATCAAAAACGAAAGAAAACCATTAATCAACATATGAACATTATCTCTGAAGTTACAGTGGTTTTATTAGAGACACAGCGTTTTGCATTTTGTATAATTTTAAAAAGTTTAAATTTGTTCAGAAGCCTATTGAATGGCAGAAATTAGGTTTTCTTTTCGGAAGTAAGTAAAAGGAAAAAAAAAACAGTGGCCGACAGCCTGTAAACAACGGTAGACTTGTGCGTAACAAGCAAGCGAATAATGCAGAAAACAGATTTCGTGAATAGACGGGAAACTGTTCTTGAAGTACACTGAGAAAGAGAGAGAGAGAGCTGTGCATGAAGTGTGATTTTATTGTGGTGGAAGCAAAACAGAAAAAGTCAGAGGGAGTCCATGACGATGTTTTTGTGAAGCGTAGTTGGGATCTTCTTTTGCTGCTGGTTCGGTCAGTATTGTTTGGAGAGAGATAAAACTAACAGCTTTAGAATCAGCGCAAAAAGGGCGTAAACACAAAGCGCGGACCCGCGGATCAGAATCAGCGAGCTGTCGGCTTTCAGCCCAGACCGTGTCCGTGCTGTCGGGTGAGAAAGGCGACATCTCACTGATTCTGATCCGCGCTTTGTGTTTACGTCTTTGTGCAGAAGCCGTGTACCTGCTCTCATTTACTGTTTTAAATGTTTGGTGGTTGTCAAAATTTTGTGACGTTTCACCTGAGATTCTTGAATTTTGGGCAAAATACATTTATATAAAAAAATCGATTCAGGATTTTAATGAATCGATATCACGTTATCCAAGCCAGAATCGATTTTAATCGATAAATCGATTATTAAAACCCACCCCTATTACAGAGTGAATATGGACGTTAAGTACAGACTCTCAGCTTTGAGTTAAACAAAAATATTGCATGAACTGTTGAAAAATCACAACCATCTTTCACAGTCACTTATTTTCAGCAGCTAGAATGTAATTTAATAAATTAATGTGGAATGAGTTTCCTACTTTGTGGTGTTTAGCCCAACGTTTAAGTTTTTCATGACTCTTTCTGTCTTGTGTCATCACAACACTAGTGATTAGTGAAACTGGAAAGCATGTGTGTCTGTGCATCATACTGTTTCCAGTCCATTTTTTTATTAGATGCTGTATGCTTGATTTATGAGCCAATGGATGGCTGTGCCAAATTTTTTTTGTCCCGTCATTCCGGTAAAGGTTGATGTCAGTTTTATTTGTTTAAAGAATGGTGTTTCCAAACTGCTCTGGCAAAGTCTTTCCTTTTACTTTCAGGTATGGTTTGAACCTTGTCGTTAACCCTCTGTATCCTTATAATTAGAGCCCGACTGACTTAGTTGTATGCCAGTCTATTGGTATCTGCATTTGTAACAGCTCATAAATGACATAGAAGAGAGAAACGCCCTTCAACCACGTTGTGGGTGTTGATATTGCATAAGTTGTCCACCAGAGGGCAGTCTGCAACTTCCCTATTCGCATCGCAACCCACCAAACGCAACAAGCAGCTGATCCGTGCAGCTTCAGGTAGGGGATAAAAAAAAAGTACCGTACACGTAACAAATGTTTATGTTTATTTTATGTCTTCTTTAAAAAAAAGAAAAAGATATCGACAAATATATCGCAATATCATATTTTTAAAATAACAAATATCAGTATCGTCCTAAATATCAGTCAGGCTCCATTTACAATGGAAAGGATCCCAGGATCATCCACCGGTGTTGTCATCCATGGAAATGTGGACTTTGTTATGTTGCAAAGTGCCTTGGTTTGTTTTTTTTCCTGTCTAAATGATTTGGCCTCTCTAATGCACTCGCTATCACGCTGAAGGAGCTGTTTTTTCTTGTTTTGCAGCTGATATTTGGTCTGTTACACTTGTACTTAAGAGCTCTTTTGATGGCACATTGTGGTTCACAGCTGCTTTCCAAACACGTCACTTGGAAACATCTCACAACCTTTTACCGCATTAACTTGTGAAGAAAAAAAAATAGAAGCAGCTCACAAAACAAAATAATAAATAAAAACAGAACACTGTAAAAACACTGGACCAGCTCTAACTCATCAGTGGTATTGGACACCCCTTGAATTAAAGCTTATAAGTCTGTCCTTTAAGTCCATATTGATTATATAACTGTAGCTTTTGTTACATTTTCAGTAACAAAAAACTGCCATCTTCCTACTTGTACACAGAGCTGAATGTTACCCAACTCCAACTCCACAAAGCTATTATAGCCTGCCCTGTTTATCTTTTGTTGCCCTTCTTCTGCCTAACAAGCAGAATACCAACACTGACCAATGGGAGTGCAGACTGTGATATTTGATCGATATCGGTAAAGTTAGTCAGGTTGTTAGCTGAACTAGGCAGACCTTTGGAAGAATTCTGTGGTAATATATTAAAATTTAGATGATGCTGAATGATCCAACACGGCAGAACTATAAAATAACAGCAGGGATTATTGGATAAAAAAGATGGGAGACACTCTGCATGACTCTAAACCAAAGAGAAGAGAACGGCAGATTTACTATGACATAATCATTTATTTAATAAACCTGAAAGTAACCTTTTATACTCAGTAATATTCTAAAAAGGTGGATTTAAAAATGAATGAATGAATCACTAGAATGGGTGTTTTTCTCTTTAATTATTCAATGCACATGCGACAGCTGCTTACTAGATGATTCATCGGTTGCATCTTCACAGCAGAGTTGCAAAGGGAAAACAATGTATTATTTGCCAGAAGGCGTGTGGGACCTGAAGCAAAACAAAATTCAATGTTTTAACAAAACAAAACAAAACACACCACCTCTGATCTTCAACATCAAGCAGAGCATGACTCAGGAGGTTTAAATAATAACAGAAAAATGCTGTGAAATCCGAGAGGACACCTAAGGGTACTCTTCTAGCACTTTTAGGAGAGTATAAGACAAGGATTTTAACAAAGAAGCCAAATCACAACGATAGCTGAGGCCACACCTTGAAACCCCATACACACAGACAGATCAAAAACGTATCCACAAAAATCTCACATCGCAGCCAAATATCTCCTTACTGCATATCAGGATGAAGAGGGTAACCATCAGTCACTTTGATTTTTTATTTTTATTTTTAAAAAACATCCACAGATTCCGTCACTTTGACGTCAAATCATTACTTTCTCCTGACACATACAACAACAAAAAAATGTAAGGGCGTGTGTAAATACTTTAAATCTGCCAGAGATGGGCAAGTCCTGGTACAGAATAAGCATGTCAATAGCTGCTCACTTCTATACTGGTGACTGCCAGAGTCCTCCAGGTGTTTTCAGTCCAAATTTCCCCACTCTCAGAATGTGTTCTTGATCTTGCTGGCTACCTGTGCTAAGATCTCTCCTGTCTTCTTCTGCCAGTTTAGTACATGTTTGGACTCGGCACACCACAGCTCTCCATGACGGGGCTCTGCATTCTCACAGCGTTTTCGCACCTCTTCCTGCTGCTCCTGAAGCATACAGAGCAGTAATGTTATACAATCACAGCACAACACATGGACCGGCCACACAAACAAGTGACTACCAACTTTGTGAAGAAAGGAAAAAAAAGCAAGAATGTATACCATAAATCATGCAGCTGGAAAAACTAATTACATGTTTATCATGTATGATTTCACATGTTTTACTGCACATTTTAACGACTGAACATAAATCTGAAAATTTTAAGTTTATAGCAGCTGACATATCCACTTCATACAATAACACTAAGTAATAACAAACAATTGATTCACAACCAACGCCTGGAGTAAAACTGGACCAATGCAATCAATACTGAGGAAAACTCACACAGCTACATGAAGAACTAGAAAACTCCACACAGAAAGCCCCCAGCCAGGCAGCAGGTTTGAATCAAACTTCAAATGATTTAATCAACTTATTAATGCATGAACAAAATAGCACAAGTCTAGACACCAGATCCTTACCTCTGTGCCATGCTGCAGCTCAAACTTGTAGAAGAAAGCCCAAGCATCCCCCAGATCTGGCTCAATCTTTACGGTCCTGAGGAACCACTCTCTAGACTTGGTGATCTTACGCTCACTCCAGAACAACCTGACATATGCAGAACATCTCAAAATGTTAAGAGTTTCATACAGAAAGGTCTGCTGAATGTAAAACACCAACAAAATACACATTTTTATATTGTAGGTTATCACAAAAAGTAATAGCTATTACTAAAGGGAGTGAAAAGTTCAAGTCATACTTGGCTACAGCGAGCAAGACGTGTGGATCATGTTCACACTTCTTCAAAGCATCCACACTCTTTGTCTTCCTCTGGGGCCTGGCCTCCAAAAACACTGCCTCAGCCCACAGGATACCTTTGAAGGAAGAAAATAAAAGGAGATTGAAATTTGTGCATTAAAGTCCAATAGTGCCAGTGCAATGAACGAAAGTTAAGTCTGCATAAACGTGAAGGGCACAGAGGAAAACAAACCATCTAAAGCAGGGATCACAAACTAAATACCCAGGGGCCAGATTCGGCCCGCCAAAGACTCCAATCTGGCACAGCCTACTTCAAAACGATTTTATGTGGTACACGGCGCTCGAAAATCTGTCAAATGTTTTAGCAAGACTTTGCTAAGCTACGAACCTGCACCGCTTGATGGATTGTCTGAGTATTATGGCTATCGTAGGCAGGAGCCTCGCGGAGTGATACGTACTGTGCTTCAACATAATATTGCCGTATTGTGTGTGTTTAACCTCTTTTAAGTTTTGTGGATATTATACATGGTTATGCTGAGGATATGTCGGCCAATTTCCACTGGAAATGCCTTTTGGTTAAACTGTCAAATTTTTATATAACTTTAATCCACATAAAAAACAGTTGCTTGTTTAACTGAAAATACATTGATGTTGGGTTTTTTGCACTAATACAGGTTCAGAAAAACAAAGCTTTTCCATCTATAGCAGCATTTTATACACACCTGAATTTGGGCACTCCTGCAGGGCTTTGGCCATCAGCGTATTGGCAATGTTCTTCAGTCCAGCCCTGTACTCCAATCTGACTGACTCCAGCCTGATTAATAAGATCATATGTACTTTTAGATGCCTTTATTTCAGAATTTATGGCAATAAATGGTGTTGGTGTTATATATGTTCTTGATGTGCCAGTTTCGGTTGATGTGGTTTTGCAAAAGCAAATTAAGCCTGCTTCTAGTTTGGAGGCACAAATATAATGTTTTCCAGCTGTAACTTTTTACAGGTTTTCATGGATAGGAGAGAAAAAAAACCTGCATATGCTAAAATACACTGCTGCGCAGGTGACCTTTTTCAAACTCTTCCTAGTTCCTTGTTGTCGTGTATTTTCTTACCACAGCTCAGCGGTCTGGGGATTCTTGAGCCGCGCCTTCTCGAGGATTGCTCTGGCTCTGGTCAGCTGTCCCACTCTCTCTTCCAAATGTGACAGCAACAACCACAGTGGCACAGAGTGGGGACACTTCTTTAACTGTACCAATGAAAATAAAAATCCTTAACCCTTACTCTGGTTTTTAATGATACACTCATTTTCAAAAAAAATAAAACACTTCCTTCCTTTGCATTTGTGGTCAATCCAATACTACCGGTAAAACAAACCCACGCCCCAAACATAACCCCATCCTCACCCCTTGGTTATAGGCCTCTCTAGCTTTATCCATATTTTCACATTGCTCCTCGATTTGGCCTCGCATCATCCAAAGCTTAGGGAAGTCCTCGTAGTGCTTCAGGGCCTCGGTGCACAACTCCTGGGCAGCTTCTATGTTTCCCAACACCCACTCCAATTTCACTGACTTCATAAACACCTGTAGAGATTACAAATACAAATGAGACCTATGACGTTTTATATTTGCAAATGCATTGTAATACACCTGAAACAGAATAATGTAAAACAAGGAAAATGCTTATACTGAACCCCAGTACTTGCAAGTCTATACATCAGTTTTATCAAATGCCAACTTGCTAAGTTTTTGCCTAAATGCTTAAGTGGTTAACACTAAAACTTTGTGTTATCTGATAGGACAAGCAGTACAGCAAACATTAAGGCAGATTCTCTTACTCACATCTGTCAGCATACAACAAAGATAAAGGGGAGTGTTGCCAGGTCACTTGACAGACAGAGTGGTGGTTTAAAAGCTTGGCTGACACATCTGTCAGCCTATGTGGTACTTAACGGCATAATCTGTGGAAAACCTGCAAGCCTGAACCTGACAGTGTTCCCAGAAACAACCTCAAGGAAATTGCACCATTATGTAGAGAGCAGTGGTTTCAAAACAGAAAAATAAACTAACACTTGAATCACTCATCCAAAATGTGTCAGAGTTCAAAAATTAATAATACTACATGAAAAACACAATGTAGTACAGTTCATAAAAGGCCAGTCAAAGTGAAAGGACAGGATTGATTCAATGCAAACGCAGTCATACTCAGTGCAAGTGACATGAGATAACCTGAACAACTTGATTTCATTAATCTTCTTATAAAAATATTCAGTTTCCTTTAATAGCTTTTTAGGCAATTCTATAATTCAACCAAGTATTAAAAGCTCAAACAGAAAACCAAGTATTAACTTTTATCCTTTCTACGAAGTAACCTTTACAATAGTTCCCTACTCTGAAATTCACACAGATACACTTACCCTGGCTGTTGGTGCACTGCTGCGGGCCTTGGCTAGCAGTCGACGGGCTCTTTCATACTCATTATTCTCCGACTCCAGTTTGACAGCAGCAAGCCAGATCTCTTCACTGTTTGGGTTAGCCTATGAAAACAGACAGAGGAGGACAGAGGGAGAGGAGAAGCAGAAGACACAGGATAACAGAGTTAGACATAGGTATACATAGATTACTCTAATATTTGACATGCTGTATCGAGAAGTGAATGCTTTTTAATTACCTGGAAGGCCAGAGCAAGGATGCTTCTGGCTGCTGGCACATCCTCAGCAAGCCACTTGGACTTGGCACCCATTAGCCACAATACCTCTGCTTTGGGGCAGTGAGCCACAGCCCTCTGAAGTAAAGCCTCCAAGGACTCTCTGAGAAATTAAATGTGCCATGAAAGAATAATGGATGCGGCGGCGACGACGAAGCAGCAGGTCATAAAGCACAGGAGCAAAAAAGAATAAATAAGTATAGTGATGCGAAACAGCAACTGTCACCTTCTGACTGCTAATGTTTGCATTTGGAAATTAAAGATTGTCACCTGGTGCCATGGTTCTTCTCAAAGTAGGCAGCTCTAAGCCAGACACTTTTTTTACTTGGGAATACTTGGAGAGCATGGGCATAGATGGCCCTGGCACACTCCAGCGCCCCATGGGCCACACACTGAGGCACAAACACACAACCATCTCATTGTTAAATTTAACTACAACAGCAAGTATGTAAAAAACTTATTTTAAAAAACCCAAACTAATCTCTCTATACTTACACTCTCGGCATCTTCCATCCAGGTGTGTTTGCGGTCCTCCTCCTCAATTCCAATCCCTATGACAGCCCTTATCACAGCCTGGCAGGTAGCCACACTACTTGCTTTGTCACACTCCTCTGCGTCCTGCAGGGTATGAACAAGCATTTAGAAGGATAGACACTTTGGTAGAAGAAGAAGAAGGGTGCAAAAATTACTGGATGAACTGCTGGTATCAATTCTAGGTAAGCCATTCAAATGAAATGATAAAGTGATTAACACAAAAATAATTCTAATATTAATTAGAAAGAAATTTTAAAACTGACATCAGAACACCTGCAGATTTATAAAATAATAATAATATTAAAGCTGACAGACATTAATAAGCAAATATTTGCGGTGACAAGAAAAAAATACCACTGGCAAAAAAAAGAAAAAAGAAACAAATAAAACAACTATGCAAAAGAGGAATTTCAGTTAAAGCCAATTACTGCAAAACAGCTGTGTACTGCACTAAAGAAAACATTAGACACAGTGGTGTGTTGTTTTGCATCCAGATGAAACATTACTGGCATCTCTTTGAGGATCTTGTGTGAGTTGTTTGCTGTTCTCACAAACCATTCATTTAACATGTCCCACACTTGGCAAGTGGATTGCTGGGGAGCCAAGGAAGAGTAGGGTTGACTTCAAAGTTGTTTGGATAAGTGTTCCGCATATTCTGGCTAAAAGCCGTTTTCTCTTCACAACAGTGAGACAGGTAATGTGTAAACAGGCAATTCTCTGGAGCCTTTAGGGGACTCTAGTCATGTAAATGTAAAATAAATCAGTAGTTTGTCTTTGCAAGGTTTTAATTTGCTCTTGCAGACTTACAAACTTAACTCCACAGCAAAGTCTCTAAAAGAGTAAGTCCAACAACAACCAATGAACAATTCGCAATAACAAGTTCGTATGAAATCTCCCAAAACAGATCCTCGCTTCAAGTTTAAGTGCAGCAGGCTGTTCAGCGTGAATCTTTGGGCCTTTTCAGAAACAGGATACGTCACATTATTGGCTTCCTCACTTAGTTAACCCTTTAAGACCTACCATAGAACCAAGTCCGCCAGAGCTTATATTATATTTTTACATGCTGTAGAGCCATTTTTGGGAG
Source organism: Diplotaxodon limnothrissa (assembly GCF_057381915.1). Taxonomy (NCBI): domain Eukaryota; kingdom Metazoa; phylum Chordata; class Actinopteri; order Cichliformes; family Cichlidae; genus Diplotaxodon; species Diplotaxodon limnothrissa. The sequence goes on along the minus strand of NC_140615.1, from coordinate 27,791,904 downwards.
CATTTCAAGTTGATATACATCAATACAACCATTATAGCTCAAATTTAAATAATATGTCTGCATTAAGTGCATAGTAATAACATAATTTGCAAAAAAGTGAAATATACTACAAAAAAATTTAAAATCGTTTTTGTTTTTTTAACATATATTTCTAGTTAGAGAAATTTAAGAGGCTTACCCCTCAAAACTGCAAATACAAAAAAGTTGCACAAAATAGTTTCCCACCACAGGAAATTTATTTTAAAAGTGTCTTCATAGTTTTATTTTTGAAATACACCAATTTTTATATACTGCAGGAAAAATGAAAATAAATATTATAATGCAAATTTGCAAAAAAAAAAAACAGCATATGCATCAAAATAAACTATTTCCAGCAGTGCAATACGAGTCCTAAGCATCCCAGAAACGACACAGAAAGTCATAAAGTCAAACATAACTTTTAAAAACACCAGTATAGGCTCATAAGGCCCTGATGGTAAAAAAAACTACATTTCCGCAAAATGACGTCACTTCCAGTTTCGGGCAGGTCATGGCGGACATGCGATAGTTCGCGCTGTTGGATATAGGAAGTGTTACAAATAGCTAGAGCTGGGCGATATAAGATTTTTTCATATCACGATGTTTTTTTCATTTCAGGCGATAACGATATCTATCACGATATAAGCCAAATAACTATATTTGTAAGATTTAAATGTGCCGTTGCTCACAAGTAAAATGTGAAATAATCAGCAGCTTGTTTTTATTTAAATATTTATTTCCCATAATAAGTTCAACAGGGTAGATGTACTTAAGGAACATGAGACTTTTTCAGATAAATAAAGGCAAATATTGCAAACTACACAAAAGGCAGCCGCTAAAGCGTTTAAGTTTCAAAATAGAACAAATGAAACAGACTAAATTGTCAATTCCACTTAGAAACAAAATATTAATTCTAAAAATAAATCTTAGTTTGTTTTACAGAAGAACAGACAAAACTGACTAACTTTTGTCAATATCAAATAAACTGAGAACTAAAAGGAAATTCTCAATCTCTCCTTGTTGTATAGCTGAGCTTTTCAAACAGTTTTAACAGTTACTTTAGTCTGACAAAAGCCGAATGACGAATTAGCGCTTCCAGTCAGAGACTGAGGCTACGTCCACACGTACACGGGTATTTTTGAAAACGGAGATTTTCCGTTTTCGTTTTAAAAAATAATCCACACATAATCCACACACCGTCCACACATAAAGGCAGAAATGAAAGAAAACGCTGCTATGAACATGCCGAAGCAGCAGGTGGCGCTAGATTCCTAACCGTGCAGAAATGTTGGCCAATCAGAAGTCTAGAAGCCTCGGTGGGAAAAAGTAAACAAAGCTGGGGCATAGAAGCAGAACCGAGTCGTATGTGTGGAGGGACAGTAACTGTGTGTATATGTAAGCATTTAAACACTGCAGAGAGTACAAGTAACAGTAACAGTATTGTAGAAATTCATTTCACCGAAACAATAACGTGGCGCACAGTGTGACGTCAAAAAATGCGCACACCTTTGACGCTGCGTTTTCTCCGTTTTTCTAGTCCACACGTAAATGCAAAAACGGGAGTTTTCAAAAATCTTCGTTTTCAGTGACCAAAAACGCCGTTTACGTGTGGACGAAAGGTGCAAACTAGGGCTGGGCCATATTATACCGTTCACGATAATACCGGTATAAAGTTCGGCAACGATAGGAAAATGAAATATCGCGATAGAATGTGGGCAAAATGCGCATGCGCAGTGCCTTTGTTTTCATACGCACATGGCAGAAAAAGTATGGCGGCAATGGAGGATGACACGGACGAAGGCGCGTCTTTGAATGAAGCGGGTGAGCCAGAATTGGTCAGTAAAAACGGTGCAACTTCGGTGGTGTGGAAGTGGTTTGGTTTTCGTCCATCGGATACCCACCAAAGCAAAATTTTTTGTAGAACATGCAAGCGGGCCATCGCAGCGAAGGGAGGAAACACTACAAACCTATTTTATCATTTGAAGCAGAAGCACTCCTCTGAGTACAAAAAAGCCATTAAAGCACGTGAAGAGTTGTCCGCTTCAACTAGCGAGGTGGTAAGACCAAAGAAGATGACTCAACAAACAATCTACGTAGCTTTAAATAGCTCCATGCCTTATGACAAAAGTAACAAACGCTGGGGGGAGCTAACTAATGCAGTGACACATTGTTTAGCCAGGGATATGATGCCTATTCAGAGTGTGGAAAGAGAAGGTTTCAAAAAGATGCTTAAAACGTTCGATCCACGCTACAAGCTACCCACAAAGAAATACTTCTCTAAAGTCGCCTTGCCTGCTTTATATGAAGAGATCCGTACTGAGGTGTCAAATGCGTTATCTTCGGTGGAGTTTTTTGCGTCCACCACGGACATGTGGTCAAGCCGAACATCAGACCCCTACATGAGCCTCACAATACATTATGTGGACAAAGACTGGAAGCTACAAAACAAGTGCCTCGAAACATGTTTTTTCCCCGAGGACCATACTGGGGAAAATATAGCCAGAGTCTTAAAAGAGTTCCTCAGCTCGTGGAATCTTCAGGAGGAAAAACAAGTGTGTGTGACGACTGACAACGGGGCCAACATTGTGAAAGCCGTCGCACTCAACAACTGGACCAGACTTTCATGCTTCGGACATCGCCTGCACATTGCAATAGGTACGTTTTTTTGTTTTTTTTTTGCTATAGGTAAGTTAATTATAACGTCAGATTAAGAACTTATTGTATTAGTTTAAATGATGGTAATAATACTGTTTGTGTTATTAATCTCTGAATGTGGGTAGTTGTACTGCAAGATATATATATATATATATATATATATATATATATTAGAGAGAGAGAGAGAGAGATGTGTGTAAATAATTGTGTGTTATACAACTTAAATGTCACATTCCACACCGCATTAATAGTGCTGTTGAAACTGTGTTTCCTTTTAAATGTATGTCTTTTAGAAAGAAGTGTGAAGGACCCAAGGATCGAACGAGCAGTTGGAGTGGGAAAGAAGATTGTTGCTGCTTTTGGCCATAGCTGGAAGCGCCAGCGAGCTCTGCAGGCTGCCCAAAAGGAACTGGGCCTACCAGAACACAAACTCATAACTGAATGTTGCACTCGTTGGGGTTCAAAGCAGAGAATGATCCAACGGCTGCTGGAACAAGAAAAAGCTATAACACAGGTTTTAGCTGCTGATAAAACCACAAGGCACCTCATGTTGACATGGCAAGACATTGAAGTGCTTGACTCGGTCAGCACTGCACTGAATCCACTCCTAGAGTTTACAGATGCTTTCTCTGCTGAAGAGTATGTAACCATTTCATGTGTTAAGCCTGTTCTTCAGATGTTTAACAATGACATGTTAAAAGTAAAAGAAGGTGACACTGAGCTGACCAAAGACATCAAAACAGCAATACTTGACTACATGAACAAAAGCTACACAGACAGTGTCACAGAGAGGCTTGTTAACATGGCTTCTTTCCTTGATCCACGGTTTCATACAGAATATTTCAGTGAGAGAGAAAGCAAAGCCATCAAAGTTCAAGTCATGAGTGAACTAGAGCATCTTGTCCCACACCAGGGTATCACAGGTTTTTCAGAAACACTTCATACATCTACTGGTGACCAAACAAATCAGGGAGCTGTTAAAAAGCAAAAGAAGAGTCTCGGGAGTTTTTTGAAGGGACCAGTTAGTGGCAAGATGGAGGTAACTGCAGAGAGGTTATCATCTGAACTGAGATGTTATGTGAATAGTCCACCAGCAGACAGTGAGTGTGATCCTCTTTCGTGGTGGAAAGTTCACACAGTAAACTTTCCCCACATCAGCAGATTAGCTAGGAAATACCTCTGCATTCCAGCAACTAGCTCTGCATCTGAAAGGTTGTTCAGCACAGGTGGAAATGTTGTAACTTGTCAAAGGTCCTCCCTTAAGCCCGCATCTGTGAACATGTTAGTGTTTCTGACAAAGAATCTTAAAACTTGAAATGTAGAAAAACTTCCAGGAGCAGTAGCATAATTTATCTGTTTTTTGTTTGTTTTGTTTTTACTCAAGAGTTTGTGCAATATTATTATTTGACTTATTGATTTTGCACACTGCACTTTTGTTACAAAGCACCTCTTAAGTTTTGTGGATATACATGATTATGGATAACCATGTATATAACAGGATAACCACTGTTGAATTTTGTGTGGCTGTAATGCACGTTAAAATAAACAGCTGCTTGTTTAAACAAAAACAAATTGATGGGTTTTTTTCCACTAAAAAAGTTGTAGAGTTGTATTTTGTTTTGCGTCAATTATATCGTCAGTTATATCGTTATCGCAAATTTTCAAATCTATATCGTGATAAATATTTTTTGCCATATCGCCCTGCCCTAGTGCAAACGCATAGAAAAATCTGCGTTTTCAAAAATACCCGGGTACGTGTGGACGTAGCGCATGCACCAGTTTATTGTATTTCCAGACTTGCTTTCGGCACAATTTACAGTGCACGCTACTCTGTTTTTTGTCAGACTTGAAATAGCCGAAATACCTTCACACTACGGAACTTCTATGGCTCTTCCGTTCGACAATCTCTCCGGCATTGGAACTATCATCTGTTTTCTCTTCGGTAACCTTCGGTCACGCTCGGTTGATTTCTCTAGTCGGCTCACTCTTTTCCTTAATTACCCGGGCGGTAGGGTGGCTGGCTGCTTCCCAAACAAATACACATGTGCGGCTTGGCACTTGTGCTGTACGTAACAAGTCACGTGACGTGACGCTGCGGCTGTGATTGGTTCGGCTCTGCGCTACTTAATTTGGATTGGCTGTTCTTTTTTTTTTTTTTTTTTTAAGAGGACAAGAGCGGCGAGGTCTATCGCGATAGTTTAATTTTTCTATCGAGAAAAAGTTATATCGCGATACATATCGTTATCGTTCTATCGCCCAGCTCTACAAATAGCTGATCGGATCGGCAAAGCGTGTTTCTGGAATATTATGTTTTTGTTGCTGCAAGTGCTTTTTATGCAATTTTTGCAAAGCTATGCGTGGAAGGAAACTGCGACCTAGGACAAGCTGATGGCATCAAATGTAAGTTCAACTCCTCCGGTTTCATATGCAAAAAAAATTATTGCACTAGCTTAAACGGTTGCAGTGCTACCGGGATTTAAAAAAAGTTACGCAAAACGGAGCGTGCCTGCTCTGACCGGCTTTAAAGGGTTAAAGTGATTCCCTCATTCAGGCATGACTCACTTTTGTGCTAGTGTTTTTTGTGTGCTGTAGTGATCTTACTGTTGCCATCTTGGTTAAAAAATGGGATGTGACAAAGACGAATGAGCATGCCTGTGAAATGGCTTGTTTATTGGCTGTTGCCTGGTCAATCACAAGTTGTTAGCCAATGAGCATATCCTCTTTTTTTTTTTAAGGAAACATACTAAATTTTTTTCCCTTCAGCATGTCCTGAAATGAGTGACTGATCCCATTAAATCATATTGAAAATTTAAATGCTAAGAAAGCCATTTTTTCCATTTTGACTTTTTGTGACTTTTTGAGTCCTCAGCTTGATAGCTGAGGACTCAAAAAGTCACAAAAAGTCTGTTAGCCTTCAGATCGAATGCAGGTTTAAAGCACCTCACAGTTCAAAGTGGGAGCCACTCATTTATGAATAAAAATAACAAGCAATTTGGTCTCCCTTTATCTTCTCAGTCATTTCAAAGAAAACAGAAAGCCCCAGAAACAAACCTGTATCCACTGTTCTCTGTTGATCTCCACACCATTGGCACGCAGAGAAGTGATGGCTCGGTCAATGATCTTTTCGACCATCTGAGTGTTCCCATTGGCCTCCTCCAGCTTCGCAGCAGTGATCCAGATGTGGCGATCAGTGGGGATATTCTCTCGAGCTTTGTTCAGGACACGACGAGCGTTCTCATACGTCTCTAACCGGGCCAGTGCCAGCCAGAGCTAGAGAGGACAGAGAGTTAGTTATAAAGTTCATTGCATATGTTCATATATTGTGCTGCACTCTGAGACATTCAGTCCAATTTCCAAATGTTCATGTTGGTGAAGTACCTCCACACTTGTAGGGCAACACTCCACAGCTCTGCTGAGCATGATCCTGGCATCCTCTGGTTCCTCCAGTTCAACAGCTGTCTTCCACAGTCGAACTGACTTGGATACATTTTCCAGCGCTATGACAGGGAACAGTTAAATAAGTACTAAGTTATTTTGCTGATGCTTTTTATTTTGAATAACTTCAATGCAAGAATTCATAAAAACAAGAACACAAAAACTATTTAACAAAGATCCTATAGAGCTCAGAGAACACACAAGCACAGACAACAAAAATAAATAACATATTTTCAACAGTGTCAGCTGGGATGGGAGTGTGCTTTGTATGTAACTGAGAAAAGTAGAGCAGAGGCAACTGAACATGTAGAGGCGGCGTAAGCTCTTCCTCAGAGGAAACGCTGATCCATCTCTGTCAGTGGGGTATGCTGCTGGGAAGTGTTAATAAGCGTTTGTGTGTGTGCGTAAGTTAGAGCATTGACACCATGGTCTCGCTTTGACAAGAAGCCAGAAACACAACTGTGATAAAATCTTTTGTTGCAACCTTATGAATAAAGAAAGTGAGCAGATCTGTGCGGGTGATTTTATAAGAAGATAAACAGATTGAGACTGGTCTTGAGTTTTGGCCCTGCAGAAATTAAGTTTCTTTCTTTTGGCAGAAATGGTTCATTCTGATATGCATTGCTGGGAAGGCGCATGAACTTCGGCTCATATCATAACAGGAAGACGAATTTCTGGTAATCTGTGAATAAATAAACACAAACACACAAAAAAGCTTTTTGTTAAATATTGGAGGGGATAAACGACAACCTTACCCTTTCTGAGGACTCGTTTCTTAGCCCTGACGTCTGTCTCCAGCTCTGCAGCTCGGATATAGATGCGCACAGACTGTGGAAGGTGACGGACAGCCTGGGCTACCACCGCTTTGGCTGTGTCACCAGGCTGGAGCCTGGCAGCCTCCAGCCACACATCCTCACTCTAATCCAAAGGGAAAACACTTATTTAAACAGGAAAGCACAAACCATTGCCCCCATTTGCAACTTATTCAAGAAGTAATGTTACGTCTTAAATTTAAGCAGCTGTTACATTATAATACTAGCGATATACTAATACCATATTCTAAGAAATGCAATCTTAGAGATTATAGGGTTAATTTGAGCAAAATATCCAGAAAACATCAGCATCCTTGTGTTGTCATTTAATAGTTTTATTGTACTGTTTAACTTCCTTTACCTTCGGACACATCTCTGTGCCTTTCATGATCAGGTTTCTGGCCACCTGCAACTTCCCAGTCACCTCCTCCAGCCTGGCAGAAGCAATCCAGGCAGGTGGGTGATGGGGATTTGTTTCCCTCACTGATTTCAGCAGCAGACGAGCCTTCTTGATGTCACTGAACAAGCAGAGCCACAAATAAGCGATTAAACACATATACACACAGCAACTTCTTTTACACAAATATAGCAATCTGATGCTGTCAGTGTCTCTCTACCTGATGTCTCCTCCATAAGTGGGGATCATAGAGTTAAGATCTGTCAAGTAACCCTTGGGATCCACTACTGTTTGTCCACTCACTGAGTCAGACACCTGAATACAGAAAACATGTAGACAAAGGGATAGAGAATAGTTAAGTTGTTTCTATCAGTATAATGGCAGCAGCATGAATCCTAGAAGAAAGTAAAAGTGAAAGTTGCGCTAGGTGATGCATCATTTACCTGACTGAGCCTCATATCCATGAGTGTGTTTCTGGCCTGACCAATTTTCCTCATATCCAGTTCTCCGGTCCCTGGTGTCATCAGACCAGGTGTCATGCTTCCTGGATAAGGTGTGTTCAGACCTCCCAGCTAGTAGAGATAGGAAACAATGTCAACAGAGAGGAGCAACACAGTCTGTGAGAAGTCTGTCATGGCACGTTTAAACAGCTCTTGAAACAAAAGCCTGAATCATGTAACACTTTTCTAGCCAATGCAAAATGACACAAATTACTTCAATCTTTTAATTTAAAGTCAAGCAATGACTTTTTCTCTGTTAGGAGGCTATAACTCTTAAAAAACTCAACTTTTTAAATCAGCACGCATGTCTCCATTTTCAATTCATGGACGTCTACCTGCATGCACAGGTCAATGAAGTGTCCCTTTCAAATGTATTTTAAATGCCAACAAAGTTCGTGTGACCAATTACTGTAGCAACAGGTGTCCAGTCTGTTAAACAGAGAAAAACTGAGCAAACTGCTGTAACTGGAGAGTAACTTTTTTTCCAAGGAGATATCCTGACTCCTGCTGGGCCATAGTGAAACTACACCCTGAAGTTTAGTGAAGTGCACTTGGAAGTAAATATGAGTTACAAAAATTATTTCTATTTGTATACACAGTATACTGACCCCTTGCAATGGGTCAACAGAGGTGTGGTTCTCTCCACTCTGCAAGTGTTTGGAGAAGAAGCTGTCGGGGACAGGGGTGAGCTTCTCATAGCGGGGATTCCTCTGGCGCTTGTTTCTGGCATCTCCCACTTCAGGAATGCTCAGCCATTCCTCCTCTGACACCTCTGCAAGCTTCCTCTGTAGAGAAATAGTAAAGAAAGATGTTGGAGAAAAGAATGGGATGTGAGCATTGCTTTCATTTACGATTGTTTGATAATACCTGAGTACCTAAGCTAAATGTGATTTACTGCACAGAATCTGCAAATATCTGTACTGATTAAAATAGCACCTCTATTTTAATCAGTATTTTATTTCCTCAGTAAAACAAGAAGAAAAGGGAACACTGTTTCAGAGACAAACATGCAAGGCACTTTTCACTACTAGGCTATGACTAAGCTATTTTCACAGAAAGATCTTAGCCTGGGAATTCATTGCTTAAAAATCATGAATCTAGAGACTATAACCGATCCTGCCTGTGGCTATCTCATTGTACAATTCTTCCATTTAAAGCACAGTGTATGCTGTACTGCCTGCACATGCTTACTATTTGCACATCCTCTACAGAGAAAACAAAAAAGCACAGTATGACAAGAGGGGCACCACAATGTCAACTATATATTTCATTTGTGTAATATACTGGGACATTTATCATTAAAGCCATTTATAATTAAAGCCATTTTTTTTATATTAGAGCTATTTTATTATATTGCATAACTTTGCAATATATTGAAATATTTAATTTATTTTAGTTAGCTGCTGTTCTTACAGTCTTGGAGAAACTCTGATCACATAATTTCCTCAGGCATTAAAAAAAGCCTTCTGATTCTGATTCAACCAAAGAATTGCATTGGATAATATTAATCCTTTTCTTCTGTAGATATGATAATAAAGCCAATAAAACCAAAATGCATTTAAGATGCTTTTAGTGCAAAAAGAAGACAACATTAGATTTTTTAACTCCATAAATGATACTGAAGAGAGGTTTGGAATATTAGGGTCAATCTCTTACCTTTAAATCTGAGAACTGCTGCTGAATCTTTGGTCGCTCCATACGGTATTTCTCAATTTCCTCCTTTTCTCTCAGCTCCCTAAAATACAACGACAACCATGAACAAAAGACTCCTGCAATATAAAATCCATAATATATTTGAAAACAAATACACTGTGCATTGATAAACAATTAAACAATAGACTCTTTTTTTTGTAACCTTCTTTCTTTGCGTCTTTCATCCATCCTCTTGTCCAGCGCTGCATATATAGCATCGGCTTCCTCATCATCTTTCTCATAGGGCCCACTTGAGAACAAGCTACCTGCATAACCATTAAACTACAAGAGAAACAACAAAGTATGACAAGATTATCAAATTAACTGCTCATAATAAAAGAAATTGGCTTTAAAATTGTGACTTGATCATTTAAACTCTCAGAAAAAAAAAAACTTTATCTACAACAAATCACAGATACCTCATCATAGTTGGTGTCATTCAGATCTTCATCATCATCATCCTGGTTCTTTTTCATTTGGTCCCCGACCGTCCTCTTTCCAGGGGGTGCATGCCGGTCATCCACTGGATCATTGGCATCACGAGCAGGACCGATATCAGATCGGGTGGTGAAACCGGTGGCACTGGAGGGAAAAGCATTCATTTAAATGTGACATAAATAAACACAGCCAGGCCAAAATTATACCGCGAGGTCTTTACTCTTCTCTATAACACAGTGACATAACACTATTTTGATCACTATGACTTTTTAACTTAAATTTTGCTCGCTTGTCTAAAACAGATTATATATTAGATGACTATGGATTTAGGAAGAGCATATATTGACATTTAACTATATTTGAATTAAATTTCAATTTAACAGTTCACGTTTGGTAAAGCAATTAAATCATAAAACCACTAAACTATTTAAAAACTTCATAGTCTGGCGTACTTGCCATGGTAAAGGAAACGATATGCACTTTATTCACGTATAAATTATATATATATATTAACCAATTAATTAATGTATTGTAAAACTACCTTGTACTTAAATTTTACTCATTATTAACTTGGGTTAGTACGATTGAAAAGAAAAAAAAAAAAAAAGGGTCAATCTGGCTAGCAGCATGTAGCTTTAAGTTAGCTCACCCTCTGCCGAGACCGGGAACGTAACCGAGCGGAGCAGGCATCCCTAGAAACGGCTTTTTCTTTTTCCCCATGAGCGGAGAGGCGAGGGGCATTATCGGGGGCCCACCACTAGCCCCCGCCGCCCCGGTGCCTCCCGCAGAAGTTTTGGAGACAATTTTAGGCGCTTGTTTTGCACCAGTGCTAGCCATCGTTGCTCACACGACGAGACGATGCAGAGCCGGATAAACAACAGTCGAGCTTCCGCTCCGAGGAAAAAGAGGCCTAAGGTCTAGAAACGCCTGGCAGCGCCCCCACAGGACTGGCGGATTATTAAATATTATTATTACTATCTTTATTTTACATTGTATTCAATACTATTTTAGTTTAGTTATAGCAAAACTGTTATACATTAACTATTCGGTTAATATTTATTGTTTTGAATGCAACTTGCTGTGAGACTATGTGGATGAATTTATTTCTTTACTTATGTTTTCAGCAGATTGAAATTTGCACAAAAGTCACAAGAGGGCACCACATCCTGAAAAATAATGCCGCTATGGAAACTCATTGAATTCAAGGGCCCGACTGGTCGTGGGTTCAAATTCATTCTGGAGCTTTTCTCTGAGGAGTTTGCATGCTCTCCCTGTGTCTCCATGCCTTCCTCCAACAGTGCAAAGACAAGCCTGTTAGAATAAGTGGATGGATGGATGGTGTTGCATAAACTATCATCTGACTTTTGTGTGAAAACACCAAAAAGCTACATATTGTTTTATTCTGAGATATTTGTACTTCATTCTACTTAACCCCAATGGTACAAACATCCTGGCAGTTCCCTGATAATCAAATACCGAAATAAACTTCTCACATTATTTCATTCATTTATTTTATGGTTTTGTTTTCCCATAACAATATGTCATAAATGGACCACCTGAACCTGACCACTTGATGGGACACATGGCACAGAAACACCCTAACTGAAACACACAGTGGTAAAATAGCAGTAATGGCATTTTCAAGATGGAATACTTACATGCATACACTAACTTAGACATGTGTTAGCATATTAAAGTCCCAACCTATTTAACATTATGAGGGAAAAATATCCATTATCCTCTATATAATGTGGATATTCAAACTTGAGACAGGAAACTGTAATAGTGGTAATTACATATTAATATGGCATTTCTGGGTTTCCTCCCATAAGATGAAATTAGTCTATAGGCTACAACACTGCGCTTCAATCACATTTAACTTCACTGATGCACAGTCTGAGCCTCGGCTCAGGCTTTTACATTTTTCTTCATTTACATCGCCTGAAGGGCAGACATTATATTACTCCCGGGAGAAGATGCTATGATGAAAATGGACTGTCAGGCACATTAGCCGATATATAGCTCACGCAGGACTAATTTAAACACGGAGCGTAACTCAAGCCTTTATTTCATCCAGCTATTGTATGGCCTATTTTATTTTTCCCTGATTATTTCAATGATTGTTTGATTTCAACCGGAGGATTTTTATAGTCACACATAGAAATCAGAATTATGTCAAGCCTGAATTGACAGGGAAAGGTGGTAGAGAAAACCCCACATCATATATCTACAGTCTCTCATAGTCCTGAGCCATAATCCACTTCAGTCTCATTAATGATAAATTGTCTTTAAAGTATTGGCCTATATTAAGAGTGAGAATTTCTCAGAGCCTGATCCAAGCACACGTGTAGTACCAAGATTAATTTGCACAATAATTGATTCATTATTCTCTGCTACATGAGTAATGGTTACTATACCTAAATGAATAGAAAAGGTGTCTCCAATAATCTGATTTACATATTGGTAACAAAAGTGTGTTTCCATAAGCATAAAGCACCTAGCAGGAATCCACAAACCACCTCACATGCAGAAACGAACACATTCAAATCTGCAGTTGTGATGGCAGTGGAAGCAGAAGATAGCGGATATCTGCTCCGGGGCTGGGAAGACTGACTGAGTAACGGCGGTCTCGCCAGAGATCATGCTATCATCATTTCCTTTGATGTGCAGCCATAAAACATTTGGCAATGCTTCCTGTAAATGCAACTGTGAGTTGGAAGCTGTGTCTCGCATTAATAAAGTTTAAAAAAATGACAAAAAAACAATTTTTTTCCTACTTTACCTGCATCATAGACAACTTGGCATCATGACACAGAAGTCTAAAAGGGACTCATTTGACTTCTACAACTCATCTGCATGAAAAAGACAACTTCCTATATATGTTTGTAAGCAAACAGATCATAATGGAGACCAAGATTTTGACTGACAAGCCTTTTTTTTTTTGCCTAGTCATTGTTATAGAAACCCTTTTTTTTTTAGAACCAAGCAGTGCTGAAGGACAATAATTTAATGGCTTTTTTTTTGTTGTTTTAACAAAGACTAATCACTTCAATTAGCAAGAAAATGCATTTTGTGTTATAGAGATTCACAAAATAATATCTCTAATTTCATAATAAATACTTTAATTTGTGATCTGGTGATACACTGATGCTTGACAAACAAAAGTGTAATTGGAAGAATAAAATGTGCTCTAAACAAGTGAAATTACAAAGAGAGTAATTGTGAATATTTTAATGGGTGCAAGCATACAGTAATGTGTGCATTCTTGCATGCTTATTCATTTACGTGTGGGCCAGTTTGCATGGATGCATAACTGAGTTTAATCTATTTTTTCAGTGCACAGAACTCAGGATGGAGAAAACAGTGGACTTTCTGCCTCAACCTGTACTACACCAGATGTCTACAGTGTCATGTGAATGCAAAAGAATGGGTCCACAGCGGTTAATAGGAAGATACCGAGAATTAAAAAGATGCAACATCTCAGCCAAAAGCAGCATGTTTACGGTCCACTAATTGAACGAAGGCTGCTGTTTGGAGGAAGAAAGCACAGGAGGGCATATGTCAAGATGACAGGTTTATTGATATGCTTAATGCATCACCTACAAGCACACACCTACACTCACAAAGACACACATCATTCATTTTGCTGGGATTCATTGTGAGTTAATATTAGCTCATTATATTTTACAATACATTGTGGACAAAGGGAAAAAATAGGACACAGACAAAACCATTTTTCAGTGTGCAGACATACTAAACTGAATGACTGTGTCTTAGCTGAAAGCAGTCTACCTTAACAATGCCTCATTTCATACGTAGAAGAAAGTCCTGGGAGGATAAATGATTTATTTAGAGCTGATTAGTGGCTGTTTATTATTTTGAAACAAAGAGAAGTGTCCTTGTGGAAGGACAACAGTAAATTCCTATTAGGGCTTTCCTTTTGGAGTGGCTATCTACAGCTGTTTTGGCCAACAGATGTTCAAATAGAATTTCATTGATCCACTGAGTAAAACAAGGCTTTGGATGAGGATAGTCCAATAATGAGTCTAAGGCAGGATCTGCGACACTGTAAAAAGGAGGGAAAAATGGTGGTGGTTTTTGTGATGTGAATACTAATGCATTGACAGTTCAGGCAGTCGTGGCAAATGCACATTGCAGGTCAAAGTTAATGCTGCATTAGGCTAATTGCTGTGTAAAGAAAAAGACCCCTCCACTCCTCTCTTTAAGCAGTAATAGGATCACCACGAGTCTGTGGGAGGAGGCTTGTTTGGCCCATGCACACATGCCATGTTACATGTCTCCTTGTAGGCATTTAGTTTTTGCTCAGTGTGGGAGAAGAATGGAAGCGTGTGAATTACCCTCACTGTGGTTTGATAAGAGGTTTCTCATATTTTTTGCATTACATTTGACAGCTAAGACAATCCAAAGTACAACTGATTTGTTTCCCTGATGGGTGAATAGATAAACGAGATTATTGAGTGAAGCTGTTCTCCTGCCACGTTGCCTGTTGTCTGCTCAAGACGGCGGGGTTATTTAGACACGGTGAATCGGTTCATGATGCCTTGTGTTTTCTCTGCTGCTGAATTTCTTGAGAGGAGAAGAAATATAGATTCTCTCTGATCATGGAGGTCTCAGGGGACCAAACACAAAAGGGTCTTCATTTATATCTAGATAGATAGATAGATAGATAGATAGATAGATAGATATACACACACACACATTAGGGGAGCAACGATACTCGCATCGATATTGAACCGTTCGATACAGTGCTTTCGGTTCCGTACGCATATGTATCGACCAATACAGAATTTGTAATTTATTTTATCAACTTTCCTTCTGACGATGCTGTCTGTATTGAACGCTCAGTGAATCTGCATTCGACTACTCCGCCTAGGCTGCACTGTCAAGCGCAGATCCACTGAGAGCTCAACACAGACAGCATCGTCAGAAGGAAGAGCACAGGGCAAGCTAGCGAGACAGAAGTTAAGCTCCCCTTGCAACATGGCAAATTGAACCTCCCCCACCCTCATTCAGATCTGGCGTTTGGAATTATTTTGGTTTTCATATCTAGCCCCACACACAGGGGGACCAGGGGTAGCTCGTTAACGGAGATTTGCCGTGTTGTGGCGTTAACGTCATTTCAACGAGATTAACGCTGACAGCACTAATGGGAACACAACGAATATGACTGCACGTTTACGCCGACATTATCCTAGTGCAAAGACAAGTGGAAGCAGACAAAAACAACAAGCATGTATGCTACAAACTTTACCCGAGTCATTTAGACAGTCGTTAGCACATGATTCTCCTTATGGGCACCTGATATGTTTAATATTGTGGCGAGCTCAGACAAGGTGGAGACGGAGGTGTTGTTTGGTTCCCGTGAGCTAGCCAGGGAGCACAGCCGTTTATTGACATCTGCAGAAGAACACTGCCGCTAGCTAACTGCTCAGCGCGGCAACCGCACAGCAACAACAACAGCAACACACAGGGCGCCCTCTGACCCCGGAAGGACACACCGTCGCAGCGAGAGGGCGTCACCCGTCACTATGGCAACATAAACAAAACATAACTGTACAAACAGAACCCCGAACAGCCCTGACCCGCTACAATATGCTGCTGGGAATATAGCCCAGAAGAAGCGTATAGTATAGCTTTTATTTGGGAAAGAGCCATTTCTCTGTAATAAACTCTCTTTTCCAAAGATGAGTGATTCCTCAATCAGATACAGGGCTCGCAAAATCGCTAGCCCAACGTCCCTGGGCTAGCGATTTTTCCAGTCGGGCTACCAAAATCTATCTCTGCCCTGCCCGTCGGGCTATTGTAGGAAGTAAAATATATGTCAATGCTTTTGCATTCTTTCGGAAATGTAGCTGGCTAATTATGTCATTGGCATCGATGAGCCACTGTCAATATATGACATATTGCAGTACTCTTACCAAAAGCAGTAAGATTTTGATAAAATTATAAAACCATTTGGTGTTTAAGTATTACAGTTTTTCTTGATAAATTTGGTGTAATTCTTATATCACAAACATCATTCTCACCACTCTTAAGGCACTGCTCAAGACAAGCATTTTTTCCAACACAGATTCACTTGTGCAAAAGACACTAAAACAATAAAAACCTTTTCGCACATATGTAAAAACATGGAAAGTCAGTCACTGAGTTCAACTTGGTGATCAACAAATAAAAACCCTTGCATGAGGAAACACAGTAATGCACTGGAAGAGGTTTACACGGATCAGTCGTCCTGTCCCCTTGGCAGAAAAACAGCCCCATAGCATGATGTTTCCACCCCCATGCTTCACAGTAGGTATGGTGTTCTTGGGATGCAACTCAGTATTCTTCTTCCTCCAAACACGACGAGTTGAGTTTATACCAAAAAGTTCTACTTTGGTTTCATCTGACCACATGACATTCTCCCAATCCTCTGCTGTATCATCCATGTGCTCTCTGGCAAACTTCAGACGGGCCTGGACATGCACTGGCTTCAGCAGCGGAACACGTCTGGCACTGCGGGATTTGATTCCCTGCCGTTGTAGTGTGTTACTGATGGTGACCTTTGTTACTTTGGTCCCAGCTCTCTGCAGGTCATTCACCAGGTCCCCCCGTGTGGTTCTGGGATCTTTGCTCACCGTTCTCATGATCATTTTGACCCCACGGGATGAGATCTTGCGTGGAGCCCCAGATCGAGGGAGATTATCAGTGGTCTTGTATGTCTTCCATTTTCTGATGATTGCTCCCACAGTTGATTTTTTTCACACCAAGCTGCTTGCCTATTGTAGATTCACTCTTCCCAGTCTGGTGCAGGTCTACAATACTTTTCCTGGTGTCCTTCGAAAGCTCTTTGGTCTTGGCCATGGCGGAGTTTGGAGTCTGACTGTTTGAGGCTGTGGACAGGTGTCTTTTATACAGATGATGAGTTCAAACAGGTGCCATTCATACAGGTAACGAGTGGGGGACAGAAAAGCTTCTTACAGAAGACGTTACAGGTCTGTGAGAGCCAGAGATTTTCCTTGTTTGAGGTGACCAAATACTTATTTTCCACCCTGATTTACGAATAAATTCTTTACAAATCCTACCATGTGAATTCATGGATTTTTTTTTCACATTCTGTCTCTCACAGTTGAAGTGTACCTCTGGTGCAAATTACTGACCTCTGTCATCATTTTAAGTGGGGGAACTTGCACAATCGGTGGCTGACTAAATACTTTTTTGCCCCACTGTATGTATATATATATATATATATATATATATATATATATATATATATATATATATATCACAGAATTTAAGGCCTTTATAATCACAGAGCATACAGAGAAAAGTACTAAACTGAATCAATTTCAGCTTTTGTTTCTCGTGATGTATATTGTATTAATAATTAAATTTCATTATCTGTGTCTTTACCACACAGGTGTAGATACTGTAGGTTCAGTGAATGCTTAAATTGCACTGATTAGAATATACTGGACATTCAAAGCTAAGATTCAGCGCACTGTGTTAGAGGCTGGGATTTGACTTCATCACATATACAACCTTTGATCATCGTTTATGTCCAGTTGAGAATGAATCTGTGCACTCACATATTAAATGAACTGAAACCAGTAGTGTGATCTCCAGTCTTGATATAAGGAATGAGAGAACTGATAGCTGTTATTTTAATGAGCCTGCCTCAGTTGTTTTAACTCCAAGTACCACAGAGTAATGTGGTAACATCTGGACTGACGAGTTTACTGTCAGCATTTTAATCGCTAGTTTAAAGGCTATAGGTTGCAGCCATTGCTCTAACACTGTATGGCCTCAGTGCTGGTTCTAATAGTCTGAGCTGCTTCCAGCTTTATGTGTGAAGAGCACAGCAGCTTACAAAACACGTAGCTAGCTCATACAGCTGCGACATAAAATTTTCATAAACTAAGATCACCTTAAAATAACGGGGCTACGTGCGGTGATGCTAGCGTTAGCCATGTTAGCACGTTACCTTCAACAGGTGGTCAGACTGTGAAAACAGGCACTCAGTCAGAGGTTGCGCTCTCCGTTTCGCTGCAGGGTCTAGTAGTGATGGGTCGTTCGCGAACGAAATGGCTCTTAGAGCCGACTCTTTGACCTGAACGACGCGAGCCGGCTCCTTATCGCGAGCCGTCACGTGGGTTTTTTTTTTCTTTCTTTCTCTCAGCCTCTCTCTCGCACTTTTTTTCCGCTTCACTCTGCACGCGAGCCTTGTGCTTTACGCTGGGCAGAGGGGGGAGGGGCGGTAGTTACACTCAGTAGCACAGGAACAGAGCCAGAGAGAGAGAAAGAGAGGCAGGGACAACAACATTAGAAAGGTATAGTAATCATCCACAACTATTTTCGGTTGCAGATGATAAAGGATTGAGAAAGTTTATTCATGCAGGTCCATATGACAGAGAATATGCATGTTCTTTTTGTTTTCATATTATAATTTATATTTAATTGTGTTGTGGTTTGCAGTGTTTTGTGTTCTTTTCACTTTAAATTTGTGAAAGGAAAAAGCTGAAAATTTAAATAGTTAAAACTTGAAATGTGAATAGTTGATTTTTGTATTATATGATTTATTTATTACATTTTATGTGGAGTGAATAAATAAAAGTATATTTACGGTGGCCCCTAGAGACAAAGCACATACAAACTTCAAATCACGTACGAACTCTGAAGCATGTACAAACTCCAAAACACGTAAAAACACGTACAAACTCCAAAACACGTAAAAACTCCAAAACACGTAAAAACACGTACAAACTCCGAAGCACGTAAAAACTCAGAAGCACATAAAAACTCAAAACACGTACAAAAGACAACAGAAGTGCTCCAGGATGCTGGGCGCAGTGTTGAGCCTTTGTTATCTTGTGGCTACACAAGCCAGCAAGTACCAACGACCGGATTTGGTGTGTGGTAATAACAGGTAAATGAACTTTTTTTTAAATTATTTGAATATATATATGAGTGCCTGTGTATAAATACACAAACAATACACACATGCTTTCAATTGTGTAATTTAAGTGATCTAGTAGCTCTGCTTTGGAAGTTCAGTTCATGCTAGAAATGTGTTTTGGAGTTTGTACGTGTTTTGTCTCTAGGGGCCACCGCATATATTTATATATAAACATATATAAATAAAACCACTTGTTTTTACGTTAGTAATTCCTTTTGTGCATAATTTTATATTATTGTTAATAATAAATTAATTAAAGCAACAAAACAACCTGAAGAGCCGGTTCGGAGCCGAAAGAGCCGGCTCTTTTTAGTGAGCCGAACCGAAAGAGCCGGATCTCTAAAAAGAGCCGGAAATCCCATCACTAGGGTCTAGTGATGGGACGTTCTGTATCGAGGCTTCGGAGCGTGTGTCGAGTAATGGAGGGGGCGTTTCCGCGAAGCGCGTATCGAGGCTTGCTTCATTTATGGGAGGAGCTGAAAATGATGACGTCAGAAGCCTCGCTGCCCGGCTGTACCACGTGACTGGTTCATGAAGTGGTTCGAACTTTGCCGCGAGATATGACAGCGATATAAACCCCTCAGACTTCATTCAAAAATGTGGGTGTTTGATGGAGAGTTGCGGTTAGTGAGAGTTTGGAGACCGTATGGAGGTTTATGAGAGTGAGGAAAGTCAGGAGAGAATGGAGCCAGCTAAGAAGAGGAGGAGGTCCTCCCCTGTGTGGGAACATTTTGATCTTATTCCTCCCAACAAGGTATGTATTTTCATGATACTGATGGTGCAATACAATTTATGTTGAGCTGTCTTGACTTTTGTACAAGGTGAAGTGTTTGCTATGTGCCAGGGAGCTGGGATATAACAGCAACACCTCATCCATGCTTAGGCACTACAGAGCTTTGCATGAGAATAAGGGGGACACCGATCGTGGAGCAAGACCAGGTGAGCCATCAAATGCAGTGATAATATAGGATGCAGTAATGTTACTAAATGATATAACAATATTATACAACTGTTATAAGTTACGTGTGTGATATTTATATTTGTGCTTTATCTTTATTGTCTTTCCTCAGGAGAACAATCTCAAATAGATGAAGACCTGGTCAGCATGGTGATTGAGGACTCCCAGCCATTTAGCATTGTGGAGGACAAAGGATTCAAAAGATTTGTTAAATCATTAAATCCTAGCTATGTTCTCCCCACTAAAAAGGTCATAAAAGCAGTGAAAATTTAGTTTTTACAGAATAAAATGTGAACAGGCAGGACTGAGGCTCAAAGCCTCAGTGTGTAGCTGTCCATACCTCAACGTTACAAAAGCACAACCACTGTCCACACCCCAACCACACCTCACCTCACAGTAAATGATCATTTCCATTTCAAGCATTTCCAAATAATCATTTCCCATACTGCCACTATAAATATACACAGTATACTGCCATCACTACAATATACATGTTTTACACACTCCTTTTGTTGTTGACATTTACAGGCTGTGTGCAAAATGCCACACTCTTCAAATTCATGCCAGCTATTATTTTTACGTCCAGTAGGTGTCCTGCTAGAGCAAATGAAGCTTCATGAAGCTTCGCGTTGGGGTGAACCAATTGGATGAAAAGCTTCAGTGCTTCATGGGGCTTCATCTGTCCATCACTAGCAGGGTCCCTTCATTCTTCACATATCCGCGTGTGTTGTGTTGGGCTCTTGAATAAAACTCCCCGCTCAAGCGATAACGTGGAGCAACAACCATCTTTTATTTTAGCTTACTCTCGTCTGATTACATGCCATCATTTCCTGACTAAAGGGTAAGTACTGCCGCCTAGTGGCGCATGATGTACATCAATATAGATTACACCACATCCCCCTTACTAAAGTTAGGCTGGTACATTCTTTTGCTCTTCAAACAAAACATAACTGCATAATTTTTTTTTTCAATACAGACATACCCCAACATTTCAGGAAACATAAACTCGGTATTTTCATAAACACTTTCTTTTCTCTTGTAACAGATGTCCAACCATTTTCCCTTTTAAACATGCTACTCTCAAAACCACAACTTAGCATTTGAAATACAACTTTTCCCTTTTCAAACAATTAGCTTCACAGATCAAGTCTTTTCGGTTTAATCACTTCCCTACCAGACCGGGTTCTAACCACACCTGGTGTATGGGGTGCGCTTGGCTCAGAAACAGTCTCTGTAGGAGTGGACTGGATCTGTTTTGCTTCGGTTTGAGTCTCTGTTTGCGGGATCGGCACAAGATGACTGTGGTTCCTTCTGATTGTCCCTTGGGGTCCACTGATGATGTACGATCGTGGAGTTGGGTGGACTGATGTCACTGTGCCCTGTGCTTTTGCATCCGTGATCCAGACTGGTTGCCCTGGCAACAATTTATCCAGTTCTCTTGTTCTATGTCTTTTGTTAAAACATTCGGTTTGTCTCAGCCGTTTCTCTCTCTCTGAACAACAAACCTGCTGAAAATCAGGCAGACGGGGCTGTAAGGTTTCAGGAAGCATTGGCAAGGTAGTACGAAGCCTGCGCCCCATGAGAAGTTGAGCCGGGCTGTAGCCATTCGCCAGTGCTGTTGTTCTGTATGCCAGCAATGCCTTGTATGGATCGCTAGCTTTTTTGAAGAGATTCTTGATGGTCTGGACGCCCCTCTCTGCCTCACCGTTGCTCTGCGGGTACCTGGGACTACTGGTGGCATGCTCAAAACAGTAGTCCTTTGCAAAGTCTCTCATTTCTTGACATGCAAATTGTGGGCCATTATCGGTAATCAATGCTTCAGGTATTCCATGGCGTGCAAATATTGACTTTAAATGCACAATCACATTGGCTGAACGAGTTGGGCTGAGTTGAGCAATCTCGACATATCTCGAGAAATAATCTACTACCAACAGATAGTTTTTGTCTTTTAGTGTGAACAAATCAGCTCCTAAATTCTGCCATGGCCTCTCAGGTAAACGTGTGGGCATAAGAGGTTCCCTCACATTAACTCTCTCCTGTATGCACAGCCTGCACTTAAGGACAAGTTCACTGATCTGATTACTCAAGCCTGGCCACCACACTGCTTGTCGCGCACGTTCTCTACACTTAACTACCCCTTGGTGTCCCTCGTGTATTTTGTCCAAAACTGCATTTCGCATGTTTGCAGGTATGACCAACCTTGTGCCTCGCAGTAGTAGTCCATTGTGTACACTCAAAACTGCTCTTTCAGACCAGTAGTGTTTTACCACTCCCTGCAGCTGGTTCCTGTCCGGCCAGCCCTCTGCACAGAACTTCATGACTTGGGAACAGACGCTGTCAGACTGTAGCTGCTCACGGAGATCTGTAAGGTATTTGCTGCTAGTAGGAAGGCCCTGCAGCACTGCGTCAACGTAAATATCGGTGTCCTCCATAAGATCATTGTCTCTGGGAATCACGCTGCCTGCCAGCAGTAACCGTGACAGCGTGTCGGCTGTGGTGAGGCTTTTGCCTGGAATGTGCCTTATAGTGTAAGAATACCTCATTAGGCGCATGCGGAATCTCTGTATCCGCGGTGGAAGCAAATCCAGGGCTTGTCCTCCAAGTAGGCTCACAAGTGGCTTATGGTCGGTCTCAAGCTCAAAGTGTAGCCCTAGAATAAAGTCACTGAATCTTTCACAGGCCCAGGTGAGCGCCAGCGCTTCTTTTTCCAGCTGAGCATAGCGCTGCTCTGTGGCTGTCAATGATCGCGAGGCATACGCGACAGGTGACCACACGTCATTGTCTTTCTGTAGTAAGACTGCCCCCAACCCGTATGAAGAGGCATCTGCTGAGATCTTTTTGGGGTTTGTTTGGGTTGTAAAGCTGTAGTACTGGTGCAGATGACAGTTCTTGTTTTAAACTGTTAAACGCGTTTTGTTGCTCATGCCCCCAGTACCACATGTTTTTAGTTGAAAGCAAGTCTCTCAGTGGTTTGTCTTTTTCGGAGAGGTTTGGGATGAATTTCCCCAGCTGATTCACCATTCCTAAGAAGCTCCTAAGCTCACTCATGGAGCTTGGCTCTTTCATATTCTGCACTGCGCTAGTTTTGTCAGGGTCAGGACTCATGCCTTCAGATGACACAATGAATCCTAAGAATTTCACTGCTCTTTTGCCAAACTCACATTTTGACATGTTCAGGGTGACGCCCGCCTTCTCTGCACGGTCGAGGACAGCGTGAAGTCTCATGTCGTGCTCCTCTCTCGTGGATCCCCAGACCAGGATGTCGTCCATGTGGCACACGAGTCCCGTGAGGCCGGCTGTCACTTCCGTCACCATCATGTTTTGGAAATGCTCCGGTGCACTGGAAATACCAAATGGCAAACGATTGAAATGGTACCTACCAAATGGCGTAATAAATGTGGTGAGGAGAGCAGATTCTTTGGACAGCGGTATTTGCCAAAAGCCCATGTTAGCATCGAGCTTGAAGAAATACTGCGCACCTGTGAGCATGCCTAGCGTTTGGTCTACAGAGGGAAGGATATATCTTTCACAACACACTGACTCATTTAAAGGTGTCATGTCCACACAGATGCGGACTTTCTCTTTGTCCTTTTTGGGGGCTACGACCATGCCGCAACACCAGTCTGTGGGCTCTTCCACACAACTGATTACTCCCAACTGTTCCATCCTCTGCAGCTCTGTTTTGACTTTGCCCAGTAGTGGCAGCGGAACACGCCTTGGCACTTTCAGTGAATAAGGTTTAGCGTCGGGCTTCAGCTTAATCGTGTATGGTTTTTGAACAAGCCCGAGCCCATCACATAGTTTCGGGTACGCTTTCTTCACTGTCTCAAGGTCAACATTGTCCATTCGGGCAATTAGTTTCAGTCTCACAGAAGCTGTCCTGCTTAAGAGAGCTACACGCAGATTTCTGACTACATAGATTGTCTCTGTAGTGCTCCTGTCACTGTAGGAAATGTCCTCCTTTGTGGACCCAAGTACGGTCAGTGCTGCACCTCCTGGTCCATACAGTGGCTTTTCAGCTTTTTGCAAATGCTCATTTGGCTGCTTAATGTCTTTGAATTTCTCCTCTGAGATAGCTGTGACATCTGCCCCTGAGTCTAATTTAAATGTCATGCTTTTGCCTCTCACGCAGATTTTAGCAAGCCACGGGTCTTCTCCTGAATCCAGTTCTCCTAGGAAAAGTTCATCTGCACTGTCTGCCACCTCATGCACAGCTGTAGACCTACAAACTCTCCCGTAGTGTCCACGTTTCCCACAGTTGTGGCATTCTGCATTTTTAGCTGGGCACTGTGCTGCTGGGTGCATCTGTGCTTTTCCACATTTAGAACATGTTTTATTCTCTTGTTTTGTTATTCGTGGTTTTTGTGGCTTGAACTGCTTTTGCTCTCTGCTTCCGAATTTATTTGGCTGTGATTTCCTGACATGCACGGCATCCACGGCTGTTTTGCCAGTGCTGCTTTCACCTCTTAGGTCAGTTTGCTGTCTTTTTATTTCCTCAGATTGTCTCGCCATTGTGATAGCTTTGGTTAGGGTCAAATCTTTGTTGAGCTGCATTCTCTCTGACAGTGATGAATCTTTAAGACCCACAACGAGTCTATCCCTTAAAAGTTCATCGTGAAGTTCACCATATTCACAGTTTTCAGCGAGAGCATATAGAGCTGTTATGAAGGAGTCAACTGTTTCTGCTGGCTGTTGTACTCGCTTATTAAACTTTGCTCTTTCATAAATCACATTCTTTCTGGGGACAAAATGTCTATCAAATGCGTTTCTGACCGCATCGTACTGCTGGCGCTGCCCGTCTGTTAGGTCAAGTCCCCTTATCACGTCGTCAGCCTTGTCTCCCATGCAGTAAACTAATGTGTTCACTTGGTTAGCATCTGTTGAACCGTTCAGATTACTTGCCATTCTAAAATGCTCGAAACGTCTGATCCACTTCTCCCATTCTTGGGGCTTTGCGAAGTCGAACGGTTCCGGTGGCTTGATGATGAAAGTAGCCGCTGGTGGAGCTGCCATAACCGGGCCAGTTGCCGCCGGTAGAGCTGCTGCTTGCTCCGTCGTGTTTGTCGCTAGCCGTTCGCCAAGCTGACGTTTTTTTCAATTTTCTCAGTTCACCGCTTAGAGCGAGTGCACTTCTGACACCATGTTGTGTTGGGCTCTTGAATAAAACTCCCCGCTCAAGCGATAACGTGGAGCAACAACCATCTTTTATTTTAGCTTACTCTCGTCTGATTACATGCCATCATTTCCTGACTAAAGGGTAAGTACTGCCGCCTAGTGGCACATGATGTACATCAATATAGATTACACCACAGCGTGGAGCCGAGTGTAAATCCTGAGGCTGAACGGCCTTTGTACAAGCACACACGCTTCTTAGCAGGGCGAAGCTATGAGCTAGAAAAATCCAGGCAGACAGCCTGTATCTGTCCAACCAATCAGAGAGCTCCTTACTTTCCTCGATGTGGCTAATTTGAATAGCCGCAAGGAAGTTGTTAATCGAAGAGCTAATCCAGCAGCTAATCCCTGAGCGAACAGGAAAGGGAAATGGATTTTTGAAATGCAGTTTATTAAATTGGAATTCAAAAATGAATTTACAAATGCAGAATTTATTCTACAATTCATTATTTAAGCACAGACTTCTTTATTTCGATGCGCATGGCTTTTGTGGTCCTCCATATTTCACATGTACCAAAATACTTCAATACTTCAACTCCCTGATGAATGAAAAACAGATTCACCACCTTTTAAAGTCATCAAAGTGTTTAGTTTTTTTCTCAAAACCTTACTGCCTTTGGAAAAAGTCTTAAAAATGTAGGCTGAATGGGAAGTGAACATTTTTCAGGCATAAAAATGAAATGTGAAGGATTTTTAACTAAATGAAATTTGAGAAAAGCAAAATAAAACCACCATAAAAGACAAAGAAAATAGATACAGTCTGTGAACATAGAACCAACTAAGGTATAGTCCAGTAAAGTCACAGTACAAACATTCAGCACCCACTTTATTAGGTATTAGGCACAGTAATCCAGATATCTAATCAGCCTTTCACATCAGCAGCAACTCAGTGCATTTCAGCATGTAGACATGGTCAGGACAGGCTGCTGAAGTTCAACCCAAGCATCAGAATAAGGATGAAAGATGATCGAATGTGGCATGGTTGTTGATGTCAGATGGGCTGGTGTGGGTATTTCAGACATTGTTGATGTACTGGGATTTTCCTCCACAACCATCTCCAGGGTTTACATGGAATTATCTAAAATGAGAAAACATTCAGTGACCAGCAATTCTTAGGGTGAAAATACCTTGTTGATGTCAGAAGAGAATGGGCAGATTACTTTGAGCTGATAGAAAGGGAGAAGTAACTTACATAACCACTCATTACAAACAAGTTATGCAGAAGAGCATCTCAAGCGCAACAGCAACAGAAGACTGTGCTAGGTGCAACACCTGTCAGCTAAGAACGGGAAACTGAGGCTACATTTTGCACTGATTCCCCAAAATTAGACAATAAAAGATTGAAAAACACTGAACTCCAGTGGCCTCCACAGTCATCAGATCTTAGTCCAGTAAAACAGCTTAGAGGAAGGAGAAATTTGGATGAGCAGCTGACAAATCTTCTGCAGCTGTGCAATGCTATCATCTAAACATGGAGCAAAATTTCTAAGCACATTGATGAATCTATGTCACAAAGACTTGAAGTATTTCTGAAGGCAAATGACGCTCCACCTTGAGGCTTGCAAGGTGTAACTAATAAAGTAGCAAGTGAGTATATGTATAGTATATGCTT
This sequence comes from Diplotaxodon limnothrissa, assembly GCF_057381915.1. Taxonomy (NCBI): domain Eukaryota; kingdom Metazoa; phylum Chordata; class Actinopteri; order Cichliformes; family Cichlidae; genus Diplotaxodon; species Diplotaxodon limnothrissa. The sequence goes on along the minus strand of NC_140615.1, from coordinate 27,765,259 downwards.
GTGTGTAATTAACAGCGCCATGACATCAACCTGTGACACAAGAGTATGTATTTCTATTTTTTTCCAATTAACCTTTTCTGAGAACATATGTTTATATTAGCTTTCAGCTGAAGATGAGGTTCCTGTAGGTCTGTCACTGTCAGTGAAAAAAGTAAAATGTTTGAAGTAAGTAATTTGAAGTAATTTGAAAATACTCTCCAACAATGCTGCAGAGTGTTAAGGAAAGTGAGAGACACAATAGCAGTGTACAGTGTAGACAGAGACCAAATAGAAAGGCTAATGTGAGTGGGGAAATGTGTTAATTAAGAGTTAGTGAAAATGAAGTTCCTGATGTGAGAACTGCACCAAAGCGATGGAGAAAAACTGTAATTAGTAAAAATCTGTACACAGTACCTTAAAAATCATTGTATTTAACCCATGGACACATTACTGGCATCATTGACATTCAGCCACAAGGATGACATTCTTGATTTGCTTCATATACAGTATTTAACGTAAACATAAGACAAACAAGAATAAAGCTCTTCTGTAAGACTTCAAAGACCTTTGCAGTGGTGTGGAATGAGGTCATGATCCCCACGTGGTCAGCAGAGTCAATTCAAACAGCAGAGTTCAAGAAGGTCATTAAAGAGACAGCAACATGGTTACACTGTGCACATTTGCATGGGTGTGGCTACTGTGAAGGAGGTTGTGGCATCTGAATTGTGTTCCATCCCTTCCTCCTTCTGCACATGAGCAAATGTATACGTGCATACATGTATTGCATGTGGAGCAGGCGAAAAGAGGTAGTGATCAGGGAGTGGTAAAGGGAATATATCTCTCAAATGTGTCTGTCATCTTTTGGTCCACATCCGGAATAAATCTAGAAAGGGGGCCTTTCAAAGGAGGCCTCTCCTCAATATGCACACAGAATTGCCAAATACTCTCCCAAGTCTTTGATTAGGAAAGCAGCTCAGGGCCACAACTTAACACTATAAAGTGGATTCCTCTCTATCATCTGCACTCATCTCAGTGGAGTAAATAGCTTCCTATGGGAATTCATTAGATTGCTTTCACTTTCACCAGAAAAAAAAAGCATCCCCCCTTTCAGATCACATTAAGTGTAGAGAGAAGACGACTCTTCTGTTTTACTGATATCCAACCTCTTTGAATCTTTTCTGTTTCTGAGCCATTTAGATGCACCCAAGGTTTATCCGGTCTTCCCTTGGCTGCCCTTCTCTATCCATTTTACTGTTGTATTTGGCACTATTATTCTTCACTGCCAACTCAGGGACAGCCGCTCACCATGACACCAGCTTTGGTGAGGCTGATGCCACACTCCACTATCAATAGCTTCTCTGTGCTTCTTGAGGAAGGGCTCTCTTTCTCCCTCTCTCTTTGAAGGGAGCTCTAACACAAGTCCAAGACACTCCTTTTTCATCAGCAGCTGCAATCTGGTTGTTAGCAGTACAAGCATACTGCTTGCTGCTGTTGTTTATGTTGTTGGAAAGCTCTGTCTGCTTTTCAAAAAGTGCATTTTTAAATGGCATGCGTGGATGTGTTTGCGTTTAGATTTTGCTAGTTTTGCACTGTCCGAAGCAAAAGAACCCAAAGAAAACAAATGGCATGGAGTTAGGGTTGATAATGCTGGTACAGCATTATCAGAGAAATATTAATGGTTTCATATATCAGTTATACTGAATATTGTATTATAAAATAAATGGAGGCAAACACTCTCTTAGTCACCATCACTCTAACCTTTCACTGATACTGCTTATCTCACTAAAAATGCTTTAACAAAACTCTCAGCTTGTGCTCCTGCTGCCGACTGAAGAATGAATTATAAAAAGTAATGAATGACTACAAACAATAACACTTTTCATGCCCCTTTGCTGTTGTTCTCTTCTTTATCTGCACTGAGATACCTCTACTCCCTCCCCCGCAAGAGTTACTCATACTTTAGCTGCTGTGTTGCTGTCACCTGAGACCCTGTGGTTCTTAGCAAGTTTGTCTCTCTCTTGATCTCTGTTGGACCCGTTCTATTCATTATTCAGCACACAGACCACCCTCTGAATTAAAGATGCAAGGGTTCAACCGCTCAATTTTTTTTACATGACAAAATGTCCTTACAGGCATAGAGAACACACTTCTAAATTAAGCTCTGACTCTGTGAGTGTGAGGGAGTGAATGCAAATGTGTGTGTGTGCATGTGTGTGTATGTGTGTATTAACATTATGTATACAGTAAATCCGTGCATGTGTGTGTTGGCGTGTCTGGCAGGCTCACTCCCAATCAGCATGTATTTTGGTGAAGCCCTGATGGACCAGCTAGTCCTTTGTTCCTTGTTGTTCACCCTTTGATGATCCAGTGCAGTGCCTGAGCTTTAGGGAGGGCCCCCATCTTCTTCCGCAGACTGATGGAGTCTTTCAGGGACATATCTCTCGACTGTTCTACACACACACAAAAAGCACTGGTGCAGAGCAATCTGCATGTATCTGAATGCCAGCAGAATCAATTAGTCGGATATGCTGTGAGATTATATTGACAAAGACACGTTCACAACTTTCTCCCATATTCTCCGCTTTGAAGTGAAGCTCGGTTGTTTGACGGGCAAATAGCAGCTGACGTGGATGTCTACAGGGGGATGGCTGTTTTTAGGTTTTGCTGCCAGAGGATCTCTCCACATTTCTGCTTCTTGGTTTGTGGTTTGAGACCTTCTGCTCACATAGATGGTAGCAAAAACACGTACTTAAAATTTCTTCTGTTCTTTCCACTCAATGCAGAGGACCAGTTTTTGCACACACACAGACACACAAATAAACTAAATGAAACACTTCATTCATCAGCGTACTATTGTGAAGGCAAATAAAGATCCATAATGTCTTCTCTGATTTGAGTGGCTCTAATGTAGTGATTTGCACATTTGCCTAACAAGCAAAAGATCTGGTTTGGTTCTAGACACAGATCCCTTGGGAGGAGTGCGGACAGTGATAGATTTACTGATGGTTAGAAGAAGTGTGCTAATAATGGCAGGGAAAGAACGAACGGATGAAAAATAACATATCTATTGTAAAGTCTTTCAGCACTTCTTCACTCTATATTTGAACTACATTTAAACGTTTAACAAAATTGGTATGAGGAAACATGTTTAATATAACAGGTAATATCAATATTGGAGCAGTCCCAAAACAATCAGATTAAATTTAGGCAAAGAAAGTTACAGTGACAATGTGGCTGCATAATTTTCTTTAGATAACATTTGTGTTGGTAGCTATAGTAAAAAGTGAGCAAAACTCACTGACTATACTGCCCCGCTGATGCTGTTTTCATTTTGACCGTTCTTCTTCCTCCTGTCGGACCCTTAGTGAAACCACAATGCTGCAGTATATGATAACCAGGCTTTCTGTAATGGGTCATTTTATCCGATTGCTGTCCCAGTGTGCAGAACTTGGAAACTTTAGGTTGAGGAAACTAGAAGGTTTCAAGCAAACATCAGAGAAAACTTCTATATTATTATTATTATTATTATTATTATTATTATTATTATTATTATTATTATTATTATTATTATTATTATTATTATTATTATTATTATTATTATGACAATAACAATATAGTTGGAAGACGAAAGTTTTTCTGGACATTTTTAAGAAAAAGGGGGTGGGGGGTTCTGTGTTATGTGAATCTCTATCGTCGCTCGTGATTTAACAAGAAAGAGGCGTGGATGTGTTTGTGCGTGGGGTGAGAGAGAAAGAGAGAGACGGAGTGAGAGAGAGAGCGGCGTCTGTGTCCTATAACAGCTGGTGTCGGGGCGTAATGACCTTTTGTCTCCAGCCGGTCAGGTACGGAGGGAGGGGGGGCGGAGATACTGAAGGAGCAGTTTCATAGCGGACTGGTCCCGGCATCCCGGAGACCAAATGGCCGTGAACCGACAGAGAGGAAGAGTGTGATCTAGGTTTTTCTTTTCTCCCAGTACTAACAGCAGTAAGAGCTGTCTCCATGCTCACATAGGTTAGAAGGGGCAGGAAGCGCTCTTCATCTCTCACGCTCAGTAGCCTACATTTTATCCGTCTGGCAGAAGAATGAGAGAGTCCTGTTGACACCACGGAGAGATACACGCTGAGACCGACTATGGCTGTGGACGGTAAGAGCGCCTACTATTCCCTTTACTAACGCATCTTACCCATATCCACAGTGGGTATTCATACGGGGCATGAGCTGGTCTCTAACTGTGACTTTATAAGCTACTTTGGGGTTTTCTTTGACACCATATCACATTTGCACCACATCTATTGTTTTTTATAGAACATTTATGATGCTATTTTTGGTAAAGGGAAATAAAAATGCCTTTAAGTAGCAGGAAATGTTTCTATGGAGATTATTTTATATATGTTTTCTTTATTGTGGAATAGCCTCTAGATTTCAACTATCCTCAGGAAAAATAAATGAATAAGTAAATCTGCAAAGTTGTTTCTGACAGGATTTCAGGTAAGAACTTTTCAAAATAAATGTGGATTTAGTCTTCTCTGTCATGTTAAATTTACCTTTGAGAAAAAAGACTTTTAAACTTGCATGTAGTCAAAAATACCCAGCTGTAACGTCCAGTTAAGTAGCCAAAGTCTTTGTTTTACAGGAAAGAAGACTGTATTGGAGGTTCAGTGTTACCCATGGTTTCTTTGTACTTGATTGTATTTGTCCAGCGTCTGGCTCACCTGAATACATTACCAGCTGAAGAATAACAATGATGCTGTATTCTTTGTTATTCATGCTTTTGTTTTGCTGTTACACAAGTATGAAATATGACTTCATCAGTCATGTAAGCACAATAACCCACCCCCATCCTTTCAAAGCACCACCAACCCCACCCCTCACAAAACAGAATTTGTTGCTTTTAGATCTGGATTGAAAGGATGGCATACACTACAAAGAATGGCAATCCATAGCTCTCTCTTTTCTTTTAAATCTGCTGATTGATCTGATGACTGTTCTTCATTCATTAATTACTGTTTGTTTTATGAAAAGCTAGAAAAGAAACTGATAGTAAACTACAAAAGCCGTTTAGCAGCTTTGTTTTGCTTGGAAACATGACTGAAATTTAGATTTTGCGTATCAAAGTGATGTCTTTAAAAACCAAAATTCCCCTGAAAACATGTTGAAATAAATCCTACCCATTTTTTCCTTTTGTTTTTGTTATGAGGTCACATTTTACGCAGCCTCAGCTCAAAACAAATTTCTCTTTGCAGAGCTCTGATTGTCTTCCCCCCCCCCCCACCCAGCCCACTTACCCTAGCTTCAGGGGACCAAACGAATTAGACATTAATATACTGTGCAAAAAAAGCTCTTCTGTGTTTTTTTTTGAATTGTTTGTACCCTTGTTTTTTGTCCTGCCACTTTCTCTTTCCCGCGCTTGGGTGGTTGGTGTTAGCTCCAGGCTAACTAACTTAAGTGAAGCCTAATCAGAGCCTCTCTTTGCTCAAGGGCAATAATGTGTGTGAGAGCGTTGGTGTAGTGCCAAGTGGGGTTTCCATCTGTCCTCTGTCTACTGAAGCAGGTTAGCTCTTCATTAGCATGATTGCAAGGTGGAGGCTCAGTCAGATATGCATACGTGCATACTGACACATTGGACAATCCATAATTAATCCATAGTTTACTTAAGCATCATTAATTTACTCAGAGCCTTGGGCGCTGATGCCACCCTGACACTGCTGTGCCACTTAAACTTTAATGAATATGGGTCCAAAAAGACTGTATCACTGCTTGAAGACATGCATGGGGATGACTATACAGCTAGGAAACGATATCAGACTTACTAACATCTGCAATAAGTTATAGGGCACGGATACTTATTTAAGAAGATTTTGTCTCTTATTTAAAACTTTTAGAAAGAAAGTTTAAGAGTCTATTTGAGGAATTTAGATAATTGTTAACCGAGTTTACATCCAATTTGTGAACTGTGATTACTTTCAGTTGGGTACGTACAGAACCAAAGCGACACTGACTGATAATGCATTGCATTGATTTTCATATGCCAGGAGACTTTAGTGTTATTGTGAGGTAGGCTCTCGGCAACCGGCCTGTGACACTATCATTTACAAGAGCTGATCTGCATTTTAAATGGTATAATAGACATTTTGCCTCATCTTCATGTAAATTGCTGAGGGAATTACATTTTTCTCCTTGCTGCCTGCTGCACAGCAAGTCAAGCTATATAATTATATTCCCCTCTACGTTAGGCAATTCCGATTGGATGAAATTCATCAGATGTTTGCTTAAATCATCCAGGACATCTGGCTCTGTTGTCATATCTGAGATAAGCAGCCATACAAATGATCCAAGTGGGCCACTGTGCCGTCCAGTGCTCATTGTTTAGGATGAGCAGGATTTTTTTTTCTCCAGAGGAGAGGACAGCAGGCTTCATCCCATGTTCACATTAGCGATAGACATGGGGGCAACCCAGTGTGTGTCCTCCAAAAGGCAAGCCTGGCCAAGCCCAGCAGCAGCATATCCAAAGATTTTGGGCCAGGATAGAGCATTCCAGCATGGTTTCCATCCATCCATAATACAGCGAGACATAAGCACACACACTCAGACATACAAAAAAAAAAGCCAAAAGCCATGCCCACACCACCAACCTGACAGGCCCACACAGAGACAAGCGCACAGCTGGATCTGAATCTATAAACAACACATTTATTTGTGTCTCTCTCTGGGCATGTTGGTAGAAAGCCTGCCAAAGAATGGTAAATGGCCTGTATTTATATAGCGCTTTACTAGTCCCTAAGGACCCCAAAGCGCTTTACATATCCAGTCATCCACACATTCACACACTGGTGATGGCAAGCTACTTTGTAGCCACAGCCACCCTGGGGCGCACTGACAGAGGCGAGGCTGCCGGACACTGGCGCCACCGGGCCCTCCGACCACCACCGGTAGGCAACGGGTGAAGTGTCTTGCCCAAGGACACAACGACCGAGACTGTCCAAGCCGGGGCTCGAACCGGCAACCTTCCGATTACAAGGCGAACGCCCAACTCTTGAGCCACCAGCTGTTATAGGACAAAGAAGGGTCGATAGTGGCTGTTTGCCATGGTTCATGATGGACACCTACTGTAGGATGGGGGCTTAAACATGAGGAATGTTTGTACTGTAATTTTCTTCTAAAAGACAGACATGCTGCAGCATTATTTTCTTTTAATTACTCTGAAAATGTAGTTCTACCATAAAATAATTCATAAAAATGAACAACTATGGCCTAGTTACACGCTCCTTGAATAATCTATTGTGTTGTCCTTCCTCCAAATGATGGTTAACCCTTTCTTCAAAAGCCCCAAAGCACAAATAAGTAGCGTTTCTTCAGATCAGGTCACACCATTGTGTGCTCATTTGGTTTTAAATGAACTGCCCCTTTCCACTGAGAAGCCAAATATGCACACATGCTTTGGTCAATGCATCCATTTGTGTTTGTATGTGTGAACATGTTGATGAAGCATAAGGGAAGCTAACACCCCTCTGAGTGAGGCGCTGTGGCAGGAGGAGTGTTAGCTGTAAACAGACAAACTTTGTTGTTTTCCTGGTGTGTGCTATATCGCCTGCTAGAGAGTGCATCCATTTGGTGCTGGAGCCAAATGTGTTTGGGGCCTCTGTAGTTGGGTAATATGGTAATGGTGTGCTAACCCTCTCAGCTACAGTGGCATGGAGGGGTTATACAGCAATTTCATGTGTTTATGCTTGTCAGGGAGCGTGCAAGCTGTTAACCTCTTTGCCGTGTCCATCATCATCCCGTGCTTCCTCACAGCAGGAGGGTGTGCCACTCAATATAATGCATGGAGAATCCTCTTTAACACACGCATGCAAACACACTCATGCACTCCAGTCATCCATCATCAGCTCTCTGATCCACTGCTGCCCTGCAGCTGCACCTGGTATGAGCATGTGCATTTTAGACTCGCAGAGAGAGGAATAAAGGCTAAATTGACAGAGGGATAGAGGAAACAGGGGGGATGTGTTTGTGCAATCTTGTACAGTAACTGGAATTCCAAGACCACATTAACAAGAGCCCTGAGAAGTTTCCATAAGCTGTTTTATCAGCTGAAGGATATATTATTGTTATTAGTTTCTTCATAGCTTTGGCTACCATTTTTTTCAAGTGATGATATTCTTGTAGCTCACTCAAGAGAATACTGAAATGATTATGTCTGTACATAGTAATGTATGTTTATAATAGAAAGGTTGGGCCATAATTTTGTAGTTTGTCCTTTTCCCACCTTTTTCATATATTGTAGCTAAATCGACTGGATAATATGAAGGAAATGATTATCTCATGAAACATTTGAAATGTTATTTTAAAAGAAAAGTATGATATATGATATGACATCATCATGCTATATGAGAAAAATGAGAAAGTGACCTTTTCATGAGAAAATATTGATATGAGAGTACCAATGAAGCATTTATTATTAGAAAAATATGAGATGTGTATTCAGTCTTAATTTTATTTATTTTTGTCTATAAAGGAAACCTGTAATATCTTTGCATTACTTAAATTTTAACTTTGTTTTTTAAACCAATTCAGCTGCTGATAATTTGATTAGAGATTGTAGTATGTTATTCGAGAAGCCTCAAGTGTCATCCACTATTACGCTCTCCAAAATAATGAGATATTTTTGTACAAAATAATTTTAATTCCTCAATAAGCTTCTTACCCCCTTTTTATATGTTCTTGTTCATAATGATATTTCTGCCTTTCTGGGTCTCATCACTGGTGAGAATAACTTTTGGGCAAAACCACAGACTTTGGTTTTGACTTACTCAGGTAGACTGTGGTGTTTAAATGATGCTCAGTTGGTACTAAGGGGCCCAAAGATTGCCAAGAAAATATTAAATATCCCCCACTCCATTACACCAATGATACAAGGCAGGATGGAATCATCTTTTCATGGTGTATGCACAAAATTTTGACCCTGCCATCCAAATATTGTAGCAGTAATCAAGACTCATCAGACCAGGAAACGTTTTTTATTTCAATTTTCTGTTCTCCAATTGTAGTGAGCCTGTGTGAACTGTACTTTCCTGTTCTTAGCTGACAAACAAGGCATCCAGTATGGTCTTCTGCTGGAATCTGCTGCAGTCTGTTCATTCTCCTTTCTGACACTGATTTGGCCTTTTCACTCAAAGAACTGCTGCTCACTAAATATATTTTCCCTTTTATGGACTTTTCTTTGTAAGCTTTAAAGATGTCTACACAGGAAAATCGCAGTATATCAGCAGTTTCTGAAGCACTTACTAAAAACCTTGATACTGAAAACATGTTTCTTTCCCATTCATTTGAAACTATGCCTAAATGCATTGAGTTGCAGCCACATGATTGTTGATGAGATATTTGTGTTAAAGAGCAGTTGAAGAAGTATACCCAATAAAGTATTAGGCGAGCTCTTGTACTTGTTACGTTAGTAAAGTTTTAGGTAAGTGAACTTCTCTTGGCTTACTGTTTTATAAAAAAAATGTTCAAAGCCCTAAGCCGAGCCAGGGATATATATATGTATTATCATTCAGATGATTTCCCAACATGGCTGCAGGTTGGTAAGACTTCCTTCAAGATGAACTCTGGTAAAACTAGAGAAACATGACTTAAGTTGCACAACTCACTTGGTAATTCAGGGTGAAGCCAGTCGTATTAGTAACACAATATGAAGTTTAGATCAAACTCAGGTATCCATTAGAGCAGGGGTGTCAAACTCAAATACACAGTGGGCCAAAATTCAAAACTGGAACAAAGTCGCGGGCTAACGTTAATATTTATTGAAATATATTTATTCCTCCAGATATAAGAATGAATCTTTTCTTATGGACTCAAACAGGTTTTGCTGAAAAACTGAATATGGAACAAGCAAAGCTTAATACTAAACAATATATATATATATATATTAGCTGTATAATACCAGTAGACAAGCTCTGATAGTAATTTGGTATGGCTTCGCGGGCCAAATGTAATTAGGCTGCGGGCCAAATTTGGCCCGCGGGCCAGAGTTTGACACCTATGCATTAGAGTGTTGCTGTTGGTGGAAAACATTTTCTGAGATAATGATGTAACGGGTTTTTTTGTGGCTCCGTGAGACCAACCGCCAACTGCTTTAACCTCTGACCCGATGTGTAGGACTTAGATGGACTCAGTACGGTTCAGCGGATAAACATTTCTGCTTTAATCCTGCAGGCCTTTCGCAGATTGATGAATGAGTAAAAGAGGAGAAGCCTGTTTCGGGGTAAATAAGTCGCGGATTAACAAGAGCACAGTGCGGTGGATTTCTGAAAGATTCTGTTCTGAGGCGTCACACCTCAACTGTTTTCATTGAGTCTGCCCTGTGCCCTCATTGATACCAATGCCATGCCTGTAATACTCTGCCAGATGACAAGGCCTCACCTTTCCCAAATTCTTGTCCTGGCTCCAACTTTTCTCCCGCCTCTCCCCCCTCACTGCTTCCTTTCTCTATCCTCTTGCTGAATTAAAGTGCGCACAGGCCCATATCCAATTTCTGTATTTTAATTAGCCTTCTGCACACAGAGAAGGATCAAGGGAGAGGAACTGAAAGGGTGTAGGAACAGAAGAAAAAGAGAGATGTAATTTTTCTGAAGGATTGCACTAATTAGCTTTAATTTCATACAGTGGTTGTATCCCCCATGCATCACTCAGTTGTTACTTACAGACTTAACTCACTGTATTTTCCCTCACTCGCATACTTGATCAATTTAATTACTGAATTTTGGCTGTTGTGATAAAGCATCTGTGTAGTTTTATTTTTGACCATTATTGCGGTAGTTCAGTTGTAATGACTCGCATTATTGTTTATTTCTGCTCTCCATCATTACCATCGGTCCCGAGAAAATGAGATGGCAGCAAACGGGAGGCCATGTTCCACTAATATCTTTGTGTCCTCAGCCTCATCCTTGGCCAGATGTCTTTCAGTCTGCAGTTTCAAGGAGAGCAGTCAACCCCTTTCCCTCAGTCGCTAACTCTCCCATTAGAGTCTGCTAAACAAACAGCCTAATTAAGTGTGGCCTTGTGTGATAGGGTATGCTTGGAGCTTTTTACTCTTTTTTTAATAGGTTGGCCTGCTCCTCCTACCAAATTCTGGGGGTCAGTGAAGCTTGTGGAGCAGATTGCCCATTACACCAAATGGCTAATGGCTCCAGCTACACCCTAACAATGCATACCTCCTTGCATAGTCAGGAGCACAAGTCACATCCATTCATCCACTCGAAAAACAATTACATTACTCCTAATAATAACCTAGGAGCGTGTGGCAGGGTCCGTCTGCATGTGAGATGTGTCTTCTACATCGGTTTACGTGTATATATTAAGCCACTGAAGTGTGCTTGCGTGACTTTGAAATTGAACAAGTTTAAATCTCGTTCCTCCCGCACCTCTTCCAAAAATGGAAATCAATTTTGTGTTCCGTCTTCCCCTCTTATCAGTCACTTAGCTGTTCCCTCGCTTTCTCTGCTCCAGCCTATAAATCACGCTTTTTAATCGCTCTACCTCCATACGGCCCACCTTATGTTGCGCTCCTTTTTCCTTCTGTCCATATTCCACTCTTTCCCTTCCTGCTCTGTTCCCTGATGTGTATGATTACAAAGTTCCTTTGAATATACAGCAACTGGCAGGGTCTATAGCCTCCTCTGGCTGTCACGGTGCTGTTCGAATAGGCCCTCAATTTACCATGTCAATAGGCAGCCAAGTGTCAGCCGAGGTGGAGAGGAAGAGTTGTTTAAATGCAGCTCAACGCACAGTGACTCTCTTTAAGCCAAGCAGTATGCTCTCTAGTTAGCTGCATTTACCCCCACACATTTATACAGTGTTTTATTTCCTAATTTTATATGTTCTCAATATATCTTTCTCAAATGCACTTAATTTCCACTTCCTTTTCATCATCTTTAAAGAGATTTTTGGAAACATTCCTGTCTGGCTCTTCTCTCTTCCCTATGGTACCTCTCTGAAGTTACATTAAAAAGAAGCCCCTCCCCAGCCACGTCAGTTCGACAATTCTTTGCATGTTCATTGAACATGTGACATTTTCACTTCACAAACTTTTTTTTTGTATTTCCTTTTTTCACTCCCATGCTTACCAAACCCAAGGGACGCTCTGGCTGATGAAAAAGCCATATGGCGCTATCGAAAAGTGCCTCAGACCATGGAAAATACACATTACAGTGATTTATAACATGCTCGAAATGCACTGATAAATGTGAGTAGTTTAATATGACATTCAGGTTCCCGTTTGTGTGTACATGTGATCCGATTTTCTGCAATTAAGTCACAAATAAGAACTGACTTTAACGTCCAAGCCCAGGAGATGTCTGGAGGCTGAAAAGAAGAAATTCTGTAATTTTAGCTTGAATGTAACCCACTTTTCCTCATGTGGCCCTTCTTGACTTCTTAAGTGATTCATTCTCAAAAAGAGATTGGGGCTATTATGTCAAAGGCAATCTCTCATACGGCACATAAAGATCATGTGTTGAAAAAAAATGTTTCTATCTGCGCTTGATTTTGAAACAAAATCTTCTTAGATTCTTACCTGTCTTATATTATTTCCACTTCTAGCCCTGGTTCTCTATTAATTTGTGGTCGTTTTGATCCTTTACTTTGATCGCTGACATCACATGGTGGAAACACTGGGCTTTAGCGTGGCACTCTTTGTGTACAATACTACACTTTTAAGTGATTGCACCCTTTTGACCTGATTTAGTTGAATCCACTGAGACATGCGGCTGTTGCAACTTATCCTTAGATTAGGATGGATGTGTCTCGTAAGAGTTATAGATAGGCAATCACTTTCAGCAGCCTCTAAGTGCTGTATTGGTCATAATGGCTGTTAGAGCAAAAGACAAAAATCCTGTAGCTATATATAAATTTTTTTTTAAGCACATAGAACAATCTAAGACTTTTGCAGTTCTTTACAGTTGCTTAAGGGAATAAACAGCAATCAGTTTGTCAGAGTCCAATTATATCTCCCTCAAAACATTTCCTCTCATTCCACTTCATGTGCTTTTGTCCTCCGGTTGTAGTCTTATGCTTTTATAGAATTTTGCTCCAGAAATAGCTGTTATATCAAACTAGGAATGACAGACGTTAAAATGGAACCAGGACCAAACTATTGTCGTGGGAGGCAGCCGAGGTTACGGCGCTGTCAGTCAGAGTTAGTGGGGGCGGGCTCTAAGCTGTCATCCCAGTGTGTCGGTCTCGCCCTACATATCAGGTCACTGGTGCTCTGCAGGCTTTGGATCTCGGTAGAAGCAGACACACACAGAGATGCACATACACTACTTTTAGGGATATAGCTATGTGGGGTGACAGTATTTTCTTCCTTCCACTTGTGTGTGCACAGCACGTTTGCACTGATGGGCCGAGTCACCGAGTCTGGAACAATGCTGGAAATAAAAACTGACACAAGTCAGGAATAATTCTTGTAAGAAAGTCCCTGCCTTCAGTGGATTTTCGAAATGGATGACGAGATGAAACAGATCTGACCAACAGATTTGACCAAAAAAAAAAAAAAACTGATTTAAATTTCTCTGCAATGACTGAGAGAAGAGAAAAGCACAGCCAGTAAATGTAGGGATATCATGTGAGATGGGTTTGAGGTGCACTAATTTGACAGAAAGTGATGTAATTAAGGTCTGTATAATAAAACTCTTCTCTCCCAGCCTGTCTCATCTAAAGTGAAAATGGTAGACAATCAGCCAGTGCATTAACATCAATAGATGTGATGGCACAGAGATAGGGCTGTGTGTGTATGTCTGGGAGATATAACGCAAAAGAAGCAAAATGGGTCACTCACGCTTGTGCCATTAATGCCCTATTGTTAGTGTGATGTATCTGTGGAACAACTAGTGTGTGTGTGTGTGTGTGTGTGTGTGTGTGTGTGTGTGTGTGTGTGTGTGTGTGTGTGCATTCGTATAAGTGTCTGGCTGTGACATCTGAGTAGCTGGGTAATAATATGAAAATGGTTCAGTAAAGTACAAGAGAGCGTAGCGCTGGTTTGGCACTGCAGTTTTGGAACGCAATTACTGAAACTACTGAGACTGTAGTTTCAGTAATTGTAACACTTCTGACCAAGAAGCACTGGTGTTGGCGCTTAACAAGCATACACGCACACACGGGGGTGATTAATTGGCTGGTTTCTGAGAGGAGCCCAGAGCAGTTTCTGCTTCTCTATGAAACATCTGGCATCATTAGAAGCCAACATTAGGGAGTTATCAATAGAGAGCTGATAGTGTTTGAAAACCTGTTATTTACGGAGCTTTGTGGTGCATTAGCCACGGAAATGGGCACAAAGACAACTTACCAAGCTCGAAAAAGATATTTGTTTGAGTAAATGCTTTAAAAAAATAGCCTGAAGTGTCTAATTAGTGTAACAACATGTGTTAGTGCACCTCAATTTGACCTCTTACCGGAAGCTTTACTCTTAGTTCTAACCAATGCCCTTTCCCTCTCTCTGGAATTCAACATGTGTCCTTCTCACTTGGATTCACTTCATCTAGGCGGCTCTCCCATTTCTTTTTTTGTCTCTTGTTCCCACCTTTGATGCACTGATTTAATATTTGGGTTTGCTACCTGTCCAATTCAAGCCCAAAAATCTAGATAGGATATCTGTGACTATGAGGCAATCCACTGGCACGATCTATTCAATTCAGTTCTATGTTATTGTGCGTTTGCTTTGCCACTGAGCTGCAGCTAGCGGCAAAGCTACGGTAGAATGGAGCTAATGACAGACAGAGAGCAGTTTGGAGGCACATCACGAAGCTACAACAATATATTTGAACTCAGCCACAGCCAAGATATCAGTATCAGACTGGACCAGGAAAAAGCTGGATCAGGCAATCCCTACTTTTGTAGACACCATCAAGTCTTAGTCTAGAAAACTTTTTTTTCTTTTTGTTTTTTTGTAATTTTTTTGTAATGCTATTCTTTTTTTCTTTTTTTTTTTCTTTTTAAAGTGCCTGCTCTTATAAACACTAGGCATAATTGCAACCATAGATGGATATACACTCTTAGAGAAAACAGCCATGGTTATAAAAGTGCAAAAATATCTGTGTTAGATTGCAGAGGCAAAGCAGGAGACAAACAGGAGAGACATTTTCTCTCGGTGCCGAGATGGATCAATGAACTCATCACACACTAGGACAGCTGACTGTCAGCACACAATATCCTCAACATATTTCCATTTGTTTTGCAATTTTCGAGTAGGGCCATGCTTTAGCACTATATTTTTGAATAGACGTGAGGGGTAATTTGACCTGCATATGCCTATCCACTCGATGTCATCCTCAGTCATGCTGGTTACCATGATTGTTGCAGATTCACTAAATTACTTTGAACTGAATAATTAAACTGAGCTTGCACTTCAGTAACTCACAGGCGATGTGGGTGTTTTCCATTATCACACTGTATAAATTAGTGTAACTTATAGCTGAAGTGGAATTCAGCTTAAGGGGCACAATGACTTTATTGGATCGAGCTTAAGTTTACATGACACTCATGTAACAAAAATTCTTCAGGACTATTTTTGTTTTAATCTTTTATATTTATAGCTTATAGAAACAAAAAAACAAGTTTCTCACAATATAAATTCTGAGTTTGAATAAATTATTGTTCAAATAGTATAAATACCTTGTGTCTCTTGGTTTAGCTCAGTATGTGTAATCACAGTCATGGGAAGACAGTTGATTTGATGGTGTTGGAATTAAATAATTTTCTAGATGATAATCATGACAGTCAAAAGGAGGGTAAGACACAGAAGATCATTGCTTCGAGAACTCAGGGAAGTTTCACAAGGAGCGGTCTGATGCTGGTGTCAGAACATCAAAGGCCACCATACACTGACATCTTTGGAATAGAGGCAACGGCTTAAGCATTTTTAATGTCAAACTACACCCAAATGAACGACAATATCTTACCTGCGCTAAGGAGTAAAAGAACTCGATTGTTGGTCGCTGGTCCTCTTTACAGATAAAAGTAAATTTTGTGTTACAATTGAAAATCAAAGTCATAGAGAGACACAGAAGCCAAGGGTTTTGATGTAGTGTGTGTACGTGCTGCAATGTGATGGTGTTGCTGCAGGACTACGGTGTTTTATCAAGTCCAGAGAAACATAGCTGTCTGCCTGGAGATTTTAGAGCACTTCATGGTTCCATGTGCTGGCAAGTTTTATGGTGATGCTGACTTCCTTTTCCAGCAGGTGTTAGCGCCTGCCCTCAGTGCCAAAACCAAATTGTTTGTTGATCGTGTGTGGTTGATTGGTTGGCCAACTCGTTTGAACTGAACACCAGTGAGAATTTACTGTATGGGGTATTGTGAGGAGGAAGAGGAGACCAGCACACCTGATCAAACAGATGAGCTTGTCAGAGCTAGATATTTCTAAACAGTCAGTTCTTTATTGACGGAAATATTCAAGTAAAATGAGTTGCTCTATTGGAGGTAAGATGGCGCCGGTGAGGTCTGCTGCCGTCACGACTGCTCCGACCACTTTTTCTTTGTCTTTGTTTTTTAAGTTAGTTTTCAGCGTTTCTAAATCGGCAAAATCACCACCATTGGGTACATTAGGTATGACAGTGACACTCTTGTTTCTATTGGTATACAATGTACTCACAATTCGAAGTTTTTAACTCCGGATCCGAGCTGGCCGAGTGAGATCTTGAGGGAGAACAAAGGGAAGCGGCAGCGGCCTAGAGGGAAGCGAGCCGGCGTCAGGAACAGGCTGAGAGCTCGTGCACACCGCACACCTCTGCCTAGCATCCTGCTCGCCAACGTCCAGTCACTGGAGAACAAGCTTGACGACCTCAGGGCCAGGGTAAAGTTCCAGAGAGACATTCGGGACTGCAATCTCCTCTGCTTCACCGAGACATGGCTGAACCCAGCGGTGCCGGACCACGCCATCCAGCCGGCCGAGTTCTTCTCGGTTCACCGCATGGACAGGACACGGGACTCGGGGAAGTCAAGGGGAGGCGGCGTGTGTTTAATGGTGAACAACAACTGGTGCAACAGTGCGAACGTTGTTCCTCTCACACGCTCCTGCACACCAAATCTGGAACTACTGTCCATCATGTGTCGTCCTTTTTATCTACCTCGGGAATTTACATCGGTCATTATAAGTGCCGTTTATATTCCATCACAAGCGGACACGGTCACCGCCTTATGCGAGCTGCATGAGGCACTCACACAGCACCAGACACAACACCGGGACGCTGCGCTTATTGTGACGGGGGACTTTAATAGCGCCAACCGCAAACGCGCAGCGCCGAACTTTTGTCAACACATCTCCTGCCCCACCAGAGGTGAAAGGACACTGGACCACTGCTACACTACGGTCAAGGACGGCTACAAGGCACAATCCCGCCCTCCTTTTGGCAAATCTGATCACGCCGCCATCTTCCTCATCCCAAAATACAAACAAAGGCTGAAACAGGAAGTTCCGGTTCAGAGGAAGGTCGCGCGCTGGACGGATCAATCGGTGGCCGTGTTACAGGACGCACTCGATGACGCAGACTGGGGCATGTTCAGAAACAGCTCCGATGATGATGTCAACGTGTTTACGGAAGCGGTTGTGGGATTCATCGGGAAACTAGCGGATGATACCGTGGAGACAAAGACTATCACAACGTTTCCCAACCAGAAGCCGTGGGTGGATAAAACCATCCGCGACGCTCTGAGATCCCGCACCGCTGCCTACAACACGGGACTCATGACGGGGGACATGGACCCGTACAAAGCCGCGTCATATAACGTGCGGAGGGCGGTGAAAGAGGCGAAGCAGTGCTACGGGAGGAAACTAGAGTCACAACTCCAACAGAGTGACTCTAGGAGCCTGTGGCAGGGACTAAGGACAATAACGGACTATAAAGCACCAACAACCGGTATGACGAACGCGGCCGTGACTCTGGCAGACGAGCTGAACACTTTCTATGCTCGCTTCGAGGCTGCAGCTAAGGACTCCAACAATGCTAGTGTTAGCGGCGCTAACGGCTGCAGACAGGAAGATACTGCCAGCACCGGAAACGTGCTCGTCATCTCCGAGCATGAAGTAAGGAGAGCCTTCAAGAGAGTGAACACCAGGAAAGCAGCAGGACCAGACGGCATCCCAGGTCGTATCCTAAGAGACTGTGCATACCAGCTAGCTCCTGTGTTCACTGAGATATTCAACATCTCTCTATCTCAGTCGGTGATCCCCACATGCTTCAAAGAGTCCATCATTGTTCCTGTCCCGAAGAAACCCCACCCTGCTTCTCTCAATGACTATCGCCCTGTAGCCCTCACCTCAGTAGTGATGAAGTGCTTTGAACGCCTGGTCAGAGACTTCATCATTTCTTCACTACCAGACACACTGGACCCACTACAGTTTGCTTACCGTCCAAATCGTTCCACAGACGATGCCATCTCTCATCTCCTCCACACATCACTCACTCACTTGAACACTAGAAGGGGGAATTATGTTAAAATGCTCTTCATAGACTACAGCTCTGCATTTAACACCATAATTCCCTCCACACTCACCACCAAGCTGGAGCATCTGGGACTCAGCTCATCTATGTGTCTGTGGATCTCCAACTTCCTAACTGGCAGACCACAGGCAGTAAGGATGGGCGGACATGTCTCAGCCTCCACCACTCTCAGCACTGGAGCCCCCCAGGGGTGTGTTCTGAGCCCCCTGCTGTACTCTTTGTACACATATGACTGTGTGGCCACTACCAGCTCCACCACCATCATCAAGTTTGCTGACGACACCGTCGTGGTGGGCCTGATCTCTGATAACAACGAGACGGCCTACCTGAAGGAGATTAGGAATCTGGAGAACTGGTGCCAGAGGAACAACCTCCTTCTAAACATCAGTAAGACAAAGGAGCTGATAGTGGACTTCAGCACTAAGCAGGAGAGGAACTACCAGACCCCCGTCATCAACGAGTGCCCAGTGGAGAGAGTGGACAGCTTCAAATACCTCGGAGTTCACATCACGCAGGACCTGTCATGGTCCTGTCACATCAACACCGTGGTGAAAAGGCCCGTCAGCGTCTCTACCACCTCAGACGCTTGAGAGACTTCCAACTGCCCTCCAAGGTGCTCAGGAACTTTTACTCCTGCACCATAGAGAGCATCCTGGCGGGAAACATCTTAACCTGGTTCGGGAACAGCACCATGCAGGACAGACGAGCTCTACAGAGGGTTGTGCGGTCAGCTGAGTGCACCATCCGCTCCGAGCTCCCTGACCTGCACTCAATCTACAGCAGGCGGTGCCGGACCAAGGCCAGGAAGATCGTGAAGGACCTCAGCCATCCCAACAACAGACTGTTCTCTCTGTTGAGGTCAGGAAAGCGATTCCGCTCCCTGAAGACCAACACAGAGAGACTGAGGAGGAGCGTATTCCCGCAGGCGATACGGTCTCTCAATCACACCACCACACAGTACTGACCCACACATACAGTTCTTACACACACTGGACATTCTGGACATTGTTTCACTTCATTACTTAAATCACGCTGCTGTTATTGTGTATATGCTGCTGTTATTGTGTATATATTTATTTATATTTCTTCATACATTCTTATATAGTTCTATATTGTGTATTTTGTTGTACAGTTATTTTATTTTCAACTTTAATTTATATATTTTATCTTATTCTTCCCAGTTAAATTTACCCTTCATTCTAATTTGTGTTGTACAGTTATTTCATTTTTAACCTTAATTTATATTTTATTCCTTCCTAGTTAAATTTACCCTTTTTAATTTTTCATATTTATTTCCTATCTTATTCATAGCCTTTTCCTTTTTTGTTTTCTTTAGGTCACGAGCAGTTGTCCAAGCATTTCACTACATATCGTACTGTGTATGACTGTGTACGTGACAAATAAAATTTGAATTTGAAATTTGAATTTGGTGATTTCCATTAGTGTGATTGAAGTACTCTGGTAATATTCATATTTACCTTTCTATCTCACTTTTGCATGACGCTAATTTAAAGCCACTGAAGCTATACAGCACAAGGTTTTAATCTGGTTAGTTTGTTTCAATACATGACAACTGTATGCAATAATTCAAATGATGGTGCACAATTTGGTTTGCTTTTGTCAGGATACTATGGGTATATGTTTGAGTTGCCTGGCTGCTGCTCCAGTCCTTCCTGGTTTAAGTAAAAGAGGAAGCTGAGGGCAGAGCTGGTTTAAGTGCAGAGGCCAACAAATGGACTTAACCATCTGGTGACCACACAGGAGAATGGGGTGTCCTCTTGCAATGTGTTTAGCTATTGTGTCTGTGGTTTTTCCCTTTGATGTTTAAAATGGTTTATTCAGTTACTATATAAGTTGCTAAGTATTTTTTGAGTAGAATTTTGTTTTCTTGTTTTCTTTGTTTGACATCTTTTATGGGCCCACTTAGTCCTTAAAATAGTTTGTTTCCATTACTGTAAATTTTTGTAGTAACGTCTTTTTTGGGGTATAATAAAACCCATTTTTTGAAGATTACACCTGTGCCTGTACATTCTTGGCTGATTGGTCCCTTATTTATTAGTTATATGCCATAATCAACAATTTCTTTTTTAAAAAAGAGAGAATATTTCACTTGATATGTTACTTCACTTGAATACAGAATAATTTACTGTTTTGAATGAAATTACAAAAACAGAATACATTTTTCATGATATTCTACCTCTTTGAGATGCACTAGTATGAGCTCAATGTTATAAGTGAAACAAACCAAAGGAAAATGCATCAAAGGAACCGTGCATAGTGCAGGTTGTGTAGGCAGGCAAAGGCACCCTCATCTATGGGGCAGGTGAAATGAAAAGAATACTGAATTCTAGGCAGATGTTGTGCATTACGGCCTGTACTTGGCTTGACACTGAGGCAATTCTGCAACACTAACAACACAGAGCACGACAGCAGAGAATTTGGTTTCTTCTCAAGATATTATTACTATTGTAGCTGTGGATTTCAGCCCATTCAATTACACTGCCTCTCTATGAAATGCAATATAAATATTATCCATGTGCTTCTGTTTCTCAGTTTCAGGGAGGGTGACGGTAAATGAGGATTTTCAGCACAGGCTTGAACCTTGACAGTTTTATTTCCTCCACCAATGCATATGTGATAATTGCAGTTTGAGTGTGTGTGTGTGTGTGTGTATGTGTGTGTTTATTTGTCAGCAAGACTACATAGAACCACTAATCCAAATGCCATAAAACAGGGACTGTTTATTATGCGTTATAATACACAGTCTGAAAATTGAAGTGCAACTCCACGACTTTGCTTTTATTTTGACATTTTGGTTTTGGACCTTTTAGAGCTGCTAGTAGGAGATGGAGAGAGACATTTCCATCTACTGCCAATCTCTAGACATGACACTGATGTCAATTCATTCCTAGAAAGGAAACTAAGAGAATGCATGCAATTTCAAACTGCTGAATAATGCCCATAAGAAGAAGGGAAGGCAAGAAATGAAATAGGTACAAAGTGTGTGTTTTGGAGTAAAGGATTAAGAGGAGAGAAAGTAGAAAGGTACCCCGGGGATCTTTGGCCCTGACAAGAAACTCCTGCTGAGACTTTATTAGATTTGGTGTGTGTATTTTTCTGCATGTGTACATAGAGGTGGTGCAGAGATTTGATTCCTTTCCCCTTTTTTATTCCAAACTACCCGCTATGTATCAGCTGCTGCGGAAGCTATTTGAGTGAGCAAGAACAAGTGTGTGTGCATGTGCGTGTGCGTGTGTGTGTGTGTGTGTGTGTGTGTGTGTAGAAGAGCAGTAATTGGCATGTCCACCTGACTGAAAGGCCTGGGCGAAGTGGCAGTGCCGGAGTGGAGCTGATAACATGGCAATTAGGCTGCGAGAGACAGACCCCCAATCAGCTCAACATGGTACAGAGACTTACAGAGACAGGTGGGACTACAAGGACCGACAGAGACCAGAGAATGGGCGAGTGCCCCCAGGTGTGAGCTAATTTGTCATGCTGCTATACTGAAATCAAGCAAGCTCCGCGAGGGCTTCTGCCAAGCTATCCGTACAGGATGGCGCAGGCAGACAGCTCACGTTCACGCAGAAAACACCTGCTGCGGCTGCTGACGAAAACCTTGGTTTTATTGCGTCTTTTTAAAACTCAAATGGCACACTTTAAAAGGATGAAGAAAGCGGGCAAAGGTTTACATGCTCTGTGTCTCACTACTAATGCACAGATAAAAAAAGAGGAGAGTAATTTCATGGCTGTGTCTGATTGTTTTTGCCAGTCTTTCTTTCTTTCTTTCTGTCTGTCTGTCTGTCTGTCTGTCTGTCTGTCTGTCTGTCTGTCTGTCTGTCTGTCTGTCTGTCTGTCTGTCTGTCTGTCTGTCTGTCTGTCTTTCCCTCCCCCCCCTCCAGGAAAGATTAGAAGAAGCCTCCTGGATCGCATCACATGAGCATTGCAACAAACTTTTAAAACTTCAAAGCGCTGAGTTATATTTCAGTTGGCAGACAGAAGTGTTAACACTATCACCGCCTCTATTGCTGAGTTTCTAATCATTCATGCTGCTTGCAAACTAACTCCCTGTCTGGAGCCTTCAGTCTCGACCCATCTATCTCAGCTCCAGATTCATTGGCACATTTTCCTTTTCGCCTCACTGTGCTCTTTTGTCTTTCTCTGTTTACCTCTTAGCTTCTGCAGAGCATTAACTTTTTATCTCTTTTTCCCCCCCACACCAGCTCTCCACTCTTTTGATAAGCCTACTCCCCCCTCCTCTTTATCATCTTTTATCCCCTCATCCTGGCGTCTTTGTATGGATTCAGGGATGGTGTAGAGCAGATTATCAACTAATGCTCACAATGGTCATTTATTCACCTCTTTGTTTGCAAATCCTCTGGTGTTCAATAACCTTTGTGTTTATTTATGCAGAATAGTGTGTGTGTGTGTGTGTGGGTGTGCTTGTACATTGTGTGTTATTGAATGGTTATTATGGCCACGCTATGCTCCGATGTTTCCTCTCTAATATGTGGCGAAGGCTTCATGAGTGCTGACATACATAAGCAAAAGCGGGGTTTGTGTGACAGTAAAGCTTTAAGGACACTCAATAACATATTGAGTACTGAACCCAGACCGCAGTGTGAGTGCACTGCATTGATTTACAGACCACATGACAATCACAAATAAGTGCGGCTCATACTCACCACTGTAGGCCACTGTGTGTGTGTTTATGAGTGGCAGCTTGTGCACAGACTCCCTTGCATCACTCCAGGAGCTTTTAACCCTTGTGGGTGATCGTGGCTCAAGAGTTGGGAGTTCGCCTTGTAATCGGAAGGTTGCAGGTTCGAGCCCCGGCTTGGACAGTCTCGGTCGTTGTGTCCTTGGGCAAGACACTTCACCCGTTGCCTACTGGTGGTGGTCAGAGGGCCCGGTGGCGCCAGTGTCCGGCAGCCTCGCCTCTGTCAGTGCGCCCCAGGGTGGCTGTGGCTACAATGTAGCTTGCCATCACCAGTGTGTGAATGTGTGTGTGAATGGGTGGATGACTGGATATGTAAAGCGCTTTGGGGTCCTTAGGGACTAGTAAAGCGCTATATAAAATACAGGCCATTTGTGGATGATCACCACCTCCATATGGAGTTATCGTGTAATAGTATGAAGAGAGGATTTCTCTATGATCAGCAGACAAAGTTTAGCAAATTCCTGCCGGACAGCCTTTCAGGCTATCACTGAAGGTATGTGTGAACTGGGAACTACTACCATACTGCATTTTGCTTTTTCAAATTGCTTCTTTAATTTCAATTTAGAGGAAAAAACAAAACAATAATAACGAGAAAACCTATTAGTCTCATTGCTTGAACCACTTTAGAGTTCATTAGCACGCCATCTGGCTTATAGCTCTTGGTTCCAGTGATAGGCTTAAACTGCTCTTTAAATGAAAAGATAATATTTTGACATTGAGATGAATGCTGCTATTGTTTTGCGATAACCTGTTAAATGACTAATTTCCTGCTGGCTTTATCGAGGACATGGTTGTAAGTTGAGGAGGAAATTGAGTTTTTCAGAGCTTTGATATTTTGCACCCAAGCATCCGTTAATCCACTCACTGAGGATGTTTTGCCACTCAGGGGAACAGCTGTAAACAAACACCGCATGTTTAAGAAGCCAATTTTGTTCTTAGCAGAGACGTTATGTCATTTCATTTCCATCATTATTTTGGATTATTTCCTGTGGCGTAGAGGAGGACGGCACGTTTGACAAACGGTCTCTCTCTGAAACATCTGAAAAAGTGAATTCTAAACATGGAATTAAATCAGCAAAGTGCACAATTCTGGATGGACAGTTCTGCATGTTTGAGTTATAATATTATAACATCTGCCTGGGGATACCACTGCCACTGTCACGAGTATTTGAAAATGTATACCACGCTTTGCTCGGTCTGAGCACCTCAAGTAAATTTTCATGCCTTGTCTAATTTCCCTTGATTAATTTCTAAGTCCTAATGAGGCTAATTTGATTACATTTGTCAAAGCTTTTCACACATTGTGAATGATAGCAGTTGAGTAGATGTGAATAGGCAGATTGATCTGTGTTACCTCTGTAGTTCTTGTTAAATAATATTTTACAAACATGTACATAAACACTGATACTGGTTGCCGTGTGACACTTGAGGCTTTAATGGAAAATCACTGATTCATTGTAATGATTACTCTATGGATTCATTATGTAAGTGGATGCCTACTGCAGACTGCCAAAGTGTCATACAGTAAACGGTACATATATGTAGGCCGTATAGGTGAAGTAGTACTAGATCTACAATGTCTTTACTTTCAGTATTTGAAACATTCACATGGTAATGTGATTTCAGTTGCTGGATAGTGTCCTCACATGCCAGCCAGGTCTCTGTCAGCCAGTTCTGACCAATCCACACTCACACAAGCTTGATGATGTATGAATGCTGTATACTATTAATATCACACCCTTTTGTTACTTGCCATCTGGCATTTGGTGCAAGGCGGTTAATGTACACTAGCCATTTTCAGTGAAAAACTCAATGACTCAGAGGATAATTTTCTGTAGTTAATTACTACAACCAACCCGCTTGCTACAGTCTTACTGTAGTTGCCTTTATGTTAGGATCTTTTCCATTTTATAATGTAAAGGGAACTACATATGGTCAAAGTTTGAAATAAAGAGGTCAGGCCAGGATTCAGACTGTTTCTTATTCTTGGGTTAAGTTTATTTTTCAACTCTTGGATTTGTATGATGTCAGAGAGAGTGGATATGCTGTGGGGCCACAGCATGATGATGAGCCACAGGTTTGCAGAAAGGTCAGTATCAGATAAATGAGGATTATTTTTAAAGTGTGAACGATCCAAAGCTACTGCACCACGGCGGAGTCAAGTGTAAAAATACGGGGCTTGAAATGAGACCCATACAACAAGCCCTCTTACCTCAACGACATAATACGTCATAATGTACTCTAGGGCTGCCACAAACGATTATTTTGATAGTCGACTAGTCACCGATTATTTTTGCGATTAGTCGACTAATCAGATCATCATCCATTGGACGTAAAACGTACAGCATATTGCACCAGCAGCATCTGCTCATATATAACTATCATTAGCTTACAGCTTTAAGTGTTTAAGGTATGTGCTAACTAAAAATAAAGACAAGATGATAGTTTATTAAATTTTAATGAATTTTACAGATTGTTTCGGTGAAGTTTAATAAACTCCTTGCTATCTAAAATATAACAGGACACCGGAGTAAATTCTCGAGCATCTCACACTTCTGATAATCAGCTGTCTGCTTGACGTTTATTCAGCTGTGTAAAAACTATAACTTTAATCTCAGCCAAACCGATTTACTCAGGAACAAATAAAATACAAAAAAAAGCCAAACAATAACATGTTTAAGTTATCTAAGTGACTTATGTATGTTTAACCTGAGTAGCGAAAGAAGGCGGTGGGTTTGAAAACGATTTGCCGGGAGTCCGGTGTTCTCACGGGCTCTAGTGAGCCTAGCTAGCTATCGAGCTAGTGGGTAACAGACGTCTCCGAAAACGTCGGCGCGCTTTTGAAAATATGTGGCATCTTGATAAACTGAGCAAATATTTGAGGTTTACACAGCTACGTTTATTTTGTGACCCAGAAAAGAATAATAAGAGTAATTTTAAAACTAACTAGCTGCCGCCGTTGTTGGAAATTGAGCTGGGCTGCGCTATGAATTCTGGGACACAGCTTCTTCTTCTTCAGGGTTTAACGGCAGCTGGCATCCATGCAGTGCTGCCCTCTTCTGTTTCAGTCCGTTATTACACTCTTAAATCCTACTACTCATTCCTGCGTCTTTTGTGATCTTACAAAGCTTCAAACGACGCGTCGACTATTAAATCAGTCGTCGACGATTTTGATAGTCGACGTAATCGTGACTAGTCGACTAATCGTGGCAGCCCTAATGTACTCTCAAAGCAATAATAAAGGTGTGTTTACAGAAACAACACATGAGTGTTTCCACATTTGAAGGTGGAGGCGGTGATGATGGCACAGCAAAGATTTTTAACCAGAAACAATTAAGAGACCTGAGTTTGCAACAATGTGAAAACAGTAAAAGAATTAAAGATTCAAAATAGGCAGTTTGATGATTTTAACTACATTTCTTTATACACAGAAAACAAATTCATACACATTTGTGTTGAGTGTTGAGCTAGTTTTGACGTTATGCAGCATCCTTGTTTTCAGGCTGCTGTTTTTTGCTCCTTTCATCACTTTGCAATGAAACACACGGGTACCAGAATAGTTATGCATTGCCAAAGTCAAGTTTTAAGTTTCATTTCAGGGTGTAGTTACTATAAAATTGTTTATAACAAAGCATCTTGTCTGTTCCCTGGTTTGCTCAGCCCTGGTCACAACTCAAATTCTATTATTCAAGCTCATCTCCTCCCCCTTGTCCTTCCTCATCCTCCCTCTGCCTCTGACATTCACTCTGGATTATTGATTGTCAGTGAGATCTAATCTGTCCTCCCATGTCATCATACAGGAGCTTGGCTGTGAAGGGGAGAAAACAATAGACATGCATGATCTCCACAAACTCATCTTCTTAGCAGTTCACACCTTCATTCTTCGCCCCCCCTTCGTTTCCTGGTGCAATTAATTTTAATGCTCTTCTCTAAAGCTTCATTTTCCATCTATTCTCTTTCATTTGTAAATTGCCATTTCGCCTAGTTCCCTGACGTTCTATTTCTCCCTATACTCTGGGTTACTTTTCGTCATCCACTTAAGAGAGCATGACCGTGTCAGACCCTTATATCCTGTCTCCTCTTCCTAGTAGTCCTTCGTTTTCTTCCTCTTGTGTGAAACATGTAGGAAGTTCCTTTGAACAGGAGTGGATATGACAGCCAGTGACCTCGATTGGAGGAGTTAGGTGGTCTGTGTCTGTGCCTGTTTTATCTAAAGTGATCTGTAATTGTATGTTCTCTGAAACAGTGATGGATAATCAATAGTTCTGTCTGTCTCTGTGAGAGTGTGGTGGTGGCTAGAGTTAGAGAATAAAAGTCATTTTGTCCTTAATGCGGGACCATTACAGAGCTTTTTTTTTCTCTCTCACACCACTGCTTGCAAAGAGGAGACCAAGGTTGGCCTGGCATTTCCTATACCAGCTTTTGTTATTCTCTGTTAGGTGCTCTCAGGGTAGTGCAAGCTCTCACTGGCAAAATCATAACAGAAATGGCAACTCCAGCTGCGTTCTTGGCTGCACTGTGCACTGTAAGCCATAACTGCCCTGCAGTTTGAATCCAGAATCCAGCCTCATATATACAGCCTCTCTGCAGCTTGACTCAGATCCTCTGGCTTAAACAAATACAGACAGGGGATTGTACAGATGTGTGAATATATGAGTATGCATCCTGGCATTGTGAGGCCCATTAATGTATGTATGTGTGAGTATGCTGGCATTTACTAACACCCACAATCAGACACACAGATTAAGTTGGCATTTCTCTCGTCTGTGCCCTGATCAGAGTTGATGACGGGACTTGGAGCCTGTGTCGTGGATGTCCATTGTTTACTACCAATTCTCTGTTTGTGTGTTCCCCTGACACTGATCGCTTGTGAAAAGTAAACCTCAGCCCTAGCCTCTGTGACAATGTCTCGTGTCACAGCGGATAATAGACTGCAGTGCATCATGGGAAAAACCCTGGGGTCCTGGGTTTTATATTTATTTTTAAAGCTGCGACCAGATTCTTCTTCTCCCCCCCCCCCCCCCCCCCCCCCCTCCTGCTCGTTCAAATGAAGTAATTTCATGGCTCATTCCTGGGGTTAAAACTGGGTCTGGTGGAATGGATGAGATGTAAATAGCCCCATGCTTTACCTCTAACATGCTATAGGACCAGCAAATTGGGATCATCGGTAAACGTGTTGGCAGCATTGGTCTGCTGAATGCTGTATTTAGGAGTCCAAGTTTAATGTGTTATACAGGCATGAAATCACTGTGTGATAGAGTTTCACCCGCTTGAAGATTACAGAGAAATGAGGGTAACTGTGATTTTTTTTTTTCCTTTCCTCTTTTATATAAAACTTGGACTGCAAATAGAAATTTTATCTTAGAGTTGACTAAAAGGTGTTTGGTGGGGAGGTACTCGATGCCAATATCATGCTGCTCAAATACACCGTGGCACCGTCTCTGTGATGCCTGAAATAAGGTGGATAACCGGATCACTTGCCTCATCCTCCATGCATAAGGATGAAGCAAACACATATTCAGATGCATCCTAAAGTTGAAGCCAAGGTTATGCAGAAATCAAACTTCAACAAAAAGCCTACACAGCAAAAGAGTCCACATGGACTCATTTAGATGCTCTTTTTTAGAGTCAAATGAGCAATGTTCGGTGACGCCATGTTAATCTACTGAGGGATTTGGCTTGGAACGACCTTCCTGGGTGCTGTACCTAACAGCTTAATTACCTTTTCAAAAGGAAATACCTCTGAGAGTTAGCAGCCACTCTCACAGCAGATATGCTGCTCCGTCAAGAGGAGGTGATATGAGGTTACACTTCACTGGGCTGAGTCATATTGACCTACCTGTCCTCTACACACACACATACACAACAGACGCACACACCTGTCCGACACTTTGCCCTTGATTTTGGCACCTTCACTATACACATACCTTTTTTCTCAGTATGTGAAGCTGGAGGTACAGACTTAAATTACACTCCATCACTGTATATCTTCTTTTTCAGCTACCCACAAGACACATATCTTGCTTTTGTCTTTCCATTCTGCCTCCCACCATCCACCCTCCATCATTAGTTGTCTTCTCAACACTCCCTCGGCTGGAAGTGAAAAAAAGTCACCAGCAAGGGCAGCGAGAGATAATGCAACACCAGATAGTGACAAATAGGACAGTGGAGATGGTGCGGTTGTCGAGTCAGATCAAATTCAAGCTGAGACAGACAAGTAAAGGTGACTGATAACACCTTTTTTTTTTAATGGTAAGGGTGGTAATCACCCCAGATCATAAAGATCTGAAGGGCTTTAACACAGATAGATGATAGTGCACGTGCATGGTCTTAAAGCTTTGCGTCCCTAAAAGCAAGCAGTAGAGGGATATGGTGCAATGTCATTTCAAAAGCGATGTCAGTTGAAAGGTATGGATATTTAATCATCTTTGCCTCATCTTAAATTCTCTGCAGTATCCTGTCCCAGGAGGGAGAGCCTACAAAATCCATTAAACCACAGAATGAGCAGTTTGTCTTCATTTGTACGTAACGGAAGTGGTGAGGCCTGGCAATGTGGCAAAGGTGGGATTTCAGTGGCAGAGGGAAGTCACGATCCTGTTAAAAGTGATGTCTGCTACATCTTATACCTTGAAAGCTTGCTCTTTAACAGCTTGTAAAATTAAGTTGTTCTGTGGTCTATTAATGTGTCTCCCTGCCTTCTTCTGGAGCTCTTTCACCTTTATAAAGTTTGATCGGTTTGCATGAATCTGATGTTAATTTGCAGCTTGGCTGTCTTGCTCTTGCTTGTGCACTTTCTCTTGCCTCTTTTTGTGAGATTGGCAGGTCTTTAGGGTTGTGAGGCACTTAGCTTCCCATGTTTCTTCCTCCTGTCTCCTCCCCCTGACTGGCAGTAATTACATCAGGTTTGGGCCTGGTTTTTCCTGACAACCCCAAAGAGCTGACAACCAGAAAGCTGAAAGAGAGTGAGTGAGAAAAAGAAAGATGGGAAACAAGGAAGATACTGCTTAAGAAGACACAAAAGTGGCAGCATACAGAAATGGGGAAAGCAGGAGTGAAGTGCAAGACAAGAGTGCAGAGGGAGAAAACCGTACACGAAGGGAGAGAAGCAGAAAAGGCTACACATCAGTGATTCCTGACAGGTCTTTCTTCTTCTTTTTCATCTCTACCCCCTTTTGTTAGTCTTCCCATCATGGCTGTGTGAATTCTGTATTCACCACTGCTCACTTCGACCGACGTGTAGGATGAAAAAAAAGTGTCCCCTCCCGACTCGGAGCTGCAACCAGCTGTTTCCCACCATTTTCAGCTGTCATACAGCAGGTCTCAGCAGGCCTTTATTTAATTCTAATATGGAAATGGAAAGATTATAATCCTTTGTTAGTTAATGAACTTTCTTTCTTTCTTTCTTTCTTTCTTTCTTTCTTTCTTTCTTTCTTTCTTTCTTTCTTTCTTTCTTTCTTTCTTTCTTTCTTTCTTTCTTTCTTTCTTTCTTTCTTTCTTTCTTTCTTTCTTTCTTTCTTTCTAGATGACCAAGTGTCAAAAGTCCCTTAAAGACAGGAAAAAAAATGTAGAAAATTGGTAGACTGATAGATGAACACATCAGAAAGATCAGATTCAGCCCAGTTCAGTTTCTCCCTTCTCTCTTTGGACGAATGAGGAAAAGAATTTAAGAAATCATTCACAGAAGATGGCATTTTTGTTGTTGTTCCCTCAAAGCATGTGCTTTTGTTCTTCTTTTGTAAAGAGACTTTCAGATCAATAAGTAATGAATACAACATTTATTATTCCACATTTCACTTTTACTTCTATCATCAGCAAGTCTGTCTCCATCTCACTAACGGTTTTCACATAGTCAGATAAAACTTGTGGTTTGAAGTAGAAGTGTTTGTCCACCACTACTGTCTCCAGTTGAATAGCCATCACCAGTTGTGTCTGTATCTGGAAGTCCCACAAGACCCTAGCTTGGTCATTCTTAACAACCCTATGGGTGTGTGCCATTTTGACCTTTTGTGGACTTGCAGGCCATACTCAGCACAGATGTTCCTGTATACTATGTCAGTCGCTTGATTGTGTTCCATGTATGCCCTGCCTCCTAGCATCTTGCACCTTGCTGTTATGTGCTGGATTGTCTCAGGGACATTTTTATACAGCCTGCACCTGGGGTTGTGTTTGGTGCCTCTATCGAGCTTGTGCTTAGAGCTCATACTTGTGCTGCAGCCACTTCTTCTATCTGCCGGTGGTATGTACAGTGCAGGGACCTGTCTTTCCATAATGGGTCCTGATGTTGCTCCTATTCTTTCTCATGGTATGTACTAAGCATGTGATCACTTGTGGCCATCTTTCTAATGTAGTCATGGATGTTCGTTGTCTCATCCTGGATAGTGGATCTGACACACGCTAGTCCTCGGCCTCCATCCTTCCACTTAGTTTATAGTTACAGATTGCTGCATTTGTGGTGAAACTCTTGATGTAGGTGGCTTCTATCACCTCCTTTGGCCAGCTGATTATCCCAGCAGGGTATCTGGTGAGTGGTAGGATGTAGGTATTGATTGCCCAGATCTTGTCCTTCCCATTCAGCTGATTCTTCAGGACTTGCCTTATTCCCTGCAGGTATTTGGTGGTTGCAGCAAAGATGTGGTCTCTTTTCAAGTGCTTCACATTTGTCTGTGGGATTCTCAGGTACTTGTATCTGTCCTTGATGTCTGCAGTGTTGCCTTTTGGTAGTGCATTCCCCTCAGTTCAGACTACTTTCCCTCTCTTAGTTACGATCCAGCTACACTTCTCCAGTCTAAATGGCATTTTGATGTCGTTGATCCTAGTCCTAGAATTTATATTGTTTTTAACTTATAACATACATGATGTTATCCATGTAGAGGAGGTGGTTAATGTTTACTCCATTCTGTATTCGGTACCTGTAGCCAGTCTGGCTGATGATCTGGCTAAGGGTGTTTTTTAGGCCGTTTGCCAAACAGCAGTCGTGACAGAGCATCCTGGTATATCCCACATTTGATGGTGACTTGTTCAAAAGACCATGTTGATCTTGTATAGTTATAGACATTTTAGGATCCATGTGAGCCATTGAGTCATTGGCTTTCTTCTAGTCTATCCAGGCATCAAATTCTGACTCCACCACCCAAATGTTGCAGCAGAAATCGAGAGTCACCTGACCAGACAAAATTATTCCATTGTTATTCAATTTTGGTGAGCGTGTGTGAATTATAGCCTTTCCTTTTCTTAGCTGACAGTCTACAGGTATGTGTCCATTCCTATCTGCTTCAAAGTTTGACATATGCATTCTCTGATGCTCTTCTGGATACCCTGGTAGTAACAAGTGGTTATTTGAGTTACTGTTGCCTAGCTATCAGCTCAGTCTGACCATTCTCCCCTGACCTCTGGCATCAACAAGGCATTTTCACTCAGAGAACTGCAGCTCACTGGATATCTTCTCTTTTTATGACCAGTCATTGGAAACTCTAGAGATGGTAAAGATGGGGGGGAAATCCCAGTAGCTCAGCAGTTTGTTAAATGCTCAGACCAGACATCTGTTACAAACAGTTATGTCACGTTAAAAGTCCCTTAAATCACCTTTTCTTCCCCATTCTGACACTGCCTAAATGCACCGAGCTGCAACCATGTTAGTGTCTGATTTGATGTTTGCATTCATGAGAACTTGAATAAGTGTACCACAAAATGGAAATTAAACAAATCTTACTCGACTGGCAAAGAGCTTGCAGTCAAAACGTAAATATTATTTCATTTTTGTTTGAACCAAAATAATCAAGAATGAGTGTATAAATGATTTACAGAATATCAGTGGTTGCATGTAAACAAGGTTTCTCATTTACCACTAATAAGCAGGTTTCTTATCAATCACTTTTTTTTTTAATTACCGCAAAATGACTATGTTAACCAGTTAATTGTCATCAGTTCTCTTTCTGTTTACACACCCTCTTGACCTTTTTACCCCTCTACTGCCTCCTGCCGCCTAGCCTCTTATTATTTGCATTACATCACATTAAATCAATGCTTAGGTAAACTGAGCAATGACTGCATGTCTACGCTTTGAAATAAATCCATGGCTACAGATGACTAACCGCAGTAAAATAGCTCATTCAACTTGATGTGAACTGTAGAAGATGCCCTTTGGCCTTCACAGAACTATACTCTGACCCCGCACTGACAACTTGTCTGCTTCAGTGTCTCATAGCAAGCATTTAGTCTTGACAGGGAACGGGGGTAAAGATAGAAAAAGAAAAAAAATAAAATATTCATGAAGTAGGATTTAAATAATCAAGGACTAATCTGAAAGAGAGACACAGTTCCAGAAATCATGCGGTGCCTCTGTGAATATGCACTCAGCATAATTGGAGATCACACTGTAGTTGCACTGCTGCCCACCACCATCACCAAAACAGCCATCTGTTTGTAGCTGTTATAGAATCAGAACACACAGCATGTAATCTGGGGTGAATGCTTCCTGTTAAGCTCCTAGAGGATTATCAATCATTTATTTTTGTTAGGTTTGGATGTTCTTGTTTCTTAGTCCATGGACCTTATGAAAACCCCTTTCGTAAAGAAAATACAAAGTGAGTGCTTATCAGTAGCTATTATTTCTCCTCTGCTTGTTTCCTTCTGTTTCATTTGCTGGTTCTTCTTCTTTGCTCTCTTGTCAGCGGCGTCCAGCTTCAGTTTTTGCCGTGCATCCCTGGAGCACACGGTGTCTGCTGAGGAGCTGAGTTACCAGCTGCCGCGTCACGCCGGAGGCAGCAACCTGACCTGGCACGACGGCCGTGGCCAGAAGACAGCACACACACGCACCGTCAAACTACTGCAGCAGCCCGGCACAGAGGGCATCCAGGTATGAAGATGTCCACACACACAAACCAAAGGCAATGCGGAGGAGTGTTTTCAGTGCATGTGAATAACTCTGAAGGGTTTTTGCTTATATTTTTATTTTTATTTTTCAGAATTAAAAAGGCCAGTGGGCAATTTAGCATCTTAGAAAAACAAATTTAAGATCCCTCCCCCTCTATGTCAACACACTTTGCAGTACCCTTAGGGTCAGCGCAGTCAGTCAGTTACAGTTTACTCTTGTCAGTTCATTTTAATGACATTTTTATACAGAAATTTAAAGTTTCTCTTTCTTTGGATATAAAATAGCAATTCCTCAGTCACACATGCCTTGAGACAGGTTAGCGACCGGCAGTCACTGTTCACAAAGAAATGCCCAAGTGGTTGCTGTAGGTAACTGGTTGACACTTGTGATTGTTTGCAAAAAGAGTGCTGTACCGAAAACCTTCTTGCGATTGATTTGCTCACAGTTGTATATAGTTTGAATGAAATACTGCAAATACTCCCCATTTTACTGTGAGCGACTGAAGCACGAGAAAGTGCGACACTCTCTGGAAATAGGGAATGTTTGCTTTCAAAGCAAAAGTTGTACCCTACCACTGCAACCAACACATTTCAAGTGAAACCTTTATTTCCAGACTGCATCAGAGTTTTCAGTCATTCATCAGTGCTTGATGAGTAGTTTGCTGGTATTTGCAGCCAAGTTTATGTCTGCCATGCAAGCTACAGGCGACCCTAGCAACCTGCTAGCAATCAAAGCAATTGCAAGGATGTTTTGATGTAGCACCAAATACCCCTGTGCACTCAATTTTGCGACGGCTAACCACTCGTAACCACTCGCCAATCTGTCACAGAATACACTTGCATGCAGGTCTCTGAAAGGCTTGCATGAAGAGGGATTTGACAATCAAATTCACAGCAACTGCCACCAACCACTCAGAACCACTGGTCATGAGGAAAAATGTGTATTCTCCAACCAGTGGTTGCTACATGATCGCTAACCAGCCTCTAGACCTGTGTGATTGAAGCATTTAAACATAAAGCATTCTTACTACTTACTATGCCAACTGTGGTCCATTTTTGCTGTAAATAATGTTACATGTCACTTGCATGGTGTTATATTACATTACATTATAATGAAATGCTTTAGTAAAATTATTTGGAAAAAATACTTTTTCTTTGAGTATAATTTTGTTGTAACTTGGAAGTAAATAATATGTCACAAAAATGTATGTAATTTCAAAACAGTGTCTAAGCTCATGCAGAAGAGTGTGGTGCAGCGAACCTATCCACACAACGTATCATACAGCAAGATAAAGGAATGTGCACAAGCAACGGGAGCTTCACCTAAAGCGATCTAGTCTAGTGGGAAAGAGGAAGACTAATTGTTTAATTTATATAATGTTGGCTCGCCTCATCTTAGACTGTGGTGGATACCATCAGAGAAAAACTTATATAATTCAGGAGTGGCGTGAGAACTGCCTTCTGATGTAACTATTCTTGTACAGTCCAAGCAAGCACATACTGCACAGGAAATAAACTCCCAGGAGCATGCAATTTATAGTGACCTAAATGTCTCAGATCATGTTTTTTTTTTTTTTTTTCAGGCCCCCCTTTTTTTATGCTCAGCAAAGCTTTAGCGGAACTGACTGGTATAAAAACTACATATTGAAGTTGTTTCACTGCTGATTGATGGATGCAGAATGTGTGTCTGGCGGCTCTTAGCAGTATCATTTAAGCACAGCAACCGGAGCATCGTTTTCTTTCACACATTACTTTGTGCAAAATGAAATCCCATCTGTCCAGCACCAGAGACAGTCTAAACAAAGAGAGAGAAAAAAAATCTATTTTAAGGCTTTCTGTCTGTGTTTACCCAAAACCAGCACATGACACAACAGCTCCTGTCCTTTCTCCTACTCCTCAAATGAAAGAGACCAGATAGGCTAGCGGAGGACATTTGCTCTGTCTCACCACTGGTTTGAAGAAAATTTGCAACCTTGAGGCCTTAAGATGTACATGTGCATGACAAAATGTGTTCAATAATTCATAAAACAGTGCCCACTCAGCTATAACGGCTATAAAAGGCCTAATGAAAGACGAGTGGGAAGCTGTTTCCATGTGATTACACAGACACCGGATAATTAAACCTCCTCTATACCATGAGAAGCAAGGCTTATCATTTCCTTGTGGCAACAAGCCTCTTAATGCATTATTCAACAAATGGGAGAGCCGTCCAGCTCTGTCTGATACGTGTGCGTGTGAGAATGAGTGCCTGCGCATTCAGAAAGTGTTTCAGAGTCCATTCGTACATCTATACATTTAAGCACTGGTGTATATTGGTGCGTTTTTACTGTCGATTGTTTTCTATGTATCCAGTTCTCTCAGGATGATTAGATTATGCTCCATTACACTGGTTGTGCACACATCAGCTGTAATGAGGAAGCCAGTTAAGTGAAACACAGCTTGTCTTCTGTATAAGGTGGGACCTGGGGAATTTCTTGATCTGTTTAACAAAGCTTATATAACACATTGTGCACTGCTATCCAAACACTCAGTCAGTGGAGACAGAAAATAGTGACAGCAGAGTGGGAGGACAGAAATCTTTGATATTTATTGGTGTTCATGCATGCACAAAAGGGGCCATTATTACAAAAGATGCCCTCAGCATTAAAATATTTTCAATGCAAAAACTATATCAAAAATGTAATTTTTAAAAACATTTTTTTACCACGGTGCACTATATTCCAGTTTTTTAAATTTTATTAAAATGAAAGCAAAGGAAAGACACCAAGAAATGATTATTAAAAAGGTTGCAACGGGTAGACAATTGCACTGAAAACAGCTCAATTTATATTGTAAACAAGTTAGATATTGTCTGCACACAGTAGCAGCTGGCTCAACAGGAGTCAGCAAAAGCATATGTTGAAACAGAGGTTATATACTCCTTTGCCTTATTAAGTTTAGGCTTACAGAGATCTGTCTTCTGACTAGATTTTCCAAATAATTAGTTATTGCGTAGTTGACGTACCTTCTGTGCCATCCCTGAATTGGCTGTTTAGATAGACAGATGGGGTGAAGGGAGGGGTTTGTGGGTGGCTCATTTTGCCGTCTGACTCACAGCTTGTGGGTGAACCTTTAGATGAGACTGGGGAATAGGTGGAATAAAATGAATGCAATCTAGGAAGGTATAGAAGCCACTGTGTCTCCTTTCTCTAAAGCAGGACCAAGTGAGTTACTGGAAATGAGGCTTTTATTCACGCTATGCTAGGTGGGCAAATAAAAAAAAACCACTTAGTGAAAATTTTTACCACTATCCTTATTGAAGACAGTTTCTGACCTGAGCTGATACAAAAGAGTATATTCCCTATTCTCACATATATAATAGTGTTCACTTTTGCGCCAATAGCACCAATGTATGTTGTTTCATATGTTTCTGTATTACGTACTCACTTCTATCATGTATGAACATGTATGAGATTGCTTAGATTATCGTGGTCTGCTGTAATAAATTAAGGCACACGCAAACTACTTGTACAATGTGCATCATAGGCTCCTTTCAAAGTGCTAGGTTTTTAGACAGGATAATGGCATGGTTCTACAGATTCCACAGTTGGTCTGTCAGTCAGTTCACAGCTTGATCCAGATGAATTTCATGAAACTTTTTTCAGACATTCATGGTCTAAGGGTATGAATCCTGATGAGGTTTGTGAAATATCGAAATTCTGGCGAACCACATCTGTACTTTCTTTTCAATGGTAATTAGTTCATGTCAGTGTAGTAACATAGTAAGCCAGGATGAAAGACATGGCAATCAATTTGCCACCCTATCACCAGCATGTTAGTATTTTCATTGAGAGTTTCATCCATCTATTGAGTCCACTAAAGCTCATCTCTTCCTATATGGAAACACTGTGGCATTCCCAAGCCAACAAAGAAACATGTTATGGGCGTGCCAGAGGATCTCCTCCCAGTTGGACATGATTAAAACAAGCTCACCTGGGAGGTGGGCAGAAAGCATTTTGGACAGATGCCCGAACCTAAATTGGCTTCCTTCAGTGTGAAGGAGAATCATCTCTGCTCTGTGCACCTTCTGATCACCTGCTCTACCGGCAAAGGATACGTTAGACACTCTTAAGTGGAACCTAGTCTCTGCTGCTTGTAATTGCAGTCTTATACTTTCGGTCACTAGCCACAGCATGTGGCTATGGATGAGGGCAGGGATGTAGCTCAGCCAGTAAACCAGACCACATTGTGAGTTTCCCAATGTAAAGCATAACTTTGGAGCCCGTCGGGTGTACTGGCGTAGTGCTGATGGTGAAGGCTAGTGGTTCACACCGAAACACACAGAGATAAGTACGAGTGGCTTTGCATCGAGGCAGAAATACTGTAGACTGCATTGTCCTTGTCCTGCCACTCGGTGATGTGTTGCCCTGCCTAAGACACATGTTTGACTCATGCTAAATAGAAAGCTTTGTGAAAATCCCATCTGGCTCTTTGTCCACCCACTGAGAGACTGTTCATATTTGCATGAGTGCAAGCCATTTACGCACTCAGTGTCCTGAGGACAACCAAAGGCAGTTTCACAAAGCTGACAGAGGTTGACAGTTCGCACACTCACACAAAGTTACTTGCACAGGAACAATCAAGTAGACACTCACAAAAGCTTCTGAAACATTTTCAGAATCACAGTGACATACTCAAACACACAAATGCAAAGGGCTAGATATAGCAGTGGGAGACACAGGGGTGCTAAATGATGCAACAGAAACTGCTCTGGAAAAGGGATGGGGTTCACTGTTACTAGAAGAATGAAAGATAAGAAGTGTGAAGAGACATGAAGGAATCAGGGAAAGGATCTGTCAGGGTCTTTCGGATTGGAAAGAGAGGATAAATATGCAATTATATGATGACATTACAGCAACTTTTAGATTTGTACAGTAAATGGAAGAGAAACAGAGCTGTTCGGTCAGAGGGGAGAGCATACAGGACACGGGTTGAGTGTTTGCTGTCCTGTGATGAGATAAAGATACGGTAGGAAATGCTGCAGAGCAGAGAGGGGCAGCAGGTGATATATTTATAGTATGCATGTCATGTACAGATTATACAGTACATGACATGCATCCTATAAAACATCGATTCACTCATTCACTTACACCCACCTCCAGAGTTTTACTGCTAATTGGCATAACGTCATTGATCAATCTCAGGCAGGGTCTGGCTGCGCAGAGACACAGGCAGTGATCGGAAGAGAGGCGTTATCGGTCACAAAGAGTGATTTTTAAGGATTCCCCACGCTCCCTTGACTTTAAGCTAATCCCCCGATTCGGCTTCACAGAGAGGCAGGGCATGCACGTACGCGCACAGATACTTGCAAGTCCACGCGCACCAAAACCCAGGCACTAATATGGACAAAAAGTAGCTCAGTGCACAGAAGTCAAAGCAGAAAAAAGATAGAAGGGAGTGAACATGTGAGAAGGAGGGGGAAGGGAGGGTGGATAAAATTTGTGAGAAGCTAGTAGAAGTGGGGAGATCAGAGACATGATAGAACAAAGTACGCTGGGAGGACAAATGCTGTGCGAGGATACAAACAGAAGGATCAATAGAGAAGTGGAGAGAGAAAGTCAGAGTATGGGGTGGGTAAGAAAAAATTATGCAAAAAATGATGAACAGATAGAGACAGAACTTGTGTTGCTGAATAAATTAATGCACCTAATAGCATACTCAGTTATTAGAATTTATTATGTGCCCTTGTGGCAGTTTCTGAAAGATGAAGTCATAAAAATAAATTATAGATTAAAAGAACAGTAGTACATTTCAAAGGTTACTGTGTCTGATGTGGGCCTGTCTGATCATTACTGTGTTTTCTTTGAAAGTAAAATCTCAGCCCACACAAATATATCAACAACAGTGATCACAAAACGGTGTATAACTGAACACAGTAGTGCAATTTTTAACCAGGTCTTCCCATTAACACCTGTCAACTGTAGAAAATAAGACCCGAGCATTATGGCTGTTTTTAGTGATGATGTCAGAGAAGTAGGACCTCCTTGCATTCCTGAGTTGTAAATTATAATTGTGAAGTTTCTCTTTATAAATGTCATAATGAACCTGGAGGTTTGTTTTTCTCCATCTGCGCTCAGCTTTCCTACACTCTCTTTTTTCTTTTTTCACCAGTGTGGAGTTTCTCCATGGAGACTTTTTCCTTCCAGAGATAACCTTCACCTTAATGGGAGCAATAGTGTCCATTACATTTAACATGTTAGCATTGAAGCTATTGACGAGCTCATTGACTGACCCTCTGGGCAGGTCAGGCTGAACTTCATTCGACCATGGCCTGCAATGACTTTGCCAAATTCTTCACTGAAAAAATCCAAAAAATTAGACAAGCAATTGGTACATCAACAGCAGATCCAGGATATGTACTGTGTCCACCAAAAAACTGTTTAAACACCATGAAACAGTTTCAACCTATTAACAGCAAAGACCTGGAGGACATCTTAGGTAAACTGAACTCCTCCTCCTGCTGTTTAGATGTCCTGCCAACAAGTTTTTTCAAAAAGGTCTCAAAGACTTTAGAGTCAGACCTGTTACAGATCGTCAACTTTTCTTTATTATCAGGTGTGTTTCCAGAATCACTAAAAACTGCTGTAATCAAACCTATACTGAAAAAGGACAATCTTGACAAGACACAAATGAACAACTACAGGCCGATCTCAAATCTCCCGTTTTTAAGTAAGATCATTGAAAAAGCAGTTTCTCAACAGCTCAGTTACTTCTTAAAACAGAATAATTGCTACGATGCCTTCCAGTCAGGTTTTAGACAGAACCACAGCACTGAAACCGCTCTGACCAAAGTGTTTAATGACATATGTCTGAATACAGACAGTGGAAAAATGTCAGTCCTAGTTTTACTGGATCTCAGTGCAGCATTTGATACAGTTGACCACAACATATTACTCAAACGACTGGAGAACTGGACAGGTCTTTCAGGAACTGTACTAAACTGGTTCAAAACATACGTAGAAAACAGGAAATACTTTGTATCAATAGGTAACTTCACATCTGAGCAGACAAGTATCACATGTGGAGTTCCCCAAGGTTCCATCTTGGGACCCCTTCTGTTTAACATCTACATGCTCCCACTGGCACAGATTATAAACAACAACAAAATAAACTATCACAGCTATGCAGATGACACACAAATATATATCACAATGTCACCAGGAGACCGAGGCCCTGTACAGGCTCTTGGTAAATGCATTGAGGAAATCAATGACTGGTTGTGCCACAATTTTCTCCAGCTAAACAAAAACAAAACTGAGGTAATAGTCTTTGGCGCCAAAGAAAAACGATTACAGGTCACCAGAGAACTTCAATCTATACATCTAAAAACCACAAACCAGGCGAGAAATTTGGGTGTAGTGATGGATGCAGACCTAAACTTAGAAAAACACATTAAGACAATAACAAAGTCAGCTTACTATCACCTCAAGAATATATCAAGGATAAAAGATCTGATGTCTCAACAGGACCTGGAAAAACTAGTCCATGCATTCATCTTTAGTAGGCTTGATTACTGTAACAGCATCTTTACAGGTCTACCTAAAAAATCAGTCAGACAACTACAGCTCATTCAGAACTCTGCTGCTCGAGTCCTCACTAAGACCAAAAAAGTGGACCACATCAGTCCAGCTCTGAGGTCCTTACACTGGCTGCCTGTCCGTCAGAGGATAGACTTTAAAGTTCTGATGCTGGCCTATAAAGCTCTGAATGGTTTAGGACCAAAATACATCAATGACCTCCTGACCCAGTATGAACCATCCAGATCCCTCAGGTCATCTGGATCCGGTCTTTTATCAGTTCCCAGAGTCAGAACCAGACACGGAGAAGCTGCATTCAGCTTTTATGCTCCTTATATCTGGAACAAACTCCCAGAAAGCCTCAGATCAGCTGAAACACTCAGTTTATTTAAATCCAGGTTGAAGACTCACCTGTTCTCAGCTGCATTTGAATAAAGCACCAAATCCACACTTTAAGCTTAAATTTCAAAACTTACATTTAACTACTGATTTTATCTACTGTTCTGATTTTATCTGTTTTGATTTTATATACTGTTTTGTTTGTTTGTTTGTTTGTTTGTTTGTTAATTAGTTAGTTAGTTTATTTGCTTGTTTTAATCAATTTTAAATCATGCTTTTTATTTGTTCTTGTTTCTAATGTCTCTGTAAAGCACTTTGAATCACCTTGTTGTTGAATTGTGCTATACAAATAAACTTGCCTTGCCTTGCCTTGCCTTACTAACACAGTTACATTAAAAGGCTGATACAACTTGAAAAAAAGGTGAACATATCCCATATTTGAATGAACAACATTTCTTTGAAACAATGGCTGTTTGTTAAAAGCAATGTTCTGAAACAAGTGATGCATTAAATTTACACTTTGT
Organism: Diplotaxodon limnothrissa; assembly: GCF_057381915.1. NCBI lineage: Eukaryota > Metazoa > Chordata > Actinopteri > Cichliformes > Cichlidae > Diplotaxodon > Diplotaxodon limnothrissa. The sequence continues at coordinate 27,722,781 of NC_140615.1, read as the reverse complement.
TTCATAATTCAAGCAAATCTTAAAGAACAGATTAGTTATATGGAAGAAACTGAGGACACTCTTATATTTGTTATACTTTCAAATTCATAAAATTTAAATCAGATTCCAGGTGCCAATGATTAGAGATTCTTTGGGGAGTCATCATATCAAGATGTAAACAGAATTCCTATGAGTCCGGTAAGGAATATTCAAATTATTCAGTAGTTATTTGAGATTAACATACAAGACTTCAAACAACTATCCAAGATTGGTCACCCTGGAAACTTTGTCCCGAGAGCAAAACTTGTCCAATTTTCTTAGCAAGATCTGAGCCTGATTAGCGCTGTTTCCTCACAGGAAGAAGGTTCTGGTGTTAATCTACCAGCAGGCTTGGCTCCTCCCCTACACTGAGTCTGTGCAGAGTCTGCATGCTTTCCCTGTGCATTCTCTCCGGGTATCCCAGCCTCCTCCCACAGTCCAAACATATGCTTGTTAGACTAATTGGTGATTTTAAATTGGCCGTAGGTGTGAATGCTTTTCTGTCTCCCCGTGTTCGCCCTGTCCAACTTGCACCCCCTGCATGACAGCCAGGATAAGCTCCAGTCCCACTGCAATCCTGATTTGGATAAGTGGAGGAAAAGGTATAAATCTGCCACTAGACATAGCTTTTGTTGTCAAAGTACAGGTGTCTAACAAAGAGACAGCACAAATTTAATCTGCATGGACACTGTGCCAGGAAAAAGCTTGTGTGTTAAAAAAAACAAAAAAAAAACATTAGAGCAACACTACAGTTTAACAATAAACATGTTCACCAAAGACTTGCTCAAACAGAAGCAATGGAGGGTTATGTAAGGATTTAGTGAAAAAAGGGCAAAGTCTAAATCTCAATGATATGTTATAGAGGGATTTTAAATGCACAGTACATGCAAGATATCTGAAGTAGTTTTGCATGAAAGAATGGTCGGAAGTTTAAATAAATGTCATGGACAAGTAGCCGTCTGTGCAGTTCTTAGTTTTTCCTCAGAGGGAAACCACATGTATTAATATCTTTTTTAATGGATGAGGTGTATCAAAAATCCATTTTTTCTGGGTGCTGTAAAAAAGAGAACCAAATGTGTCCAAAAAAGTCCAGAGACAACTGTTTTACTTTTTCACATCTATGGTCTGTAGCTACACATCTGTTTGCTGCGTTTACCACACTTAGGGATTTAAATACTCTTCTTGCTAACTGCAGTGTATGATTGCATTTACAGTATACTATTTTCCGCCTTTCTGTCTCTTTCTTCCTCCTCTCCATCCTGAATTTCTCCTTACACTTGCGCTCTATATACAGTCTCCACTTTGCATATGCCTCCTCGCCAACTCCAGCTCCCTTCCCCCCCCCCCCCCCCCCCCCCCTCCTCTTCTGTATGTAACAAATGAGGGACCTCCTCCAGCTGGACAGAAGTAGGTCTCGGGAGGAGGAGGGAGGTCGTAAAAGGGGGGAACGGCGACGAGAGAGAACTGGCCAGAGGAGATACAGTCTGGATGGCCAACAAACAGAGCGAGAAGAGCAAGGGAGGAAAAGGAGAGCAAGCAGGGATGATGGGAGCGATCATTCCATTTCCCTTCTGTCTGGCTCCTTGATAATGAAGGCCATTACTCATAAGCATTTCACTCTCCTGGCTCACTGTCTTCTCTTTCTTTTCATCATTTTATTTTCCTCTTTGTTCACCCTCTCCATCTGCCTTTGCATCTATGCCTTTCGCTGTCAGTTTCAGTACTTATAATGAACAGTTAAATAAATGTCAACAAATGTGAGTCATAAAATATTCAATAACTAATTATTACAGCCGAGGCATTTATAAGCAAACAGAGACCTGTATCCGTTTCCCAGATTTGTTATTGTGCAAAACGATCCTTCATTGCATCTTAAGGGCTTATGATTTCATCTCTAATATGCCAGCACTCCTGTGGCTTAGCTAATCATTATTACAGATGGTGGGGTCATCCTTTCTGGGAACGTGGATATTCTAGTTATTAAAATGTATATTATCATATTTAATAAATATGAACTCATCAAGATTTTTGCTGTTGAAATGAAAATGGGGTAATAAGCTGTTAGAATCAGAAACCACAGTGCTATTTGTATTACCTTCACCCATTTTAGCATCTCTTTATTCATGTAGTACTCTTTATGTAGGCTATGTTAAAGCCCTGTTAGTAAAGAACAGTGCTGCATTTTGAAATTTGATCCAGAATTCATGTGGCTGTGGCATCTGTAGTCCAAGAGTTAAGTAAGTTGTCTATTAATAAGAAGGGTGGTGGTTCCATTCTCCTCCTGTCCCAAAGCATCCTCAAGAAAGACACTGAAACTAGAGTGTGAGTGTTTGAATGATAGGTTAAAAGAGCTCACCATAGAAAAAAGGCACTTGTGTGAATGGGTGAACGAGTCTTCTTCTACTAAGAAAGCACTTTGAGTGTTGCATAAAGACTGGAATAAGGGAAATAACGGAAATTTCAACCAGTCTACAGTTATATTACTTTAATGTCACTAATAAACGTGTAAAATGGTACATATCTTTGGTCTTTACTGAGTTTATTTGTTATGCTGTGTCTTTACAATGCACAACATCTAAGAAAAAAGGGGAATAGGAGTTAACAATTTTTTGAACTTGTAACAAGTGGCTTTTGAACTTCCCTCAAAAATCAAACCCCTCGCTTGTTGTGAAGACTATTAGCCCTCCAGGTCACGTGATTATGATTATGTCCTTTTTTCATCCTGAGAGAGCAAATCGTAGACCGCTGACTTAATCTTGGCAAAAAATCTATTGGTCTTGTTAAATTCACAGAAGTGATTGATAGTCCAAGCGTTCACATCCCCCAGCGACTTCGGTATTTACTCAACTATGTCAACACGAGGATAGTAAAAAATGATAGACTAATTCTGCAGGGATTTCAGCTGCAGCTTTTACTCTCTTTTGGCCACACTCAATCATCTACAAGAGTGGCCATTTCTACATGTCTCCTAACTTTATCTCAATTAATGATTGGGTCAGAGTTGTAAATTTAGGTTATTAAAATGGCTTTGGCGCTCCACTGAGTCAGAGTTGAAGTATGTGTGTGATTAGGAAACCACCAAACACATTGGAGCGGAGAAATTGAGTTGTTTTCAATTAAGGCCTACAAAGCAGAACGCACTTCGCTAGTGGACCAGCCAGAAGTTGATAGGCCTCGTTGGTGTTTAAATTGATTGAAGGAAATCTCATTACAGCGGCTGGCAAAGATGTAAATTTAGTTAGTTGTGAACAAACTCATGTCTGTCACCTTTTTTGTGCGTGAAGGCATTCTGTGAGTTGCTCTTCGTATCATTAATAAGAAAGGGGTGGGGAAAACATTAGATATGAAGCTACAAGAGCAAGCGAGTGTAAGTTGCATTTGTGCATGTGACATTTCAGCATACATAATCCCATTTAATACGGTCAGTTATGGAGTGGAACATTTGGCAGCACTTCTGTGTTTTTCTGTTGAAAATCAGCCAGAGCTTTTGTCATAGAGTTGGCTCAGAGCATGAATAAATGGATTAGATATGAGAGTAAGTCAGACAACAGAGAGAGAGTTGATGGGACGAGGAAACGGTTGGGGTTTTTTTGCTTGTGAGAACTGGCTGTGGCTTTATTAATGTTCCTATTAATTCCCCGCACATGGCATTGACCTATGGGGAAAAAATAAATAAATTTAAAAAAAAAAAAAAAAAATATATATATATATATATATATATATATATATATATATATATATATATATACACACACACACACACATTTTACACGTTTATTAGTGACATATATATATATGCGCGCTGGGTGTTTTTATAAAAAAAAAAAAACACCCAGCACGCCCCTGCGGGCGGTTTATCCTTCAAGCTCGGGTCCTCTACCAGAGGCCTGGGAGCTTGAGGGTCCTGCGCAGTATCTTAGCTGTTCCCAGGACTGCGCTCTTCTGGACAGAGATCTCCGATGTTATTCCCGGGATCTGCTGGAGCCACTCGCCTAGCTTGGGAGTCACCGCACCTAGTGCTCCGATTACCACGGGGACCACCGTTACCTTCACCCTCCACATCCTCTCGAGCTCTTCTCTGAGCCCTTGGTATTTCTCCAGCTTCTCGTGTTCCTTCTTCCTGATATTGCTGTCATTCGGAACCGCTACATTGATCACTACGGCCGTCTTCTTCTGTTTATCTACCACCACTATGTCCGGTTGGTTAGCCACCACCAATTTGTCCGTCTGTATCTGGAAGTCCCACAGGATCTTAGCTCGGTCATTCTCCACCACCCTTGGGGGCATCTCCCATTTTGACCTCGGGACTTCCAGGTTATACTCGGCACAGATGTTCCTGTACACTATACCGGCCACTTGGTTATGGCGTTCCATGTATGCCTTGCCTGCTAGCATCTTGTACCCTGCTGTTATGTGCTGGATTGTCTCTGGGGCATCTTTACACAGCCTGCACCTGGGGTCTTGCCCGGTGTGATAGACCCCAGCCTCTATGGATCTTGTACTCAGAGCTTGTTCTTGTGCTGCCATGATTAGTGCCTCTGTGCTGTCTTTCAGTCCAGCTTTGTCCAGCCACTGGTAGGATTTCTGGATATCAGCCACCTCCTCTATCTGCCGGTGGTACATACCGTGCAGGGGCCTGTCCTTCCATGATGGTTCCTCGTCTCCCTCCTCTTTCTTGGGTTTCTCCTGCCTGAGGTATTCATTGAGCACTCGGTCAGTTGGGGCCATCTTCCCGATGTATTCTTGGATGTTCGTTGTCTCATCCTGGACTGTGGTGCTGACACTCACCAGTCCCCGGCCCCCTTCCTTCCGCTTAGCGTACAGCCTCAGGGTGCTGGACTTGGGGTGAAACCCTCCATGCATGGTAAGGAGCTTTCTTGTCTTTATGTCAGTGGCTTCTATCTCCTCCTTTGGCCAGCCTATTACCCCAGCAGGGTACCTGATCACGGGCAGGGCGTACGTGTTGATGGCCCGGATCTTGTTCTTACCATTCAGCTGACTCCTCAGGACTTGCCTGACCCTCTGCAGGTACTTGGTGGTTGCAGCTTTTCTAGCGGCCTCTTCATGGTTCCCATTTGCCTGCGGGATCCCCAGGTACTTGTAACTGTCCTCTATGTCTGCAATGTTGCCTTCTGGTAGTTCAATCCACTCAGTTCTGACTACCTTCCCTCTCTTTGTTACCATCCGACTACACTTCTCCAGTCCGAACGACATTCCAATGTCATTGCTGTATAGCCTGGTAGTGTGTAGCCAGACCTGAATGAGAGTGGGGGAGGTTCAATTTGCCATGTTGCAACGAGCTTAGCTTCTGTCTTGCTAGCTTGTGTTGCGCTCGGTGGATCTGAGCTCCACAGTGCGGTCTAGGCGGAGTAGTCGAACGCAGATCCACTGAGCTCTCAACACAGACAGCATCGTCAGAAGAAAAGTTGATAAAATAAATTTAAAAAATTGTATTGTTCGATACATATGCATACCAAACCGAAAGCACTGTATCAAACGGTTCAATATCGATACGAGTATCGTTGCACCCCTAAAATATATATATATATATATATATATATATATATATATATATATATATATATATATATATATATATATATATATATATATATATATATATATATATATATATATATATATATATATATATATATATATACACACACACACACACTTTCTGGCAACTACAAGGATCATAGGAAGGTGTGTGAAGAAGAAGAGGAAAAAAATAGAGAATGAAACAAAACGAGACATGCTTTCATGTAACTGAAAGACGACATTGACAGAATCATATTAATGCTGCGCTGACTGTATAATGAAGCACCGCTGTCAGGGAAAATTACCTTTGGAAAAAGATCCTACCAGTCACAAAAAGACACATCAACACCCATAGAAAATGTGGAATGTAATTACTCTCTCAATATGTGTTGCTGACAGATGGTTAAAATGCCACAAATGTACAAAATTAGAATAATAAAATCTGTTTGAAGCTATGTGCCAACAGAACATTTAGATGGATGGATGGATATATTTATTGATTTCACAAAGGGAATTATTAAATATCTAAATTTCAGTCACAAGGTGATGAAGTTTATTTATCCAGAAGAGCATCTGCTTACCCTTCTATGCCTGCAAGCTTTTAAACTGCAGATTTTTCTTTTGCCATTTGCACTCATGTGGACTTGATTTGTTTCGTACAATACAAAGTCATAACCCTGCTAAATTTTAAATGAGCTGCATTTTTTTTGTCTTGCATGAGAGAAGTATCACTGCAGGCTAAATAATAATGTATGGACACTTAATAAGCTTCTTTCCATTACATGATGTTATTTGCACTCGCTGGGTGGTTTACTACCAGAACTGATTTTGTAGCAGTCGTTGGCATTAGAATGCATCATCCCAGCTGAGTTCACATTAATGAGAAAATCGTGCATGCTGCATATTTAAGTAAGCTAGAGCAATTACAGAGTGTTTATTTGAAAAAGCAATAAAAAAAAACAATGTTTTAAATTGCATAATATAGTAACTCAACAAATTAAAGTGCAAACATACAGGGAGTGCAGAATTATTAGGCAAATGAGTATTTTGTCCACATCATCCTCTTCATGCATGTTGTCTTACTCCAAGCTGTATAGGCTCGAAAGCCTACTACCAATTAAGCATATTAGGTGATGTGCATCTCTGTAATGAGAAGGGGTGTGGTCTAATGACATCAACACCCTATATCAGGTGTGCATAATTATTAGGCAACGTCCTTTTCTTTGGCAAAATGGGTCAAAAGAAAAGTCAGAGGGATGCAGCAGTCTCAAAATTGCAAAGCTTCTGAAGCGTGATCATCGAACAATCAAGCGTTTCATTCAAAATAGTCAACAGGGTCGCAAGAAGCGTGTGGAAAAACCAAGGCGCAAAATAACTGCCCATGAACTGAGAAAAGTCAAGCGTGCAGCTGCCAAGATGCAACTTGCCACCAGTTTGGCCATATTTCAGAGCTGCAACATCACTGGAGTGCCCAAAAGCACAAGGTGTGCAATACTCAGAGACATGGCCAAGGTAAGAAAGGCTGAAAGACGACCACCACTGAACAAGACACACAAGCTGAAACGTCAAGACTGGGCCAAGAAATATCTCAAGACTGATTTTTCTAAGGTTTTATGGACTGATGAAATGAGAGTGAGTCTTGATGGGCCAGATGGATGGGCCCGTGGCTGGATTGGTAAAGGGCAGAGAGCTCCAGTCCGACTCAGACGCCAGCAAGGTGGAGGTGGAGTACTGGTTTGGGCTGGTATCATCAAAGATGAGCTTGTGGGGCCTTTTCGGGTTGAGGATGGAGTCAAGCTCAACTCCCAGTCCTACTGCCAGTTTCTGGAAGACACCTTCTTCAAGCAGTGGTACAGGAAGAAGTCTGCATCCTTCAAGAAAAACATGATCTTCATGCAGGACAATGCTCCATCACACGCGTCCAAGTACTCCACAGCGTGGCTGGCAAGAAAGGGTATAAAAGAAGAAAAACTAATGACATGGCCACCTTGTTCACCTGATCTGAACCCCATTGAGAACCTGTGGTCCATCATCAAATGTGAGATTTACAAGGAGGGAAAACAGTACACCTCTCTGAACAGTGTCTGGGAGGCTGTGGTTGCTGCTGCACGCAATGTTGATGGTGAACAGATCAAAACACTGACAGAATCCATGGATGGCAGGCTTTTGAGTGTCCTTGCGAAGAAAGGTGGCTATATTGGTCGCTGATTTGTTTTTGTTTTGTTTTTGAATGTCAGAAATGTATATTTGTGAATGTGGAGATGTTATATTGGTTTCACTGGTACAAATATATAATTGAAATGGGTATATATTTGTTTTTTGTTAAGTTGCCTAATAATTATGCACAGTAATAGTCACCTGCACACACAGATATCCCCCTAAAATAGCTAAAACTAAAAACTACTTCCAAAAACATTCAGCTTTGATATTAATGAGTTTTTTGGGTTCATTGAGAACATGGTTGTTGTTCAATAATAAAATTGTTCAATAATAAAATTATTCCTCAAAAATACAACTTGCCTAATAATTCTGCACTCCCTGTAGACTCACTGGTGTCGTCTTACTGTCTGCTCACATACATGTGCGAAAGTGTGAAGCCACAGCTGGTTTTTAAAAAATGGAAAATTGGTGCAGCAATTTACATATAAACATGGGAAATACAGCATATTTTTGTAAAATTCAACTGAGCTGTGTTTTAGAGATGGCTGTAGATACTCATTGTTAAATCTGATATCATTCATACAATATGAACTACAAACTAGAGATTTTGATTCATCACACTATAAGCTATTGTCACTGATTTTTGTGTAATTTCACATACCCCAGCCTTTTCTCCCTGTTTCCCTTCCCTTCACTCTTCCACTGAGACTGAGGCTTCAGTGAAGAGTAGATGGATCAGCTGAAGGGCCAGATGTGTCCTGTGTCAGATCTTTAAAGGATTGTTTTCCTATTTCTTAAGGACATGACTGTCAGATACTGCTCATCTGCTGTAGTTTTTTTATGCCTGCCGCTTATTCTTTTGTTCTCCAGTTGTTCAGTTTTAAGGAAACACTGCACATCATGTAGATTCATAGATTCAACAAAAGAAATAGAAACTAATTTTATGTTTTTGTGGCAGACTGCAAGTAGGAACGTGATTTATAATTGGTTCCATTGTTAGCTGTCTGGTTTCTATATACATAACACTGGTCCATCCCTGGATTTTGTTGTGTTTTTGTGCTTAAATGATTCATAGGTTAGTGTTAAGTGTCATGCTGAAGAGTGATGTAGTGAGGACCTAAAGGCAAAGGTGGAAAGAGAGAGAGCACAAACAAAAAGCAAACTGTTTAAGTAGACTGGTAAGTCCATACCAATCTGAAACAAAAAAAAATAAAACAAACACCCGACATAAATAGAAATTATGAGGAAAAAATTGCCAAACACAAGATGTAAGATTCACAAAATAAATACCAAATCACAGGCATAAAAACCTCATGTTCATGGCAGCTTAACATACAAACACAAATAACATTCCTCTAAAAATGGTCAAGCGCAAGGACTTGACTGAAAATGGGTGAAAAAGCAGCCAATCTACATAGGCAAAGTTTGAAAAAGCTTCAGAAATCCTGAGAACTACTTCTCAAAACCAGCAAAGTATAAAGAAATCCAAGACTTTTGCACACTATTGTACAATATGCACATTGACAAACTGCTTCCTGTGTGTGTTCTTCAGTTACGTCCAGGTGAAGCGTTCACTGTGTACCACACCAGTCCTACACTGTCCAGTCTGTCCAAACCAGTGGTGCTGTGGACTCAGCAGGATGTCTGCAAGTGGCTTAAAAAACACTGTCCACACAACTACCTGACCTATGTAGAGGCCTTCTCCCACCACGCCATCACAGGTACAGTGCACAACATGTGAATATGTAGCATCAGTTGTTACAGAACTTTATGCTGACTGGGATTGTTGTCTTTTATTTGCAGATAACGTCAATCACTATCCCTGCTAATAGTGTAAAGTGCACAAGATCTAGTCTTCTAGAGGGTGCTGTTTGTGTTAAACTTCTCATTGACCTCTGTTCCGTTCAATAAGCATAGTAGTGATGCTCATTTGGACTAAGGCATTGCAAACCAGAGCCATAAAAGGCTTAGTAAATCTCACACAAAGTTTTATTTTTAGGTTTGTGGTTCCACAGCTTAGCTTTCTCAACTGGAAACAGGTTTACACCCAAATCTCTGCAAAGGAGATTTAAAAGGCATACATGTGAGGTAACGAAAGGAGTGCAGCCTATTTTTGCAGAAGAAAGGCAAATCTGTGGAAAAAGTGCTGTGTTATCGTGTTTGAGTTCAAACAACACGCTCTCACACATTTATTTGTTAGTACTCCCACACAAATGCATGCGAGTGCTTAGATACACAAACCAAGGTAGTAACAGACATATGAGCATGTACGTGTTGACACATCCTCGTCCTTGACAGACCAGACGGTAGAGCAGTTTCTTTTTCAGAGTCTCATAGAGAACAGATTGCTGGTCTATGCTGCAGGGTCAGCCACCACTCACTTACATTTACACACACACACACACACATATACACACACACATATACACACACACACACACACACACACACACACACACACACACACAGTGCATTGCATACACAGGCTTCAGGGTTAACAATGCTGCCACCATCATAGCTGCCGTAGCTCTGATCTGATCATTTCTATTTATGTATTCTCTAACAGAGAGCGTGAGATAGAGGCTTCAGCTCAATTATCCCTGTGTATTCACTTCAAGATGTCCAGCTGGATTTTATTTGGCTCTGTTATTAGCTGATGTATTTTTCTTGTGCAAATGAGAGTTGAATATGTGTTTGTGTTGTGGATGCATTCGGTCAGCATAAAAAATAACCTCAGAAAAGACTACATACAAATTCTTTGCCTTTTTTGAAGGATGCTGATTCTCATCAGCAGCCATGAAATGGATTCTGTGTTTGTAAAGGAAAATATTTCTCTGAGCTGCTCTCAACCACTGGAAAAAAGCTATACCTGAGAAAAATCAGTGTAGCTTTCATAGTTTCTCCTGCAGTTTGAGTTGTTGTGCATTTATCAGCACGTTTAATCTGTTTCTACTGTTTCTAGCAATAGTGAGTACACAGTATTTTGTCAGTTTTCTATATAATCTATATTCTGTAGACTACATGTGCAATTTGATTACCACGTAGTAATGAGAGTCAAACTTACGATCCCATTAATGAACAGTTTCAGGAACAGTTTGAATTGAGTACTAGAGCAGTTACAGGACAACAATAAATGCTAAAATGTGCTATAGATGTGTAAATAAGCTAATGCTAGCACTAGCTAGCTTGAATAGCTTTTTTGGAGAAAATAGTGGTTAGAGACCTCAGCAGAATCCAAATTATTGTGATGGTGTGCAATAAACTTTAAATCTTTTTGCCTTTGAAACTGCTGTTTCAAAGGCAGGGACCAAGTCTGCAACTGATGGCAGTCAACTGACATCTTCAAAGCAGATTTAGTGCATCAAGACAGCAATAAAACGGTATTAAGATGGAATCAGTCTGCTATCAGTTTACAGTTAAAGTTGGAAATTGCATGCAATCTATTTGTGATAATGCTTTGATTAGCTGTGATAAATGACCAAAAACTGTGGTGTCTATTACAGAAATTCACATTAATTGCTTAGTCTGGCCAGAACCTCCCATATATAAAACAGAAAAAAAAGACTTTCCCCCACAAATAGTGATATAGTTGCTACAGTACAGCAATTTAGCTGCAAAATAACATAGGCAACCTTGCTTTCATGTATGAATAACACCCGTCAACTATTGAGGTAAGTCTCCTATTGCAAAGAGAAGCATCGCAAACAAGTTGCACTTATAGGAGCAGGCTCTGATTGATTGCAATGTGTTGGTAAATTAGACAACAATTATTTGCAAAGCTTTGCCAATCTGTGTGGGAGTGATTATAGTTAGTCTGAGCCAGACTTTTGTTTGGAGTTTGCCTCTCTCCAGGTGACCTCTGCAATCACCTTGCAATTGAAAGTGGTGCGTGGTGGGGTACTTCGAATGCAAAAAGTATCAATTTTCATGGTCACAAGGAGGCTGTAGTCATATTTTTTACTCTAGTGTGCCTGAGCCATTAATAATGTGGACATGTAGATACCAAAAATGCTGAACAGTAGCCTACGTGTGAATGTTAAACAAGCCCTTGATGCACAGAATAGCCACACTCTAGAGCACACACTACTTAATTATCTGATTTACTCTTAATGGGAGTATAATTTGCAACGTGAATACTATTCTACATTCAATTAGAATAAAAACTCCAATCTGAAAACATAAACTTTGCAAAATATTTATCAAGATCATAAATCAAATGAGAAGTGGAGTCATTTTCTCAAAGTTTTCCGTACAGCAATTTTGCAGCTATTGGAGTCAGCCCCTGCAGGACAGTAGAAATACTACACGTTTAAGTAATGTCCTTCATGACTTAAATGGCTTCATCAAGCGGCAACTATACTATACTGCATGCTGCACTGCAAGTTAGAACTATGCTACCGTTCATATTAGACTAAAATAACCTCAACTCTTTTGCAAAATGAGAGGAAAACAGGGCAAATAAAACTCAAACAAGCAAAGTGTGAAAGCAAGCAAATTTCTTACTTAATGCTTTTAGAGTTGATCATGTTACATGATGTCTGTTTAAGTCAAGGATCTGAATACTTCCTCCATCAGACAGCTGTTGTTTGCAGAAGTAAATAATAGATGTGATTACACTCGATTCTAGCAGATGTGCATGTGAGTTAGTGGCAGAAAACCATTTTTGCATTGCATTAAAAAGTTGATGTGATAGATGAGATGAGTCAGACTGAGGAACAGATGAGTCACACATTCAGACCAGTTCTTTCAGTTTTGTGCACTGTCTCCTCAACATTTTGATAAGTATTTCGTAAGTACTGTACAATAGGCCAAGAGGTGTGAAGCTGATAAATTGGCACTTGCTATCCAAATCTCATGTACTGTTACTTTCTCATAACATGGCTGTATACTTCACAGACTGAAGTTTGAACACACAGAAAGCTAGACCACCTCTATATGAGGTTTTAACTAGATTGCCCCTGAAGTTGCTCCTATATTTATTTCTTATGTTAATATTCTTAGTATAATATTTTATACCAAGTATGATTAACAGATATATTCAATAGATTAGTAATATAGACAGACCACAAAGTATGTAGCCAATAAAGCAAAAGTTAAATAGTTTAAATTGTTGGTCAGTTTGATCACAGATTTAAACTAAAGGTTGCCCTTTTATAAGGAAGTCGTCCCCCCCCCCCATGCACACACACCTTGGAATGCTTTTCAGACTGTTTTAAGAGTCATTATTGTTCCAGCCAAGGCAGAACTGCTTCCCATTTGCCCAGAGACATTGTTAATAAGCAATTTATTTTGAAGCCAAATTGAGAGAGGCGATCTCTATTGAAACAGCTTTTGTTTTTGTGTCTCTTTTCTGCCTTTGACAGCATACTTTCCCTATCTGCAGGCAATTATTAGGAGCTGTATTAAGTCTGTCTGAGGGGAATTGATTTGAGCTCCATTCATCTGCTTTGTCTCATTTGTACACATGCACACACAGACATTCACAGAGCAAGGGCAGTAGTTTTTTTTTTTCTAGGACACACTGGTCCTGCTTTTGGCAAGCGCACATGAGAGGGCTTTTGTGGGGATTGGGTAAAGAGGCCGACGAATGTGTACGAGCAGACAGAAGTGTGTGTGTGTGTGTGTGTGTGTGTGTGTGTGTGTGTGTGTGTGTGTGTGTAAAAGAAAGAAATACTGATATACCACACAAAATAAATGGAAAATTATTGTTGTATCCTCGAGGTAGTTGTGCTCATACAAATTGGGTAATTTGACTCTGCGTGCTCGAAACAGGGAGCACCTGGACTCGGAGGAGAAGCAAATAATCTCCCTTTAAACAAAAAGTGCATAGACACACATGCACAGCAAACACACACGATCCATTCAACCATTATAAAAGCTAACTGGTTTGTCATGGCCTTTCCTCCAAGGGAGAGCAGCCATACCCACAGAAGAGGGAACTATTGTCTATATTGTTGGAGCCCATCTGGTAGTAAGGAAAAGACAGGCTGACAGTTCTGTCCTCATTTGGCTTGGCTAGTTCCATTGAGAGCAGTATATCGTATATCAGAGAGCTGGGAAGTGTACAAAACACACACTGCTGCTATCTTATATTATATTCAGCTGTCTGTTATATAAAGTATCAATTGGCTTTAAAAGAGCATTTTTGCTGAGATAGTTCCTCACTGTTTTGCATTGTTCTAGTCTGAAATTGTATTTCAGTTTACCTCAAGAGGAAACATACCACACTCACACACACATACGTCCATAGTAGAGTATAAAAATAAGACTGGAACCCAAAGAGTAGCAGCTTTTATTTGTGAGAGTGTACTAAACGGCAAATGAGTCAGCTGAGTCATGCAGCCAAAAACATGGAAATCTGTCAAGATGCCCATGCTACACGAGCTGATGGAAACAAAAGGTTTCCTTTAGCTAAATATAGAGCTGTTGGACTCATTTGGAAAAATTACACAATCCCAGATCAGTGCTTTTATACTGGTTTTAGGTTAGATGAAGGGTTTTTGCTGTATAACTTATCTGAATTGCTGTGATTAAGATGTTAAAGAAGAATATGGTTTGGGGCATGTTACATTTTTCTTAACAGATGGTTTTAGAGGCACTCAGGCCGGGCCTGGGTCACAACAGACCTATTTCAGTGTAATGTAGCACACCATCAAATCTCTTCTCCAACATAGAGTCTGTGTTATAAAATATGACTACAGAGTCCTTTAAGGGTATTTATATTTTATGGGCTAAGAAAAAAGACAGAGGGCATGTGGGTCTAATTCTCTATCCATTTTCCCTCTTTTGATTTTATTTGCTTTTATTGTGTTCCCTCTTTCTCCTCTGCTTTTGCACTCGTCCTACAGATTTGCTCACTGATTACTGTGGGTACATAAAGGAAAAAATTGAGGCTCAGTGTAAGTGTGACAGCAAAAGAAACAGAAAGGAAATGTGAAAGGTGTTTACAAGCTATGAAATACACACTGGTTGTACATGCAATATATAACCTGTGTGACTTTTCTTCTCCAGAACATACTTATGATGCAGGTATAGAAAAATGAAAAAAACAAAGGTACAGAAGATATGTGCAGGGCAATGAAATGGAAATGAATAGAGTGATATAGAGAGCTGCATGAGTAATGAGTCAAATTATGATTTGGGCGTCGTACAGAGCTGCTGCAGGTATGATGGATTCCTCTTCTTTCTGCGCCTGTGTCACGGCTGGCGGAGGGAGCCGTGTGGTGTGGAGGAAAAGGAGGACCCAAGATGCAGCAAACTGATGATACGAGTGATGTTTTATTTACAAAGGTGGTGGTGACAAAAACAGGCAACGAGGTATGAGTACTTTACAAACGGAAACCTAAACTGGGAGAAACTAAATAGCAAACCTGAGACCGTACAAAGGGGGTGCGGGGCAGAGGGACACAGAGACAGGACACCATGGAACGCAGATGAATGCAGAGATACGCAGAAATACACGGATGAGTGCAGACGACCCGACGAGGAGCACAGGCAGACACCAACTATAAATACACACACCAGGTAATGAGGAAATGGCACACAGGAGGGGACACAGCTGGAACTTAATGGGCATAACGAGACACAGACCTACAAAGTAAAACAGGAAATCTAGAACCCGAACCGGACACAAGGGGGGAGGACACAGAATAACTAGAACAGAGGGAAATAGTCACAAAACACAAAACGCTGGGTCAACGACCCAGGACCATGACAGCCTGCGAAGGACGTAGCTCTCCTACTCTCAGTAAGCTCTCTGTGTGCTGCACCTCCACACATACAAGTGTTTGATATTGTGTCTGTGTTCATGGGAGTGCGGCTTGGTTGTAAAAGCTGTTTACTGTGGGTAATGGTATGTTAAATGTGAGTGTCCCCAGGGTTAACTGCCAAACTGTAGTAAAACTTAACCATAGAAAGAGTCTGCCTGTGTGAGCCAGCCTTTTTACTGTTAGCCACCAGGTGGCTGAAGTGCTGACCAGGAAAAGAAAAAACATTTCTAATTTATGTACATAAGAATGTGCATTTCATTTGCCTTTTCTTTTTTGAGATTGGGAGAAAATTCACATTGGAAACATGTGGAACCCACAGATTTCTATCAAATGTATATTTTTCTTATTTTATTTATGTCAGCGACAACACTGCAACATTTAATAGATGCTTTATAACACTCACACACACAAAGAGATGGGTCCTGATATGTTCTTGCAGCTACATTACTGTTACATTTTATCAAATGTAAATGTAGTAGTTAAATGTGTCAGTATTTTCCCATAGGGTTATATGAAACAATATTTCATTTACAAGGGCTAAATCAAAATTTTAAGCTGATAACACTGAAATATCTATTTTATGGCTACTTTCTGAATTAGTGGAGAAAACTATCCTGACGTTTCCCTTCTGTTCCTTGCAGGACGGGCATTGCTGCGTTTAAATGGGGAGAAGTTGGAGAGGATGGGCATTGTCCAGGAGACACTAAGGCAGGAGGTCCTCCAACAGGTCCTCCAGCTGCAGGTCAGAGAAGAGGTCCGCAACCTGCAGCTCCTTAGTAGAAGTAAGATCTCAAGATTTTGTGAGCGAATAACCACGCTGCTGTGCACTTCTGTTTTGTGCCTGTAATTGTGTGCTGGTGTATTGATGTGAGAGAGGGAACAATAACAAGAGACAGGGGAAGAGCAGTTGGGCTTGGTTAAATTGGGAGGTGGCAGCGTGAGACCATTGATGCCTGCTGTGACATACGTGGAGTTGGGCATTCAAGTGCAATTGTTTGTGGCTGTGTGGTTTTATTGAAGGGAGCCCTTGATTTGCTGCACTGCCTCTGAATGGTGACTTCGGTAAATTCTTTTATTTTCCAGCCATCAATAAACTTGCTCAGGCAGGCACTGCTGACCTGGATTCAGACGTTGATGTGGTTTGTGTCTTAAAAGGAGTGTTTTTCTTTTTATCTGCTGCGGTGATTGTTTTCTGTGCGCATTGAGGACTGGGTGGCATCAAAGGGAAACACGTGCACAGGCTCCTTTCTCTGTATGAGCACGATTATATGGTTATTTAAAGCTTCCAACATTTTCAGTACATTTTATATTCCAACTTTAGCAGAATTACCTCATCCAATAGGCCAAATGTAATGATGATAAGTGCCATAGTTTTTCTTGGTGTAAGAGTTTGTATTCAAAGCCAAATGCGGGGCACCTTCACTCAGTTTAAACACTATAATCTTCAAGATCATGACCTATATCAAGAAGCAGCAACATCCTAGCTGAGCACATACCTTGAATAAAAGGGATTCTGCAACATTTAAGGGGAATTGCAAGAAGCTTACAGCCTTAGTCGTTTCTAGATTGTTCAAGCTTAAAACAAAAAATGTCTCGAGGTTTCAGATTATCCTGAAGAACAAAGCTTTTTCTGCAAAATTCAAGAAAAAAAAAAAAGCCCAGTCTCCCTTAACATGAGTGTTTTTGTCTAAAATTGATTATTTTGTTAAATCAGGCTGAGCAGTGAAGTTGTTTTTGTCATCAAGTGATCATCATCAACTGATGGCACAAGGGCTCTTATAATCACCAGTTAGATACAAACAAGTAAATGAAACACTCCTTGTACTTTGACAAGCTCTCCACTTTCAGTATCTGATCATGCATGCTGCTGAAGTTACTGTTTGGTTTTCTGCATATTCCTACTTGCTGCAGACCACTTTGGGGTAAGTGTGGGGAAAATATGTTTATGTGAATTTTAATTTTTCAGTGGCCCATACATAAAGCTGTGTACAGAGCCAGAGAGACGGAAGAGCTACACATCTGGGGCTACAGCACGAAGCTGTACAAAAATCCTGCATGGTTGTGCACTGTTGTCAAGGCATGGACAAGTTTGCCAGTTAAACATCTACAACAAACTAACAACAATAAAGATAAATCATCTTCAGTTTGAGATATAGGGA
Organism: Diplotaxodon limnothrissa; assembly: GCF_057381915.1. Lineage (NCBI taxonomy): Eukaryota > Metazoa > Chordata > Actinopteri > Cichliformes > Cichlidae > Diplotaxodon > Diplotaxodon limnothrissa. The sequence goes on along the minus strand of NC_140615.1, from coordinate 27,705,134 downwards.
AGCAGTGAAGAGAGTTTATGTGGTTTAAAATATTATCATGTGATAGTTTGAATTTACATTCAGTAATGAAAACACTGGAGTTGTAGTTCTCTATTAATAAAAATGAATTCTTTAGAGCTTAGAAGCAAAGGTTGTGCCTGAAAGAGCAATAATGTAGATATATTCGGGGTGAGAGGTTGGGGTTGCAGAAAATGTTTGAGAGTTGCTGAATTAAGAATTGTAATTGGTATAAAACCCCTACAGTAATTAATGAATAACAAGAAACAGCACACAGGACTGAATTGGGTGACTACTAAAGACTAAATTCTAATTTGTTTCAGTAAAAGGCGCTGCACTTTCTTTGAAGTGGTAATTATACAAAATCAGTCTCAGGTTAGCACTCAGTACTGTTTGACACGGATGGACCACTCCCTCTCATCTTTTTGCCTCATTCACTTCACTTACAGATAAAGAATGTAAAAGTGCATTTGATGGCATGCGTGCCAACCAAGCATGCTGTATTAAATTAAGCTGAATTAAACTGAGACATGTGATGCAACTTACTGGTAGGCAGAATTGCTTTTGGAAACTTCTATTAACTGGAAAATGCATTGCAATGCAAATGTAATTTCCCAGTTCAGCAGCCTCTGACTTTAAGCTATAAGGCCAAGCTAATTTGGTGCACTCATAAAACACCTGAGTTTCACAGGGTTGCAGGGTATTCAAAGGTGATAAAGGCAGGTCGAGGTGTGAACCCTTGGAAGAAGCGATAATGGGGATGTTTCAGTGGCTGAAATGAAATGAGAAGTGTTATGAGGTGGTGTGATGTGATGAGGTGCTGATGAGGTGCTCATCTCAGGAAAAGGTGAAGGTCTGGACTGAAACTGGTTTAGTGTAAGATAACAATCTTGTCATTTTCTAAAAAACAAGTTAATGTTGCAATCAACTTCATGTAACCAGTGTCAAAGTCATCCACAATTTTATTGTCAGAACTTCTCAGAAGTAGAGGAGGAAGAGACACAGCTGTTTTCTAGCCTAAAGTCAAACGTCGCAGTTTATTGTCAGTGCCTCAGCCAACTTGTATCTTAACCATTCCAGTAACATGGCTGTAGAAATAAGACACCAATGGCTGTCACTTACCTGACCATTTTCATCCAAACCACTGATCCCACTGCTTTTGTATGATTTTGGTGTGCCTGTAGCTCAGGTGGTAGAGCATGTCACCTACAAATCAGAAGACTGGTCATTCGATCGCGGGGCTGCTCCAGTCTGCATGCCAAAAATCCTCGGGCAAGACACTAACCAGGTTGCTCTCCAATGCATCCATCAGAGTGTGAATGTTAGACACAAAGTGCTTGTATGAATGAGTGTGACTAGGTGAATGAGGCATGTTGTTTAAAGCATTTTGAGTGTTCAGGTAGAGTAGAGAGGCACTACATAAGAACCAGTCCATTTACCATTTGCCATAAAGCTTCATAGAGACATTTATGGCCCGCAGATTATCCTCTTATTTCCAAAAGTTCCAAAACTCTTCCTTTATCCCTACCAAAAAAATATATATTTCAATTTTTTAGTAAAATATATTTCTGATGGAATTAAGTTTCTGTGGATCAGTCACCAGGTGGGGCTGGGTTAAGACGGAAAAAATATGCTGATGTGAGGAGAAAAGGGAATGAGGCTGACGTTTTGGCTTGTGAGTCAGATGTGGAGAAGGATGCTGATGGTGAAACGGAAGATAGAGAGAAAGAAAGAAAGAAGCAGACTCACTCAGTGGTTAATGCATATTAGGATTTAGACTTGTTCATCTTTGCTCACTCCACACACACTTCTAACTATTCTCCCTGAATGATTCGCCCAATACACTTTCAATTCTGGGGTGATTTAGCAGAGCCGTCATACCAGCTGTCAGGTCTGATTCATCTCCAGTGGATTTACCAAAAATTAAATATTGATCTCACAATAACTTTAAAAAAAAAGGGGGGGTGAAAATACAGATGCAGCAGTAAAGCTGAATCTGATGGGAGCTTGTCTCTGATCTGAGCCGCGATAGCACACTTTAACGCAACCCTTACAAGGCCCTCACATTATTGATGTCAGGATTGTAGAAGGCTCTGTTCAGTAATTCTTAAGCTTTTACAAGCAGTGCAGACTTTCTCTGTCTCTCTCCAATTCATTAAAAAAGCTGAAACAGAGCTGTGATACAAAATTAAAGGGACAAATTATAGAAAAGAGCACCTAAACACCTGGAGGGTATGATTTGAATATGGAGAGGTGAAAAAGACAAGACTAGTGTGCCATAAAAAGGAGGACAGAGAGCTGAGACTGGAGGTGAAGTGTTTAACAGAGAAAAATACTGGAACTGAAATGAACAGATCACAGAGATAAAGAAATGAGACAGGTGAAGAGGTTAATAAAGGGACATTGATACTTGATCTGATTTCACTTTTATTCTCTGACTACGGGGCCCTACTTTTCTGCTTCTTGTTAATCTGCGTAAAGCAGGCTCAGTTGCTTAAAGCAATGTAATAACATTTCACACTCAGCCAAGAATGAGATTACTTTGGCTGCAAATTATGGTTGAAAATGCTCTTCTGCATGCGATACCCAGTGAAAAACAAAACTCTTGTCTGTGGATAAAAGGGAAGTTTGTCTGTTATTTGATGTCCATAAAAATTGTGGAAAGATTTTTTTTAAGATGTTCCCCATCTGTAAATTTTGATTATTAAATTAAAACATTTCATGATATTTCCATGCCCTGAGAAAATAGCAAAATAAAACTGGAGGTGCAGAAATGTAAAAATAGACTAAAACACTAGATGGGATGGTTGGAGGGGGATGTTTTGGCCTCCACTGCACCAGCTGCGAATGTTCATTTTTAAGATGTCTTTCACAAGTCACCCAACTTCATGAAAGCCCGTGACTAAACTGCTACTCTGCCCTTTAAAGGTTGGCTGTGGTGACTTCGATGGTTAGGTATTTTTGGTTTCTGTAATAGCAGCCCTTCCTGTGAGCCTCGGAAGAACACATAATCTCTTAAAGTCCTCACAAGCCTTTTCTTTCCTCCCTAAACTCCTGATATTCACTTCTAAAGACTTTGCTAGATTTTTCTCATTGGCTTCTTTTTTCTTTCCTTCTACCATATAAAACATGAATGGAAACAACATAAATAAAACTGATGTTTTAGAAAACACACAGTTCATTTTCAGTCATTGCTGCAGATCCATGTAATGGATCTTGTCTTACTTACTGACCACTCAAAGCACTTTACAACTCACCTGCCTCACAGCCATAATCGATTAAGAATCACCAATTAACCTATAATTCGGGTCTTTTGATTCTAGGCTGAAGGCGGTGTACCTTGAAGAAATCTATCCTAATCAGAGAGAAAGCAAGAAAAGTCCACAAAGAAAGGCCCAAGCAGGGCAAGAGATTCAAACTAGGAACCTTAAGCAGCCTATCACTGTGCTTTAAAAATACATAACTTGTTTGGGACACTAAAAAGCCCAAGGTAAACTCTTAAGGCATACATATATATTCATGTTTGAGAAAAAAAGAACCCATCCACCCATCCATCCATCTTCATCCGCTTTGTCCGGGGCCAGGTCGCGGGGGCAGCAGCCTAAGCAAAGAGGCCCAGACCTCCCTCTCCCCAGCCACCTCCTCCAGCTTATCCGGGGGAATACCAAGGCGTTCCCAGGCCAGCCGAGAGATATAATCTCTCCAGCGTGTCCTGGGTCTGCCCCGGGGCCTCCTCCCGGTGGGACATGCCTGGAACACCTCACCCAGGAGGCGCCCAGGGGGCATCCTTGTCAGATGCCCGAACCACCTCAGCTGGCTCCTTTCGATGTGGAGCAGCAGCTGCTCTACTCTGAGCCCCTCCCGGATGGCCGAACTTCTCACCCTATCTCTAAGGGAGAGGCCAGCCACCCTTCGGAAGAAGCTCATTTCTGCCGCTTGTATCCGCGATCTCGTTCTTTCGGTCACTACCCACAGCTCGTGGCCATAGGTGAGGGTAGGGACGTAGATCGACCGGTAAATTGAGAGCTTCGCTTTTACACTCAGCTCCCTCTTCACCACGACGGACCGGTGCAGCGTCCGCATTACTGCAGCTGCAGCCCCAATCCGTCTGTCGATCTCCGGCTCCCTTCTCCCATCACTCGCGAACAAGACCCCGAGATACTTGAACTCCTCCACTTGGGGCAGGAACTCATCCCCGACCCGGAGTGGGCACTCCACCCTTTTCCGGCTGAGAAAAAAAGAACCCTACATCAATTGGCATGTTTTCAGTTATTCTTTTGATATATGGGCATTTTTGATAACATGACATGAAATTTTTTGCTTTGCAATAGCTCATTTTGCCTCCTTCACCTAATAAGATGTGTTCATGCAGTCCAAGAGTCTTGTTGCTTCTGGTTCCCCTCCAGTGCTCTTTTGAAATTGGCCAAGTTTCTCTCAGAGGGGATGTTTGGTTTCCAAGTGCCTCTTTGCCTTATTTGGCACCATGTTCATATTAGACGACTTCTCCTGACAGATGACACGCTGAGGCTGAGGGCTGCTGACATCCGCGGTCTAGCAGAAGTCATAAGAAAGGGGGATTTTAAGATCATTCCTGATAGCTTCTTCTCCCTGTTTTCAGGGGGTCTGTGGTCACATTGTTGGTAGATGTGTTTGGTTCATGCAAGAAAATGATTCATGTTCCCCTATCTGAAATCTTGTTACGCTCTTTGCTAAACCAGGGTTTAATGTGTTACGCTATGATAATTCCTACCCTCCAGAAACAACATGAAATGACTTAGTTCAGTTTCACAGACACCTCTTAAAAAACAGGGAATAGAATTTGCATCTGAATTGGAAAAAGGGGGCCTACAGCTATCAGATATTGGATATGTTTTATTTCGTTTTACGGCATGTAAATAATAGTCAAGTAATTGTCAGTGATGAGTAATGATCAGTCAAATGAACAATAAGGGAATTGATAGTAATCTTTTGCATATAAAATACCAATCATCTATCTAACCCATCCAACCATACAGAGGCTGATTCCAGTGAGATAAATGTGTTCTGATAGTCAGGGTCCATTTCATGGTTAAAAACAAAGTCCAGCTCACAATGATGTGACTCTTGGAGCATAACCCACCTCACTCCTTTACATATTGTTTAATATTAGACTGAAAAACTTTTGGAATTCACTGTTATAAACTTTTTATCCACTTTTTAAGTCTGCAGACAGTAAGCGTTTGAAATGCAAAACATTTGAAAGAATGTAGATTTACATCCCAGCATCAAAGCTAAATGCAAATTTATACATGAGCGCATCCGTCCTGGCAGTACTATGCAGCATACAATACTGCTCTTCATGTATACAACCCTGCTACTGTTGGGAATGGTGCGGTGCCTTATCTTTTTTTGTGTGTGTGGATCTTTTATTTGTACTTTTACACACTACATTTCAAGTGTTCTCGGTAGAATTGGTTGCTTTACTTTAGTCAGCAAGTGAAAGGTAAGGTTGATGTCTTTCAAAGCCCAGAGCCACAGCTCTCTTAGGGCAACGTAAACCATGCAGGGGTTGTAACATCTTGAATGCTTTGGGAGAGAGGATTCACATCAGAGCCCAGTGGGAGATCCACCTTCCCTCTTCCTCTTAGCCACTGGTTGCGAATAATATCTTTATAACATACTGTCAGACCCCCCCCCCCCCACCTTCTTCTTCAACATATCAATTTTTCATCAGTCATTCTGTGCATTTGTATGCAGCCATCTGCCATATTTTAGACTCTTTCCAGTAATTATCTAAAACTGATGAAGTTGCAATTAACCTCTACAAAACACCAGACACCACCCACCCCCAAATGCAAAAAGAAACCCTGTCAATAGCACTTTGGCTGCCTTACAAGACTGCCTTGGTAACCTTTTTGCTCTGAATCGATTCTGTGTGTTGCCCATCCTTGCACAGCTTTACTCGGAGCTCCCTATGGTGCCCGCCAGCTGAATTAGAATATGAATGAAACTCTGAGTGTGACAGACAGAGAAGAAGGAGGAACATGTCATTTCTCCTCAGAACAAATTTTGCTCAGTTGCGTTTCACCCCCATCCCTCCCGTCTTCCCAACCACCTCCCCTCCTCTGCTTCATCTAGGCTCTGACGACTCCATAGGGAGCTCATTTAAAAGAATTTCTATCACAGAAACTGTTTTCTCTTTGTCTGTGCAAGCCTCAAGTCATATCAGCGCCTCTCTGTCCTGTCTGCTTTTCCATTCTGTCCCGCTGTTGTTTCCTGGTCGAGGTTTACTACGGTTCTACGTTACATCTGTCTGTGTTGGCTGCAAATCTACAGACAGGTATTGTCTCTTCCTTGGCAATCAGAAAAGGAGGGCTTGGAGCCGAAATGCCAACAGTCTGGGAAAGAAAAGTCTGCCGTTCTGCTGACACTGGTGTCATTTTAGGATGCAACAAACTGGCTAGTTGTCAGGGAAACCACCTGGTTGAATCTGTTGTTTGAAAAGACCCAAGAATAGATAATTAGAGAAAAAAAAAGGTTTGCTAATTAAATCCCTTTTTTGTAAAGCTTTGTAGCCTTTTCTACCTCCAATTATTAATAATTTATTCATCTCCATTTTATTGTCTTTTTCACTACTTAGTACCATTATTCTACTTCTTAGTCAGTCTGCCAGTGCTTGTCCAAATGACTGTTTGTTTTGGAGACTGTTGCTCTGTGACTGAGTGCAGAGTATTACATCAACAGAGATTAATCACAAAAGTTTCACACTAGTGTAAATGTGGTTGTATATTGTACTCGGAACAACAAGCATGAATTTTATTCTGTTGTTCGGTGGTTGTCTTTTTCCCCCACTTCTTTAGTTGAACCTATGAAAAATGCAAACAACAACACAGTTTGATAGCCATGAAATAGTAGTTTTACACCAACATGGTGATTCCCAAAGAGGTATTAGTCAAGTTTAGAGCATGCTGTATCGCTATACGTTGTGCAGTCCCCCCCCCCCAAGAAAAAAAAAAAACCTGAGGAGACTGAACCAGGCCTGAAGACTATCCACTGCCGATGAATAGTATCTTGGGGGGGGGGGGGGGAATCTGACACAGGATTATAGAGATGTGTCTGGTCCTTCCATTTATCCATCTACAGTTCACCAAAACCACAATGAAAGGTTGCTGACAATAAGGCATCCTTACTGAGACAAATGCTTGGATATTAGAGAGACTCTTAGATACATCTGTGCTCTCAGGACAGCACAGACTTGCACTGAGTGCATACAGAACAAGCATACCAAGAGAGAAATGTGTATTAACTATTTACTGAGGTCACAAAGGAGTATGATGTAAGAACAAACTAGTGCTGCACTTTCAACCTCTTTTGCATGTGAATCCTATTTATGTATTCCCCTCTCTTCTCTCCCCTCTCTGCAGCCTCCTTTGGAAATTTCTCTTAGCTCATCCCTGGATCCATTTAGTGGCCCTTTCCCTCATCCCTTGTCACAATACGTCTCTAGGAGCCATGGAAGAGCTGCTGTCTTCAAATATGTGAGCGGAGAATCAACGAGTGAAAGGGGAGAGGACGAGCCTATAGACTACATGCCAACCAGTCTGGAGGATTCTCATTCAACACGGCCAATCGGGTTTACAGACACTGAGACAGAGACAAAAACCCCGCTCTAGGCAGGGTTACCCCCTGTAACATACGATAAGATGATAAGATGAAAAGATGAAAGATTAACAATCTTTGTGATGATGTTTGCCTGGCGCGGGTATATCTTCGGTCATAGCAAATCTCCTTTTGGTTTCCTTTCTCAGCTGGAATGCACTGATTGAGTCATTTCAGCAGTAGCTATTGAAATTATATGTATTTGACATAAGTAGCGGTTATTGAATGAATTATTTTTTGACATGGTTTCACTTAGTTTGTAATAAGCATTTGGCCCAGTGGCAAAGGAAATGTGGATGTAACCATAGATTTATAGGCAGAGCTACAATTTAGACAATGGAACCTTACATTTAATCTTTATCTCCCTGTAAAGTAACAACCATGAGCGTATTCAAAGGTAATTAGAGCTTTTGTTAAAAGCATTTGACTAATGCCAGTTTAATCAACCCCTCACCCACGTGTCACACTGCATTTTCCTCTCAGGACATCGGTGTCAGAATTTGCAGGCTTGGAAGACGAACATTAACACTTCAGGCTGAATGTCATTCCCACAATAAAATTTTTGTATTGTGACTAATCTGCAGTATTTCAGTGAGAATTTAGAAATATATATTATAGGGTGTGAGCATTGTAGAGTAACATACACTTTAATGTGTGTATACTGTAACAGTTCTTTGGTCTTTTATTAATGAAATGGATCCAAGGGGCTCACAGAGTTAATGAGATTATAATTGCTTGATAAAGCAATAATGCTAGTGCTAAAAGGTGAAGAAGATGCACATCTGTAGAGATGGGATGCACCGTGTGAGTGTCTGCTGACGGAAATAAACACCTTGCCCTCTACAGTGGCAGTACTTGCAAGCCTTGTAGTTTCAGTCCTTTGTCTGTGATCATGTATACTGTATGTCACCTCTTACACACAGATACAACAAGAAGGATGGGTCTCCGTTTGTGTTCCATCTTGTTTCTCTCCCTGATGTGACGCTGTACTGTCAAATGGTCAGAAAACAAGATACGGTTGAGATTCCCACTGTGAACGAAACCAGCACCTTTGATGTCCTTCTAGGCAACAGCAGACAGCGACGATGACAATGATGCTCAAGACGGATGACTAAATCAGTGAAATGAAACGTTAAAAAAAAAAAAAAACACACAACTTCCAAAACATCTGCACCAACCATCTTCCAACTGTCCTTTTACAAGGACGCTTTGAGTAATGTGAGATATCGACTGTTAAATGGGAAGAAAACACACTTTTATTTTTAGATGAAAAAATGTACTGTAAATACTGGTTTACATTGACTGATGATTTATGACCTGCAAAAGGAGAAAATGTTTCTCTGTTTTACAGATTCAACAGTGGAATGGAAAATGATGAAAGCTGTCATCATGTTTTTTGAATAAACTAACTGAGATGAATTGTTAGTTGAGTTTTTAATCGGCAGCCTTTGAAATGCATGTATTTGACAGTAAAATAACAATGGGGGGGGGGGCACAACAAATGACGCTAAAAAGAGGAGACAAGACAAAGGAAGGCATAAAAGAAAGAATGGAAAAGAAACAAAAAAAAACAAGCCCCAGAACATAATCACACTTCAGCCTGATATACACCGCCAAAACCTATGAATCAGCCCTTTATTTAGTCAGTCTTACAATATAACATCCAATATTTTTCCAAGATAGAGAGATATTTTAAGTTATTTAAGTTAAAATAATTTTCAAAACTACAATTGGTTCCTCTACCCTTCTTGAAACACAGCGTCTGATTGGAAACAGATTTTTGGCAAGCAGTGCTCCCATTATCAAAATGGCTACAGAGCCAAACGATAGATTGTCCTCTCTGTTTCGACAAATCAACCCGAGTCTCTCTTGGAAAGGAAATTGGTTTGGATATTTTGAAATAAATACACCAGACACATCCAAAAATAAATGCAACGCAGTTCCATTTTTAGTTTTGAAGCTGTTAAAAAGGTTGTTTTGATGGTCAAATAATGTTTAAGACTTCTAAAAAAATGAATATGTAGCTCAAACTGTGAAATAACATTTTTATTTTCTTGCTAAACAGAGAGAAATGCAACTTGTGGGTTTCTACCTTCATTATACATAAGCAAAGATGAAAATGCATAGAAACGTTTCTTTTTATTTTGTTTCACACATGGTAAAACAGTAATTCATTTCCTACACACAAACCTTTGTTTCAATTAAAATGACACTGTATCCATGCATGAAAAGAAGCAGGAAGAAGAATAAATTCTTATTAACGCCTATCTATAACCATGCAAGTAGGCACTGACAACCAAAATACACTCTGACACTATTCTACACCAGTGTTGGGACTAACGCGTTATTAAGTAACGTGTTACAGTAACTACGTTATTATTGTGGTAACGAGCACGGTAACTAGTTATTATGCCAAAATCAGGAACGCGTTAGTCGTTACTGGGATTTAGATAGGGTCGTTACTCGTTACTTCGTGTGGTGGCTATCGCGGAGTTTCCACAGATTCAGTAACATTAGCAAGTGGTGGAGGCCAGCAGGTGGATGAAGGAAAAGGGACACAGAAGGAAAAGAGACCCGAGGCGGCCACCGGTCCAAGTGTGAACTGAACTTCAGGTAAGAAGTTATGACCTGCAGTCTCTCTGGGTCAGATATGAACCAAGTTTAGGTGGAGTTTATTTTCGTTGTTCTGACTTTTTCCGTACTGCGTGCTAGCTAGCATGACGGAGTTTCTATACAGCTGGGTGGTGCTATGTTACTGATGTTGAACTTTATTTTGTTCATAAGTTATTAGAGTTGCCAACCGTCCCGTCTGGTATTCAGAGAAAATATTACGCGTTTCTTATTGAGGTGAAAAGGAACAGTTTGTCCTGTAATTCAGCTACAATGAAAAAGGCACAAAGCTGGAGTTACTCTGTGTCTTTGCTGCACAGCTGCCTCTTCTTTTTTCATTCTCCCCCCTCCCTCTCCCGTTTCTACTTCAATCATGAAACTGATCAATGATCAGCTGATCGGCTTTTCTCTCTTGTTTATTTATCGCCCACTTTGCGCCGAAAGAGGAAACCAGCGGATGTCGCGCTAAACAACAGCAGCACGTTTAAGCTTGATCAGCTGTTGTTAGAATTTATTTAATATTAATTTCTAGTATCAGCTGATGTTTGCTGGAGCCACAGCTGTAAAGCTGCTGGTCATGATATGGTTTGGTTATGTGATGAGAGGGAAACATGAAGATGAAACCAGGAGATGTCCTTACTGAACCATCAGAGCTGTGATGGAGAAACAGGTTTACCTTTTAGGTGACATGAATGAGTTGAAGGGAAGTTATGAACTGTTTCTGAGAGACAAATAACACCAGGATCCTTTTCTAAGCAGCTGACAGCTGGTAACTGTGCAGGGGCGGGTCTAGCAAAGTGTTGCCAGGGGGGCATGTAGGGCATTAACAGGGAGAGGGGGGCACAAAGAAATACTTTCTTATTCTCATTTAAAATGTCTCGCTTTTAAAAAATAATTATCTGAGTCTTACAACAAACGATTGATAGATTGATGCATATATACCATCAGAACAGTGAACATCACTGTCACAACAGTGTTTATTTTCATTCAAAGGCTTTATGATTTTTCCTATAATGGTGGGCCGGTCTCTAGTCAAAACGCCCGGGACGATTTATTTGTCCCAGTCCAGCCCTGTATGCAGCTCATCTGCAGTCTGCTGTTACCTACATCTTCCTATTCAGAAGGCAGAATTTCTGAGTTCTGAGTACAATCGAAAGCACCACGACTGCAGTTTTTGTGTTGGATGTAAAAGGCGCACATGACGCTGTGACGTAGGCTAGAATCATGGCAGCAGTCAATGACGGTCCAGGCGTGGGATTTCTCTTGTGGAAATATGCACATTATCGTTTCCTTTCTATTGGTAGGTGGCACAGTGCACTGTGGCAAGTAAGCAAGCTAGAAGACTGGCAAAGTTATGGAAGAAACACATTAACAAGAGAATTCTGAGTAAAACCAAAGTTACTTTCCCTAGTAACTAGTTACTTTGAAAGTAATGAGTAACTTGAAGTAACTGAGTTACTTTTGAGAGAAGTAACTAGTAATGTAACTAAGTTACTATTTTAAAGTAACTTACCCAACACTGTTCTACACACAACAAAACAAAACAAAACAGCAATCAGCAATGAGCAATACCACTAAATAGCAAATTAAAAAGGATAATTCTTTCTATAATTAACTCCTGTTATTTGAATCTTCTTCATATTGGTTTAACATTTTATTCTTATAGCACCTTTTAAATTGATAAACATTTGTACAACCCTTAAGATGATCATGGAGAGAATTCCACATTCTTATACCTATAACAGTTGGACTCATTTGCCTTCGAGTGGTCCGAGCAAACCTTAAAATAAAACTTCCTTCTACTATCCCCATTTTCTGAACACAATACAAATAATCTTTGTAACTTCAGAGGCAATGTTTTATTTTTTGCCCTAAACATAATTAATAATGTCTGTAATTTCACTATATCTTCTAGTTTTAATAATTTCAATTTTATAAACAAAGTATTTGTGTGTTCTCTGTATTTAACATTATGCATAATACGCAGTGCTCTCTTCTGTAATAAGTATAATGGTTTCATATTAGTCACAAACACAAACACTTGGTTTTAAAAGGTCACAAAACTTCCCCTCAGAATCAAAAAGTGCTTCTAGAAATTATAATTTGGCGTTATTACCTTAAATGAAGTGTGTTTATAATTTCAAGTGCGTAAAAATGTTCAAAAATAATTTTTTTAAGAAAAATTAACTCAATTTGAATTACAGTTACTGAATATTTGTTCCAGAAGTCGCACGTGCTTCCTGAATTGTGGGTCCATCTGTGACGACTCTGACTCTGTGAATGCAAAATAGTGCTACACACGATTATTGTGTCTTGCATGCACATTCATGCACGCACACTCACAAACACACACACACACATTGGCATCCAATTACTGAGAGACATGAAGCATCTCACCTGTTAATAACAGGGCACATGTATGATAAACAGAGTCGGTGAACAGTAGCTTTCTCAAGCTTGACGGGAAAAAAAAAATCTGGCGCAGATGGTTGGATGGTGCAGTTAATTGGATGCTGTTTACTGTTAAGTGTCTTTTCTTTCTCTGTGTGGCATTTGTAGATGAATGAATTCCTTTCAGAAAGCTGCTCTTTTATGATTATTCGCTAAAATACCCCAAAGCTGACACCCTTCTACCAGATTGTTTATCGTTATCTGCTAGTGACTTTGATCAGATGGATCTTAGTCATATGACAGCACTGAAATTGAATGAAAAACACTCTGTCCCCTCTCATCAGCTATATCTGTTGACAAGCCCTTTAACGGTTGCTTGAGTGAATTTCCTCTATGGAATAAACTTAAACAGCTAGAGAATTAAATTTTTACTGGCATCCCTCAGATGTTAATACAGAAAACTAGTACAAAACACATTAGCATGAAATAGTGCATGCCTGCTCCCCAGACTTTCACTGGAAAGGTCAATAACAGTCAGCTGCTGGTTCAACTTTTCAAGAGCCTTTAAGTGCACAGACCACTCCACCTGGCCAATTTTATAAACTATTAAGTAGCCTTTTGCTCACTCAGCAGAGCAGGAGTGGGAACATTAATCACTGCCATGGTTGGAAGTCTTAATCAGGGGTCAGACTAGGCTCTGTATGAACTATTCATTAACAGCCATTAAGGAAAGCAAATTTCAGGATCAGCTGGATATTCGGTGTAGAATGGCAGAAGCCAATTGCACCCCGCAGACTTGGTTTGTCAGCTGAGTGTCCCCTCTGGCCTAACAGATCAGAGATCAACCCCAACAGTGTCTGTACCAACACGTGTCGCTGCATAAAGTCCAGTCACTATGGAAGAAATATAGTATCATCAGAATTCAACTATTTTTAGACATTGAATTTATAACACTGAATTTTTATCCTCCAAATTTCCCTGCAAAAATATTCACCTGCAAAAATTCACCTGCAAAAAATTCACCATCAAATATTATGGAAGAAATATAGTATCATCTCTGATGATACTATATTTCTTCCATAAGTCACACATTAAATAGCGACAACAATGCTGCAGGAACCCAAATATTTCTATCCAGTAATCAACAAGAACGGTTTCTAACACAAAACAGGACTGCACTGCTCCCTTGTGGAAGAATCTGGATAAACCTTGACTGAAAAGAATAATGAAACTATATGAAAGCTTTTCAGTGGTAATAACTTAATGTTATATAGTCCAATCGTGTGAAATTAGTATCTATGACTATTCCCCACATGGGTTTATCTTTTTATTGCAAAAACATGAAGCCACATAAAAACCTAACCACTTTGTATGTTAAATACCACAAAAGTGACTATCCCTCTCTCTCTCCATAGATAGATAGATAGATAGATAGATAGATAGATAGATAGATAGATAGATAGATAGATAGATGGATGGATGGATGGATGGATGTGTGGTGGTTAACACTGTTGCCTCACACAGTTTGACTCCACCATCTCCACTGAGGTATTTCAGTAGTTGTATTTCTTGTTCCACTAGCCCACTTCTCATGAGTTTGTCTTGGTTTCCCAGCATCTGATGTGGACTTTAGTAAACCAGGTCACATCCAAGTTGGTATAAGTGTCACGTTTCGCATATGTGTCATGCTCCAGATCTAGCCTGGGGACCCTTCCTGGACACATGCTGATAGGGACATATATACACTCACTGATCACCTTATTAGGTACACTTTGATGGTGACTGGACTGGCTGGACTGTCTTGGACCTCATATCCTTCAGAACTCTCTTATTTTTTCCTCTCAGAGGTTCATTATTATTGCAGGATCTCTGTGTTACAATATAAAGCTTTGGATAATTTTAGCCATTCTCCTCTGACCCCTGGCATCAGCTAAGCATATTTGCACAGGCGACTGCTGCTCACTGGATATTTTCTCTTTTTTAGATAATTCTTTGTAAACCCTAGAGACGGTTGTGTAGGAAAATCCCAGTAAGAGTTTCTGAAATACTCATAAAATCCCGTCTGGCAACCATGCCACATTCAAAGTCACTTAAATCACATTTTTTCCCTAGTCTGATGCTCAGTTTTAACTCCAGGAGTCCATCTTGACTCTAGGGATGTATATATGGCCATTCTGAGACACAGCAAAGGAGTTGGCAAAAATGCTGGAGACCGTGATGAGGTTAATTTTACTTTGTATTTATTATTGCTTTTTATCTTAATTCTTTTTCACTCATTTTGTTTTGAAAAGTGTCCCATTGTGCACTAATGTTTTTTTTCTCATGCTCAAGTGCATGCAGGTCTTGGGGTCATGATATTTTTCATCAAGAAAAACCTTTTTAATCGCTAATCTCGCGCCTTCTCGGAAATATTTATTAGGCATTATTGAAATACCAGTAATACTTTTACATTAGTCAAACCTGCTATAAAAATGAGGATCTACCGCCCTCCTCTGGCAATAACGATCCCACATAAATTACATCATGGTTCCTGATGATTTCCACTAATAGGAAATATCGGGTCATGATGACTGGCACCAATCAAAGACTAGCAGGGACCCTCTGTTGTTTTACTGGAAGTGAGTGACGTGGCAGTGATGCTGTGAATGATTAATTTAGAAAGAGAGAGATGAAGAAAAAAAAGATGTGGGCTCACACCATATGTGAAGCATTTATTATTCTGTGTTAAATGGGGAAATGCCAGTCTGTTCATATAGCCCGTAACCAGCTTGCAGCTATACAGCAATTAAAGACCCAGCAGTGTTACTGACTGCAGGCCTGTGTGCTGTTAAGCTGCCATTAACATCAAAAAGGACTAATGGCTTATGTCTAAATACTGACCTTGAATTGAAAACACAGCATCAAAGACTTTTTACTCTTTACAAAACTCTGGCTTTAAATGCAAAATATTGAGCCAATTAATAATTCACTTTTTTATGTGGAGCCTTTTGCTCTTATGTATAGCCTTACTAAATTATAGGCATACTTGATATTTCAGAGGCTTTTTTTGGAGGGAGCTACTTGCAGTGACTACAGCACCGGCCTGGTATGACAGCTAGAACAGCCTGCCACAGACTGGACAAGAAGCCGTTATCGGCTACGCGGGAGGACATGGGAAGAACATTTTGGCTGCAGCTAGATTAAAATAATTCGCTAAGGGTTTGTATACGGAATTTAAGCCCTGACCCTTTTTTTTTGTCGTCAGGAGCGAGCGCCGTTACGTCGGAAGAGTAGCACGAGCCGGTATTGCAGCGAGTTTATTAGCCAGAAAGCCCACTATTATTCAGCTCGAAAATTGATAATAATAACGCGAGAGTTTGCAAGTTGCCTCAAGACTGTAGTCGCAACTGTCAAAGGTGGAGTGGATACGCGCATGACCCAACACACATTACTGTAATACTGTACACGGCCGCCGAGATAATATCCGTATAAAAAAAACGAATAATCCCGAGGTAAGGAGCGAGGAGTGAACCAAACCCGACCGAGATTTGGCGCTTCTGCTGATTCGTTTTCGTTCGTTTTCTTTTACTCTAACCAACAGACTCACAGCCGTCGAAATTACTGCACTAAACATATTTTTGTGCCTCCCTTTAGCTCCAGCCAGCGCAAGGATTTTTTTTTTTTTACTCCTCCTTCGTAATAAAGTCGCCATTTTGCTTCACTGCCTATATAAACCATCCCGTATTCTAATATTTTTTCTCAAGGAGTCGAGGGCTCTGTCTTTCCTGGCTATTTCTATTAATTTGGAGAGTTTAACGAGAAGACAAGGGTTGGAGAAGTGCCTCGTGGTATACATATTAATGCACGAAAGGAGAACGAGAGGGGGGGGCAAGGCAATTGGAAGCTGGAAATAAGGTGAAAGTATCCTGGATTTCTTTTCATGTTCAGACGAATTTATAATTTCTCATCTCCTGCACTGCTCTTTTTTACCGTCCACCTGGTCGTCGTCTGCAGACTGGGGGGGACAGGACGACGGTGACGACTGTCCGCTTCCTTTCAGGCCCCCCAAGCTCAACCTGACCGCTCCTTGACGCACAGCAGGTGTGATTGCCATGTAACTTAACGTTGGTGAAAAAAAACGCCTACTTTGGTGCCTGTCTCCTGCCCCTGACCTCCTCCTACCTCACGTGGATGACCCGGGGCCACCCGGGCTCTGGTGCTGGGTGACTGCTCGACAGTTAAGGTAGGTGTGGCCGGGGAGGAGGAAGAAAGTAGAGCACTATTTTAGTTAACCACATAAATAGGCAACTCAGACCTTGTTGTAGTTGTCAAACAGCGTGGCCGTGTGCCACGTGCGGTGTTAAAATACTTATTTCTAGGTTGGTCTCTCAGCAGATTGTGAGAGGAGATGTGAGTGGGTGTCACGGGTTTTGTTGTGTCTAGCTAAGTATATGGTAATAAAGTTTCTGTAGCAGGTTTGTGTTTACATGTAGATTTAATCGTTTACGAAAACCCCAGCTGCAATGTATTTATTCATTTATTTATTTATTAGGAGGATGCTGTTGAAACACTGTGGCAAATCTAAAAGGGGGTTATCCTACATAATTATTACAGGGTTGCACAGTAAGACTCACCATCAATCAGCCATATCTTTCTCACCACCTGTTTATTTTAAGTAGTTATGAGCTGATCTGTAGCCCATCTCTTCATGCTCTGATACATCATACCGGAAAAGGAAGATGCCTAGTGTTAATGTGTGAAAGATTTCATCAAGTTGCACCCTGCAGCAAGTTCACCGTGCATTTTATAGTCAAAATCATCAAAACTTTACAACTACTGTGAACGCTTTATCTCTGTGGTATTCACGCAGTGAATTGCACAGCATGTAAATGGACACCGAGTGGCCCCCATTGAGTGACCCTTTGTGTGCTTTGTAATTCATTAGGAGAGTGACATGAATGTGTGCTAAGAGAAACCATGTTGGATTGTAATCAGTACCACTCACCATAATTAGCAATTGTCAGCCTCTATTCAGAAGGCTGTTCCTTCCTGATGGGGAATGATGTTTAAGCACAGAGAGTCTGAACTTGACATGTACAATATAAGCATCGGGATTGATAGATGTAATGTATCTCAATTGACCTGAACTAGAGATCGCTGGTTTTCATAGTAAAGAAAGCTTGCACAGCTGCTCAGGAGCGTAGCTTTGTATCCCCACCATCTCTTTGACTCACCTTTTGTCTAATGGGCAGAGCATGAAGTTAGTGTGCGAGTGAGAGTATTGATTTTGAAATGAAAACATGGAAGGTCACACCCTCATTATCACACGTGTGCCTGCGCTCAGATAACCTTCAGGCCAATAGCACTGATGGCCAACATAAAGAAGCTGCATTATTGAACAAGGAGACAGCATCAGCACACGCTATTGATGCAGCAGACTTTGCTAATAATGTTTTGACAAACAATGGATTCGGATTAATGAGCAGCAGAAGCATTTCCGATATTACCTTTAGCTATGTCTCCTGTGTGTTTGTACCCCCTCGTTTGTACATTGCAGGCATGGAGAGCCCAAGTGGGCCCAAGCTTGGGAAGCTGTCCTCATCAGGGCTGTCGAGGGGCCGAACGCCCAAGCATGGACATCCCCAGGAGCAAGTTAGAACCATGTCAAGCCCTGAAAACCACAGCAAACATAGTGAGTGACGAGCCGCTACATTTTGTTGAATGAATACAGTGTGTGAGTTCAGCTTTTGTTGGTATGACTCAAGTTTGCTCCTGGACTGATTCTAGGATGAAGTTCATGAAGCGATACAGTGTGAAGAGTAGGTACTGGGTGCATACAGCATGACATACTAACACATATATGACAACTGAATTTTTCGTTTTTGCATATTTGTTTCTTAGATCCAGCAGGTTTGCATTGGCTAAAGTTTTGTAATTCCAGCTAGTGCACTTTAGTGTGCTTTCTCAAGGATTTGATTAGCATACCATGCATGCAGGGGTCTCTGTAGCTGCTTTTTTTTTTTTTTTTTTTTTTTTTTTTTTGAATGGATTATATTTTATTAGAAATCAATGGTTTCAGGTTCAGTGTAATTCTACCCCACAGTAGAGCCTGGAAACTCCAGCAATTTCCCTGAGACTGCTTTACAGTGAGAAAAGCAAACAAACAAGAATTGCCAAGCACTGACACAAGTGAAACCCCAGGCCATCTGGATGGAAATGGAAGATTTTGGAAAGAGAGGGCCAGACTGGGGAATTATTTTTCAATCCAATAACCAGTAGATCATCATGACTTTGTTAATAGCGGTGGGCAGGCTTGGAAAAATGGGGCTGTTCTAATATGACCCAGTTGTTTTGGTTGCTACAAAATAGCCTCTCATTCCCAGACACACAGAGCACAAACACTAGACTAGGTGCTTCGGTTTATTTTCTTTTCATGTTATTATTCAGCCCTGTAGGCCAGAGTTTCATACTGTTGTGCATGCATGTGTTTCTGTGTATGTTTGCTTGTTGTGGTTATTAATGCAAAGCTTGTGTTGCAAGAAATGAGAGTTCGGCGACACATGGTACAAAAAAAAGTGTGGAATCCCTTTACTAAAATCTTTCTTGTATGATCTTTCATGTATTTATGACTGTCTGCAAGATCTTCCCATAGTTAGAAATAAAACACTCTCCTCAACTTCTCATTGTGTAGGGTCTGGCAGCTGATTGGCTGTTTTTGCTGTTGAAGTACATTTGTTTTTTGAATGAAATGGTTTTCTCTGCAGCCTCTTAAAGCTTTGTGTTTTATGGGCATTTTTTTTACACTTTATTACTCAGTAAATAAGAGGAGTTTATAAATCAATCAGCAGAAAGTTTGTGCTGGGCTCTGCTCTGATCGATGTGAGGCTAAAGACAAGAGATTAGATACACACTTTTGGCTTAGCTTCACTAATGAATAACTCTGATGACTGCGCGTTTTACTGTGTGCGCGCGTCTTAAAGTAATACTATAACAGGTGATAGATTGGCCCTGGTTTTTATGGGGCTTTTTCAGGTTACTTAAGATTCTGCTATTTCTGTGTGTCTATTTCATTTTCTCTTTTTACACTTGATCTGTTCGGACTTGCAATTATGTTGAGCTTCTAAGTGATACCAGTAGTATTTAGATCATGTTTGATACTGCAAGTCTGTGCTATTGTCTGTTTTAAGAATAGCTTCTGGCACAAAAGATAAGAATCTATGTTCCACTATGTCTAAGGAAGCTTAGCTGGTAACATTGCCAGCTGGTTGAGATTTATCTTCTCTAAGAACCACAAGGAGAGAGACAGATCTTCTCCTGGAGCACATGTAGATTGTACTGACCAATAAGAAGATGAATATAGACATAACATACAACACGGGAAATGTATAAGAAATTCTACATTTCCATTTTAGGAATATAGTTAAATTTTGTACAGTTTGGAATATGATTCATAAACCAGTAAGATATTCATTGACTGACTGACTGTGCCAAATTGTGTTTCAAACACCAAGCAATCTTTTACAATTTTCAGTCTCCTTAACTTATTATTTAGAAATTTTATAGATGTTATGATAAGGAGAAATGCTACAGTGGTGATATAATGAACCTGGCACTGGCCTGTCTATCCCAGGGGGGATATGAACCTCAGTTTGGGGAAAAAAAGGCATCAATATCTAAGGCTCCCTATGAAGGTTTTTCAGTCCATGCTCATTGCACACAGTGTGCTCTTCTGATAGCCTCATTATCTGCCCTCATCCCACTGGTTACTTCTTCATTTTTCATTTTATGTCCATGGAGAGTTTGGACTGTTATGTTGCGTTATCAGTTCTCATGTTGGCCCATAAATCTCCAGCTGGAAACTTTGCATGATGTAATAGCGGAGAAATCCCGTCTGGCTGTTGTACTGGTGGTTTCCTGAAATCACTATGTGCCTTCATATGTGACAACAAAACCTGGGTTTGTGTGCTTTCCTAGAGTGTTGTGGTTGAGCTGTCACCTTGCCACACCAGAGAAGTCACAGGAAAGAATGTGGTCCTTGAGGGTGATTTGCGCGCTGTTTCTCTCTTTTGTGCTTCAAGATGTTTCCTATTAATGTCTTGTTTGATTCTAAAGCTAAGTCATTTTTTTATTTATATAGAACTAATGCTGTTTTGCCAAGTGCTGTAGTTACCTTTCAGCAAACGTTAACCCAAGTCTAAATAAGTAAAACCTGGATGTGTGAAAGGCCGCCCCCTTCTTTACCCTCTCTGACCCCAGAACACACTATCCAGTCGGCATGTTCTGTGTAAGAGGAGATGAGCGCTCCAGATTTGTTGTTGTATGGTAACATAAGTGGGTTAGGAGGGGAGCTGAGAGCGTGATAAGTTTTATGCTTGTGGCTGTGTGTGAATGATAATGTGCTATTTGGTGCCATTTGTTTGTGTTTGTGTTTATGTTTATGCATCTGTTCGTGCCTGTGTTTGCCCTAGCATGTGTGTTCTCATGCTACACTTGTCTACCCTGCTGTGGGGACCTTCTTTTCAGGTCCACAGTTGCTCTCTATTGACCTGGTATATCTGCGTCAGTATCCGTCCATCAGTCTCTTGCTTTTCCTCTAAATGTGCTGCTTTTTCAAGCTTTCTCTCACTTACTTGTTGTCCAGACGTGACTGTCATTGCTCACTGTTCTGTTCTTCCTCAGCCTCCTCAACTATTTCTTGCTTACGTATTAGCAGTGACTTAACCTCACTATTCCTGCCACTTCCCATTCCTTCTTCAGCCTGTTCCCAACCGTTACCCTCACTTCTGGTCTTCACTCTAATCACATTTCATATTTGTTACATTTTCTAGGGACTTCCTCTTAATGGCTTGAGTCTATCAAATCAGTAAAATAACAAAATATCAAATCAATAAAAAGCTATAGATTGAGACTGTTTGTTTTTGGGTAGAAATTGAATTCTGGTGCTTTTCTCAGCCTGATGCTACACCTCATTTTGAGGAGAGTCCTTTGTCATCTTTGTCACACCTTCACTTGGCAGACTTGTGGATGGTTGATGAGAACGAGTACAGGGAAATGGGAGAGGAGAGAGATTGAGTTGGTGAGTCACTGTCCATAAGGAGGGTATTGCAAACAGTTTGTAGCAGGCATTGTCTCTCGGCACACATATAAAGTGCTGGATGCCCTGTTGCATAGGCTTACTTTATTATTATGTTGTTGTTTTTTCAAGTGTCTGTATATGCTGTGCATCAATTGTAAACTCCCCAGTGATTGGTCAGTTCTCCATTATCCCTCAGGTTTTATCTAAAACTGTTGCGATTTGATGTCACTAAACATGGCATTGGCTGTGGGCCAAATAAGTATCAAGTAATTCATTGAGTTTCCAATAATATGAAGCATGCTGTTGATGTGGAAGGCTGTAAAATCAATACAGGTCTGAAGAAGCTGTTGAGGTACAATGAGTCACCAGATTATGTAGCAGAAATCTCAAGCCTGAGCTCTATTCTTGGCTGCTTTACGTGTGGTTTAGTGGTGGAAGTAAACTGATATTCTACCACATGTCTGTGTAGTGATCCCTGGCCTCTCAAACAAAGTGATTCCCCATACAGTAAGTCTGCGGGCAATAAAAATTGGCATTCATTAGGACATTGAAGAATCTCCCAGTGTAACTGTTTTCACTAAGACTGAGTGACTAGTGCAAGTATAGAAATAAATGTAATTATTTTATATATCCATTTTCTTACACTTGCACAATTCAGGGTCATAGTTGGAGCCTATTCCAGCTGTCCACCCAGACAGGTCACCAGTCTATTACAGAGAGGCAGATTTCCATTCAAGCTCACAATCGCACCAATGGACAATTTAGAATCACCAGTTAACCAAACGTGTTTAGGTGGTGGGAGGAAACCGTAGTGCTCTGAGAGAAGAACCCTTGCAAGCAAAGGGAGACGATGCAAATGTCACACAGAAAGACCTCCAGTCAACCAGTGGTGTCAAACCAGGAGCTTTTTGCTTTGAGGCAACAATGTTAACCACTGGACCAACAACTCTCCCTGAATAATGCAAGTGATAGCAAATGCCACAGTCTATGCCAGCACTCAGAATGGTTTAATATTAGGAAATAGGTGAAACAAATAGGAAGGTGGTGCCACTAGACAAAAATCCAAAAGTAACCTATCAGCATATTATAAATCGAGTTGTCTAAGAGGAGTTTTTACTCCTGCAACTGCTTTCGGCTCTGTTCTGCCCCATGATAGGGAAACTTTGGCCAATCTGATCTTTTCTGGAAAAGAACAGTCAAATAGTGTGGCATAGTATGAAGAAAAAGTTTGGGTATAAAGCACCCCACTGTGCAGTGGGCTAAGGAGAGGGCATTCTTAGAGGAAAGCTGGATTTGATTTCTTTGTAAAGCCGTAAGTCAACATTGGCATTATTTTAATACATACCAACACATACATATCAAATTGGCAGGGTGGAATGGGGCTCAGAAGAGAGAAGGAAAAGCTGTGGAAGGCGGGACATCTACTTTCAAATTCTGGTCCTTTCCTAGATTGCTGCCAATTTTGCAAATAAACCAGTGGAGCTCCACCTTTTATTTGTGGTTGTGTCCACTTTTCAGTTAAGGCAACCCAGAGCAAAGGTATGTTTTCTTGCAATGCTCTATAAATTATACAGATTTATAAACATTGCTACTGATGAATTGCTGTTTCCTTTCCATTAAAAAAATAATGAATTTTGACAGATTAGTTAAATGTTTGTGTCTTTCAACAAGTGGATGTATGTAAAAGATTAAGCTCAGATGGTTACACAAAGCAAGAGATAGAAAGGAGGGAGGGGAGAAAAAGACAGAGAGAGAGCGAGAGAGAGATAGAGAGAGGAAAGACTAAGATGGAAAGTGAGAGCCAGACTCACTGAGACTCTGGGTTTTTTTTCAGTTAGCTGTATCAGGGTAGTAAGACTTGTCTGGTGTTGCTCCACCTCACTCCTTACTCACTGTCTGGAATCAGGCCTGACTGTGAGGGAATATAAGAACGTCTTCAAAAGGAGGTGTGTATATAAATGGAACAACTGTTGTGCGTGTGTGTGTGTGTGAGAGAGAGAGAGAGACAGAAAGAAAGAAGGAGGGAGGAAATGAGAGAACATAATGTAAAATAGCATATAAATATGTGCGTGTGCTTGTATAAAAGCGGTGAACTGTTGCTAAATCAAATGTGTGAAGGAAGGAAACAGTAAGCAAGAAGAAGTTAAAGCACAATAGACAAAAATTTATAGCAGAAACAGAGATGTTAGTAAGGTCCTGTGGTTGCATTCACTATAAAAGCTGCACAGCTTGCACATGCTGTACAGTCATCTGCTAGTGCGTTTGCTCTGCAATGAGTCCAGGTGTATTCGTTTATACATCTAGCGTCTGTTGAGATTGAGGAAGTACTGTGTCTTGTCTTTTTTTCATGAAGTAGCATGAGTGGTGAGTGATGTTGTTTGTGTGTTGTCTTTCTAAACTACAGCATGTCTAAAACCAACTGTGAAGGCACAGACAAAGGCTCCTGTGTGACTGTTTGTCAAGGAAAACAAATGACTGTTCTGTGTGTGTATATGTGTGTGTACATTTGTGGGTAATGTGTGAACCCTTGCACTCAGGGAGAGCAGTTGCAGGCGTAGCTAGGAGAACTCAGAGGTTATTTGAGATCATTAGACAGCTGCCAACACTCCTGGTTCTCTTCTCTTCTCTTCTCTTCTCTTCTCTTCTCTTCTCTTCTCTTCTCTTCTCTTCTCTTCTCTTCTCTTCTCTTCTCTTCTCTTCTCTTCTCTTCTGTCAGTGTTAACCATTCTCTTCGCTTCTGTGAGTGTTAACCAGTCTGCTGCAACAGTTGCAGACAGCTGGGAGCGAGTCACACTCTGACATTAGTTGAACAGCTGTTTTATCCCTATGGTCTGCGCCTGAGAACTGGGGTTTAGATTTGCCACAATAGACCTGCTTTGTTTCCTACCAAGACAATGGTTGTGATTGCCTGAATGTTTGAGCACAAGTGTGCTAGCCATAGTCATTTCAAACAAAGTAAAATGTATAAAAACATTTTGTGTGTGCACAGTTCACCCCAGAAAATCATGTTTTTTTTAAAAAAAAAAATCTTTTTGCTCTAACTTTTGCCAGCATGTGCACTGCTGTGGCTTTGCAGTGTGATTTTTGCCTGTTTGCACTATAGCCTGCTGCATGTGGGCCTAATTGTTCTGCTTGCTGTAAAGAGGCCTCTGATAATGGTAACTAAGACAAGTGGATCTTATTCCCATAGCAACAAGAACATATCTTTCCCAAGAGCAGAATTCATTAATTATGCCTTTCTTTTACAAGACCTTTATTTTCTAAGACAGGAATTAGAATGCATGCTCAATTTCCTCCTCAGCATAAGAGCTGCACCGCCGACTGCATCACCTCTCCAGCTGCTACCCAGACAGCTAATAGAGAAATGCTCTGTCGCCTGGAGAATATTAATACACTCATATCCATGCAATCACATCTCGTTCACACTCGGTAGTAATGGTTTTGTGTACTTGTTTGCGTGTCAGTGTGCCCTGATGTGTGTGTTTACACCTTGTGTCATCAACTATTCCAAAACACAGTCAGTATTGCTTTGCTACTTCTTATTACATTTTATTCAGTCTTGCTTTATTTTCAATCTACCTTATTATTGTGAGTATGAAGTAAAATGTTACATATAATCTGCCTACATATGTTTGTATCTCTGTTTCCCAACTGAGAGAGTAAAAAGAAGACAAATGAGGGAAAGGGAGAGAGCTGATACTGTGTAATAAAACACGAAGGGAAATGAGCAGGGGAGGCCATAGTAGGTTAGTCCTCGTGTGCTTCTTATACACATTAACATCCCTGGTATAGAGAGTTGTTTTTGAGGGGGTCAAAGGGTGGCTTTTGCTAACACAAGCTGTTTTTTTTGGGGGGGGGGGGTTGTTTTTAAGAGAAATGATGGCATTAAGTCAATTCATTTATCTGATGAAAAATTATCCAACCATTTTGTAATCCTGGTAGGCACACAGTGTGCTCTGATCCAGTTTGGGACCTGCTGCAAATGGGCAGCACCAGGCATGTGCATGCTGCCTTGGCTTGTCAATTTGCAGGAGAAGAAAATAGTTAGCAGAAAAAAATGTTATGGTGATGTGAAAGAGATCTAAAAAAAAAGTGCATTCCACTTCACAACAAAATACCATCTTCCCTACTGTAAATAGATTTTATGTCATTGAAGCATCTCTTGAAGCGTCTTTGTTTCCTGCTTATTATTTACTTATTTTCCTACTGTTGCTGTTGGGTCTTGTCAGATTAATGCAGAGTAAGTTGAGAGAACATGTAAAGATGTCATTTTGTAGAGCAAAGTACAGCTACCTGGAGCACTATGATTCAGTGTTATGCTCAATCAGAGTTATCCACCTCTGCAATTCTCTTCTCTTCCTCAACATCCTGTGCTCTCCTCTTCTTCCTTTGTCAACCCCCCTCCCCTTCTTCCACATGCATACACTCATCTTCAGCTCTTTCCGCCTTCCCTCTCTCCTTCTTCAAGGAGCAGTGTATAGAGGGAATAGAGTGCAGGGCTGATAGTGTGGAGGTTTAATTGCACCCAAGAAGAGAGCAGTGATGAGCCAGTGAAACCGTAGAGAGACATTGGAAAGGGTGTGAGCAAAGAAAGGGAAGAAAAGTGAGAAAAGTAGACATGGGGTGAGAAAGAAGTAAAGCAGCAGCATGAGAGATGGAGGGAATTAGCAATAGAGAGCACATAGAGAGCTGAGGCAGTCGGTCTGCAGTCTGCTGTGTCAGAGGTCCATGCAGGCACTAGCGATTTATAGCTGATCTGTTTGGCTCTACATAAGGCCTTTGCCCAGGCTGCCTCATTTTTCCCTCACTTACACACACAATCGTGGACATCCATTCTGTGTCCCTCCACAGAAGAGGCTAACATTTGAACAATGGTCACAGTTAAACCTAAACACTGTATAACTTTGCATTTATTTGTTTTTCTTCAGAAGTGTTAGTGTTCATACTTATTTTGCAGTTTTTGTGAATACAAATCTATTCTTCTAAATCTCTTTGTGATATCTCAAGAGCATATCTAGACATGCCAAGTCAAATATAACTAGGCTTGTTAGGTCAATAACAAAGAAGTTCCAAATGAAACTTCAGGATTTTAGGTATTACAGAATTTTTTATTTTATGGATATGAAGTGCTGGCAGTAGATTGTTTTTAGCTCTGATGTGGCTTTCTTTCTCGCTTTGCCAGGTCCAGTGTGTGATGAGCCAGCAGAGGGGAAGCGGAAAGGTCGTCCTAAAGCAGAAATGCAGGAACTGAGAAGCATCCCTGTGAGTATTTCTCTTTGAAATGAGTGGGTACTTGAAGTGGGCTTCATTTTTCTTGCACAGTAGGCAGCTCCCCATGAATATTCACAATATACAGTGCTATATAGCAATAAATCTGGCGTGGATTCAACTCTCTCTTCCTCACCCCTGATCAGGCCCATATGATAGTACAATGGAAGGAAGAGTTTAAGCGGCACTCCAGGGTAAAATGTCCGTGTTCAGGCTGCTGGTTAGAGTTTCCCAGCATCTATGGCGTCAAGTACCACTATCAGCGCTGCCCGGGGGTGAGTCACTAGCCTCTGCTCTTTCCTGCCACAAGGCTGTTTATACCTTTATGCTTCAGAGTAGACTTGTAGCACTGGACCATTTTATAGGAGAAACCCATCCAATAGGGCACCGTTTAATAATTCCAGAGAATATATAATGGCCTTATTACAAACCTGAGCAATTATTAAGGCTTTTTCAAAAACCTAAGATAAGTCAGCTGGAGGGGGGGGGGGGGGGTATTTTCTTTTTTGTAACAGCTACCCACTGTCATTAGATTTTGGATAGGGAGAGAACTCACTTTGAATCTCCTCTTCGTATGTCTGCATCCAGGCCACCGTAGCTGAAAAGCTGAGTCATGGCTGTCCCTACTGTGAGGCCGTGTTTGCCACAAAGGTGCGTCTGCAGAAACACAAACTGTGGAATCACCCAGAGAGAGTCAGCATGGAAACCAAGGACGAGCAACCTAAGCTTCAAAAGACTTTTGTGAAGTCCAGCGCTAAGAAAAGGTGACTGAGATATAGCTCAAATTCCTAACCAGATTGAGTCACTTAAAGATAACTGCCTAAAACTGTCCTGTCTCATTCTGTGAATTCAGGCCCATGGAGATCAGTCCCCCCTCTCCTGTGTTCTTCAAAGTGAAAAAGACCCATGAAGTGTCCACACCCTCTCAGAATGGGGAGCTGGCCTACCAGAAAAATGAGAGGAAACAGCACAGCCACAGCCAGCCTTCACAACAAATTCACCAGACCCTGCCAGTCCAGCCTCACTCCCAGCAATCTCATTCCCAAAGCACGTCATCTGATGCAGGGGGAAGTGAAAGCGAGGGGGGCAGCCTTCCCTCTTCTTTTCCTGACGAAGACCCAGAGCGAATGAAGCACAGTAAGATTTCAACATGCCATTTGAAATGTTCTCAATTATATGCTCCAGTATATTTGTATAACCATTATGCACTGTTTTTCCTCCTGCACTAGGACGAAAGCAGAAAACACCTAAGAAATTCACTGGAGAACAGCCCTCAATATCTGGAACTTTTGGATTGAAAGGTAGATACCTTTTATTAAAAGGAAAACATGGGGTTTTTTTTAGTGAAAACTTGAGCATGACAAAGAATTTTGTGATGTAATTTCACATGCCACTGTAGGGCTGTTTGATATAACGATATATATCGGATGACGATATAAAAACATCTATTGTTTCATTTTACGCTATCGTTTGTTTCGTGGTGTTGCAAAATAAACTGTTTACGGCAATATTTTTTCATGGTTTTGATGGTCACTGTAGTGGCTATATTAATTTCTTAAAGTTCTCTCTTTCTCTTATATTTAATATAACCACACTACGGACGGACAAGCGCCTGTTTTTATGCGTTGTCGTTAGCAACAGCGACGGTAAAACCACCGCGTGTCCGCTTGTTTATTTTCCACATAAACCTTTCACAATAAAGCTCAAGGTCCTGTTGAGACTTTTCAAAATAAACTGAATCACGTGAAAGAGCAGATTATTTACGGATGAGAAGCAAAAAAGAGCCTCCAGGTGCTAAAAAATAAATCTTAGATTCAAACGTTAGAACAGGCTTTTCCCCGCAGCACGCCGTGTAATAAATACTCACAAAGAAAACGGCGGCCGTTACAACTTATGTCTAAAAATGTATAGTTTCATGCATCGATTAAAATACTCGACTCGACCAGGTACATGACGCGCAGCTGGAAACACTTCACGCAAGTCAAGCTGCCCGAGATTCACAGAATTTACAGAAAATGTTACATTTCTGTGATTTATATCGTTATCGGGACGATAGATGTCTTATATCGGGATATGAGATTCTGGTCATATTGCACAGCCCTATGTCACTGATATAATAAAAATATGAGACAGAATAGTTTTTTTTTTTTTGTATGCTGATTGATTTACAACAGACCTTAGGAGCCCTTTGCTAATTTACTTAAATATTGAGTTCCAGAGTGGACAAATGTGCCACTGCTGGGAGGAGGGACATTATTAGT
Organism: Diplotaxodon limnothrissa; assembly: GCF_057381915.1. NCBI lineage: Eukaryota > Metazoa > Chordata > Actinopteri > Cichliformes > Cichlidae > Diplotaxodon > Diplotaxodon limnothrissa. Next base: position 27,675,914 of record NC_140615.1, on the reverse strand, counting down.
TATGTAAGTGACTGAGATTGCTCCCTGCTGCCACTGATCAATGGTGCTGTTTTTTTACACAGTGCTAATGTAGCAACTGTAGAGATGTCTCATATCTGGCTAAATTAATCAGTGACTCACACATCAAGCACACATTACATGCGCATATTTTTTTCAGCCTTTCTTTGTCTCATTCACATATATGCTGAAAATGCTCAGTGACTCATATAGCATACAGAGGGCTGTAAACTACTTACTATCACTTGTCAGACAGTTCATCTGCAGCTCACAGGCGCTGTCTTTTGCTGTCTTTTAGTCTGCTTGTCATTGATTTGGTATAGCTCAAAACAACTTCCATTTTCAGCCTCCTTTTTTCAATTTATAGTCAGTATCAACTTTCTGTTTTTAGTATCGTGTTCTTGTTTGGTTTGCCCTACATCTGTCCCACTCGCATTTCTCACTTTATCTTCTATACTTTCAGTTTGAATTTTAATCACTAGCGTGACTGTCTGTGTATATGTGTGTGTCTGCGTGTGCACATGTGTGTTGTAGGTATGACTAAGGTAGAGGAGAAGCTGAAGGCAGGCCGTGTGAAGAGACCAGAGGGGAGTGGGTTCATTGAGGAGGCTCAGAGAAGACCTTCGTCAGGTCAGCCCTCTAGAAAAGACTCGGCCACAACAAGCTCTGGTGAACACCAAGATCACATTTTTTAAATTAATCATCCATCTATCTAGCCATCCACACATCCATCCATCCAGCTATACATTTTCGTATCTACCTGTCCAATTCAGGGTTTTGGGGGGCTGTCATAAGGCTAACACAGAAGGTAACACATTCATGCTCACTTCACACCTACAGCCAACCAAGTTTATTAACTAAAAACTAAAATTAGGTACGAAAAAAATTAGTTGACTAAAATAACAATAAAATGTATAAAAAAAATTAAGACTATCTTTAAAAAATAGTGAACTTGAAAAACTAATTAAAATATAAATACAGCGAAAGTAACCTTAGTTCTAGGTATAGTTTGGTATAAATGTTATTATAGCTTCCTTGATTGGGCATTGATGGACATGCTTGAACATTTAAACTAACTAAAAGAAAACCAAAACTATACATTTTCAAACAGTAAATGCTAAACTGAAATGAGAAATCCATTCTGGAAAATAACTGAAACTAGAATTGGAACTAGAAAATACACTGATCACTCTGCCACCAACTTAGAATTACCAGTTAACCAGTTAACATGCATGCCTTTGGACTACTTGAGGAAGCCAGAGTAATTGGAGAAACCCCACGCAGGTAGAAGAACATACATAGTTATTAATCAGTTAAATATAATTATTACTTTTATAAGTTGCATCATGTTTTCTTCAAAGAGCATTTCTTAAATCTTAATGAGATATGCATGCATATGACAAAAACGACAAAAAATTTATCTTCAAACTATCAAAACCCCATGGATATTCATTTCAGTCATATGAAACTGAGAAAGCAGCAATCTTTCACTTTTGGGAAGCTAAAAACGTAAGTGCTTACTGATCATCTAGATTGCTGACACATAAGGACATCATACCAGTGTAATTTCATTGGCTAAATAACAAAGCAGTACTGTGTTCTGAATGTTACTCAGGAGCTGTTCCTGACACTCAGTGGCAGCGAGCAATCTCAGAGAGAGGTGAAGTGGTGTGTCCCACTTGCTCCATCGTTACCAGGAAAACAATCCATGGCCTCAAGAAACACATGGAGATTTGTCAAAAGGTCAGTAGTCGATGCATCTGTTCATCAGAATGGGAGCGGGGTGGCTGCGCTGTCAAAACAGCTGTTAGAGCAAACTGTGAAACCAGTAAAATTGTTTTGCTGGTAGTAGCATTCAAAGACAAACTGGAGCTGTAAAGCTCAGCTTGAAGAAGCCTTGCATTGTGGTTATTGTGCACTGAATACGTTAAAACTGGGGAGCCTGGGAACCTTTTCTAGTAAAGATAATGAAAATAAGGCTATCGGATCGCCCATGAGTCTGTTGCTGATTCACCACTGTTCTTTCCTTAGACCAGTTGTGATAGATACTGACTGCTGCAGTCCAGAAACACCCCATAGGAGCTGCAGTTTTTGAAGATGTTCATAGTCATCATAATCTGGTCCTTCTCAGGCTCATTTAAATCCTTACACTTAACACATCAACTTTGAGGAAAAAATGTTCACTTGCCCCCCTAATATATCCCACCCACTAACAGGTGCCATGATAAAGAGATAATCGGTTTTATTTGCTTCATCTGCCAGTGGTCATAATGTTATGTATGATCATAAAAGGGGAAGGGAAGGGCCCTGTAAGCTACTGAAAATATAGTGTGTAATGGGCTAAAGCGTGGGGGGAAAAAAGGGTTATTTCAGTTGTATTATGTCAAGCTTGTCTAGTGGATGAATGAGGTTGAGTGTTGCAGTAGCCTCAGCCCTCAAAGACAGTGTTCCTGGAGCCTGTTTTAATGGCTCCTTAGCCCAGTGGCCTGTGTGACTCTATTAAAGTGACAGTCTGCTGTTAAGCAATGACAGAATCATCACATTACCACTGGGTCACTCACCATCAAGACACCTCTGTCTCCAAATCAATACTGAGGCGAGGAGAGAAGCTACAACAAAGTTGTGATATGTGATAAATTGGGGTGGGGGGGGTTTAAGGTTCCTAATGTGTCCCTTGCCTTTTACTTTGACCAGAATATGCACTAGTAACAAACTTTATTAGGTTACAGATGAAATGTTGCTATACTGATGGATTCAATAAAGAGCAAAGCCAGCAGGAGTGGGTTATTTTCCTCTCATAGAAAAATGTTATCTGAGCTTCTTCTTTGGCCTTCAACCCCTGCAGCTCCAGGATGCCCTGAAGTGCCAGCAGTGCCACAAGCAGTTCAGGTCCAAGGCCGGCCTCAACTACCACACCATGGCCGAGCACAACAGCAAGGTAATTCGCTGACGTTGTACTTTGTAAACCGGTTTCAAAGACTTTAAACTTAAAAATGACACCCTGTGACTGATTTTGCTCCTTTTTCTATGACTCATTATGAGTCCAGATGGTTTGGGTGATCAGATCATCACTGAACATGGTAATTAGTTTCAAACAACACCAAAGAACTGAAAAGTGAATGCTAATAGTTTGGTTTGTCATGACAGTATGCATGGAAATCCTACATTTATTTCTGCTAGTATCGGTTTACACAGCAGATGTCCATCTATTTATATGCATCAACGTATAGAGTAAAAAATATACTCTATCCTATAATTTTATCAGTTACAAAAGTATTGTCAGATGCTATGATGATCTCTCAAAATTTGATCTTGTGGTCTCTAAAAAATCGTGATTGTAAAGTTGAACTGGCGATTGGTATTCCTGTCAGTGAAGTGCTCACATTTCTTTCTGCAGCAGTCTTAACTCTGACAGCAGAGAGCTTCATTAAGATATTATCATGACACTCCTGCATTAGAGCAGTGGTGCCACTATGAAGTTTGCTGAATAATTTAAAGCTACCCGTTTCAAAAAGTATTATAAAAGATTAATGAATCTACACTCAGCAAACCTTGTGGCATGTGTGTTTGTGTTTTTGTGTGAATGCGTATGGTTATAGTATATGAAATACATGGTAATCTATGTGTATGTGTTTAACAGGCTTTGGCTGTGTAATGTTTGCTAGATTAAGGGCTCTGATAGATGACCGTGCCATCTGTGTCAGCCAAGTTAAACTGTTTGATGCTGCCATTTGTCTTCAGAGGGGACCTGTTGTGTCCTGACCTTATTGGCGGGATTCCAGTCCAGCCGAGCAAAAGGCATTAGTGCATTATTTTTGTGTGTGTGTGTGTGCTTGTGTGTGCGTGCGTGCGTGTTAAGAATAAAATGCTTAAAGGTTGCACAAGGTAGCCTTCCTACACATCTAAACTTCTGCTGTTTCTGTTCTTCTGATTAGATAATTACAACTTTTGTGACAGAATGAAAGCTGTTATTGTGTTAATCTCTGTTTGTGTGTTGGTGTGCTCTAGATTTGAAGTAGTTCCTTATTAAAGAAGGCTTTTTTAGCTTGTGGGTTTGACTGGTGTCACACTCTTTTTACTTTCCAATGAATTTTAAATTTCAGGAAATTGAAAGATCAGGAGGAGATAGCACATTTCTTAAAATCAGTCTTTAGAAGTATGACGTGCCCTCTTTCTGTTTAGATACAAACGTTTCCTTTGTGCTACAGTAAGACAAGTACTTTTCTACAGTATCAATCATGTTATTTATTAATGCTACAATGTATACAATGTTATACATTGTAGCGGTTTTAGAGTCATGTTTTTAAGGAAGTAGGCACTACTACAACTGTGCTTTTGGATACACTGTATATTAATAATAATAATGGATTGGATTTATATAGCGCTTTTCAAGGCACCCAAAGCGCTTTACAATGCCACTATTCATTCACTCTCACATTCACACACTGGTGGAGGCAAGCTACGGTTGTAGCCACAGCTGCCCTGGGGCAGACTGACAGAAGCGAGGCTGCCATATCGCGCCATCGGCCCCTCTGGCCAACACCAATAGGCAAGTAGGGTAAAGTGTCCTGCCCAGGGACACAACGACCAGGACAGAGAGCCCAGGGATTGAACCGGCGACCTTCCGGTTACAGATGCGATTCCCAACCCCCTGAGCCACGGTCGCCCGTTAAGGCATTTATTCATTCAAAAGTGTCAAAAAGACCAGTGTTTGGTGCCTTTGAATTGCAAAGCAGTTTTTTTTCATCACTCATGTGTTCCACCGACAAATCTGCAGAACTTTTGTTCATGCAAATATGTTGAACTAATGTATTTTCCAATATTTGTGAATCACTTGGTACAGTGTCCTTTAACATAGAATAGAAAAATGAGCATATAATGAAAAAAAAGCTTTTGCTCATACATTTTATTAGAGGTGTTAAGTTTACATATGTTAATTTGTCCAGCACTATTCCAATAAGTTGAATTTCTTATTAATATTTCTATATTAAACCGATTTGCACTTCAGTCTCATGTAAGCTGTGTTACTGTGTTTGGTTTCTGTATGACTTGGAGACTTCACTGACCATTGCTCTGATATTGTAAGTCTTGTCATGTGGCTTTACCCAAATGCAGTGTGGGAAAGGCAGCAGGCTGACAGAAGGACAGGGGTCACCCACTGAGATTGACCTTGGCGTTGCTACTGTGATAGTGCTGCCTCATTCTCTTACGCTTGCTCTTTTGCTCCTTCCCTGATAGAAGCATTAAGAATACAAGCTGATGTCGTTTCATTGTTGCTGTCCCTGTCATTGTATATCAAAGGCTTGCTGGTGCCTGTCCTGCTACCCTCAGGCTTTTGCAGTAGCTTTATTGAAGTACTCAAGTGGTATCTCCCTCCTACCTTTACAGAAAGCTACTGTAGTGTTGTGTGTCAGTCATCTCTGTGTGTTAACACATGAGAAAGCACATTAAATGTGTTCCGCTGGGATCCCTCAGTTAGTCTACTCTCTCTCCAGTCCCCTGCATTTCTTTTCCATCTCTGGCAGCCCTACCATCTGTTGTTCTGGTCTTGGCTGGTGTTTGGCACCAACCAACATGCGAGCGAAAACACGAGTTTGACAGTTGTCATAAACATGCCTTGAGTAACAGCCTCACCAGGAAACCATTTAATGATCCTGGCATCGTGTGAACATTAGAGATAGAAAACACATTTTGGTTGCTTTTTTTTTTTTTTAGTCATGAGGAAGTGGGGTGTGTGGTGGTGTGATAGTGTATTTGTTCCCCCTCAGCCCTCAGGGAGTGAAGGCCAGACGGGCAACAAGCATGAGGAGAGGGAAAGGCTGCGCCGAGTGCTCAAACAAATGGGACGAATCAAGTGTCCCAGTGAGGTATGCACTTCTTCTTTTTACCTGGTCCTTTCCTCTTTTACTGTCTCTCATTCTATACTACTCTTGCTTTCCTGTGTCTTTCATTTTATGTCACATTTCTGTCCCTCGTCATCTGCCAGTTTTGATTTCATTTCTCTCTTGTCCTCAGGATCTTCTTTTGTGCCTTTCTCCTTTTACATCTCTCTCTCTCTCTCTCGCGCTCTCGCTCTCTCTCTCTCTCGCTCTCTCTCTCTCTCTCGCTCTCTCTCTCTCGCTCTCTTTCTCTCTCTCTTGTTATCTTTCTCTCTCTTCCTTCCCTCTTCCCTCTCTTTTTCCTTTATGCCTTGTTCTTGACATGTTGCCCAAAATCACATCAACACCCTGCTTCGCATTACTCACACTAGAGTGCAAAAGGCAGAGAGAGTAAGAATAGAAAGAGCTGTAAAGAATAAACTCTACAGTGACATGTCTTCACACTGAAAAATGAGCATCTTTCTCCTGTTTTCTCTGTCTTTTTAACATTAACCACAAAGTATTGACCAAATGCAGAGTTCCATTAAAACTACACTTTGTTCCACTTACCCAGTCTCTTGCTTAATGTTTGTTTTCATTCTGTCTCATTTTTGTCATTGGCGTCACTCAATCACACAAACATTTTGTGTACAAACACACACGCACACACGTACACAAATACAGGGCTGTTCAGCCCACTTTTCCAGTCTGATGGGCTACCAGTATCACCAGCAGCGTTGTGGAAGAGAGTGTTCTGACGATGCGAAGCCTGTGTTTCTGTGCCAGCACTGTGGAAAAAGCTACCGCTCCAAGGCTGGCAGAGACTACCATGTACGCACCGAACACTCCCCGGCCATCACCACCACAATGACAGCCGCAGCCACCACCAACCTCATGGATAGTATCACTGACACCAACAACAACACTGGCAAGGAGAGGGTGAGATCATCATAGACGAGGGTTGTAGTAGCAGTTATAAGAGATGAACCTTTTTTTCTTTTCATTTTATGCTGATTACAAGCACATTTTATTGAATTTTAATGAGTACCTAAAGTTTTCCTATATTTTCACTCAAAGGTCTTACTGTTCCTTCAGGTGATCTCTGAAGAATCTCCAACAGGAGGTAAGAAGGAGCAAAGCCAAACTGAAAGGAAACGGTGGCAAGAGAAAGCCCCATCCAGCCATCCTAAGGAGAAGGACAGAGGCACTAGAGAGAAAGACAGGGAAAGGGAAAGGGAGCAGGAACAAGATCAACAAAAAGCAGCACAGATTGAGAGACAGGGGGAGGACTTTGAAAGGACCCCCAGTGGCAGGGTGAGACGGCGGTCAGCTCAGGTGGCGGTGTTCCACCTGCAAGAAATAGCTGAGGATGAGCTGGCTAAAGACTGGGGCACAAAACGCCGCATCAAGGATGACCTGGTTCCTGACAGCAAGAGGGTGAGGAATAAAATTTGGATGCATTAAGTGCACATGGTGACCACAGTAAATACAGTATATTAGCAGTCCAGGTCAAAGGCCATGCAAAGGCTCCACACAAACTCCATCAGCAGATTTAAAAAATCCTTTATGTTACATCCACTTTTTTACACTGTAGAATTATATTAATAACTTGAATACTGATAGATTAAAAAAAGTTGTCTTCTGCATAGTTAAACTACACCCGCCCTGGCCTCCCCAACTTCAGCCCAGAGCTTCTAGAGGCTTGGAAAAATCAAGTCAAGGAGAAGGGCTTCATCTGCTGCACAAACGAAGTAAGAATATACAAATACACCATGTACAAAAAATAACCTACAATATCTGAGCAAAACAAAAGGGATTTGCCTTAACGTTGAGTGTAACATAAATACGAAGTCAGTGTGTTTAATCCTTGTTTGTTTCTGCTTTGTTCTAGAACTGTGAAGCTGTCTATTCCAGCGTGTCAGGACTAAAGGCCCATCTCGCCAACTGCAGCAAGGTACAAATCCACACTACTGCAAAACTCAGTGTCTGAGAATATTACTGGATATACAGTAATATTCCAACAAACCAATACAGACATCCCAAAAATACACTCAAACTGAAAAAATTTAGCTTAAGCAAAAGGAAGTGGAATCTGATGGTACAGTTCAAATAAAATTAAGACAAATAAAGATACAAAATGAAGAGAAAGCAGGAAGTATTAGAATCACAGCATGATCTTGTATAACTTGTAAAACAGGATCTATTTTGCTCATTTCCAACTCATCTCAACGATTTTTCACTCTCTACTAGAGTACCTTTGTATTATTAGCAATTTACTATGATACGTGCGGGGGGGGGGGGGGGGGGGGGGGGGGGGGGGTATACTGGGCTTTTGTGCTGTCTCTCAGTTCATCCGCTGTATACTACAAGCCTTTTTAGATTGACTGTGCCCTGGAAAGAAAATGTTGGGAGGGGCTGCTGCGCTCATATTAAGGATATCCCTTCTCACTGACATCATACAGGGTGAAGCATAGTAAATATTTTCCGAACATTCTGAAACCTGAGTTTTTGGTTGATCGGCATTCATTGCACGTAAGTTCACCTCTGCGTTTGAAACTATGGCCCTGATCACTATCAGAATCCACCAAGATTTTGTTTTTGAGCTGTATTTTCTCAAAATATGTTTTTAAGCTTATTTAAATAAAAACTTAACTTGGAATATGTTTTTAACACCCTCCTGCTGTAAAAGGCTGACAGGGTATGGTTTTTGATGGGTTCTTAACTTGCACCTTCTGCAGCAACCTTAAACTGGTTATCTAAGCAAATATCTTATTAGTCATGAGGCAGAAAATTGGCATATGAACAGGTGGACATGGTAAAGATGGTTTGTTAAATTTTAAAAAAGAACATTTCTGTCCACATGGCAGTCAAGAATGGGCAAATAAGGCTATGGTATAGTTAGAATTTGGCATAAACAACATAGAAACATGCATCTATTCTCTTTTGTGTCAACAATTCAGGGTGTTCAGATAGTGTAATGATGTGAGGGATAATTTCTTTGCACATTTTAGTACCAGTTGAGTGTCATAAATTCCAAAGACTGAGTATTGTTGCTGACCATCTCGATCACTTTATGACCATCCCTTTGTCTTGTCCTTGTCATCTAATGACTACAGCTGGCGTAATAATGGACCAAGTAACAAAGGTCATACCATCTCATACTGGTTTGTTGAACCAAACAGTGACTTTAGTGTACTCTGGTGTCTTCCACAACTACCAGATCCAACAGAGAACCTTTGGAATGTGGTGGAGCAGGAGATACACCAGATGATGCCGTTACCCACAAATCAAGAACAAACATTTGATGATATCATGTTAACACAGACCAAAATCTCAGGGGAAAGTTTAAGTGTGTCCAACCAGGTACTAGCAACATTTCTGGTGTGTGTGTTTGTTACAGGGTGGTGGCGAAATGGGGAAGTACACCTGTCTGATCTGTCAGAAGGAGTTCAGCTCGGAGAGTGGCGTCAAATACCATATTAGCAAGACACACTCACAGGTGGGTCACTGTCAGTATAAACTTAGAGGTTGCCATTAACATGACCCACTTAGTAAATTTCATTTCTGGTAATACGTCATAAAATAATAAACAGCATTGGTTAATCTTAGATCCAGTTTATTTTATCAGACTTGTTGCCAATATGACCGAAAAGAGCACTAAGAAGCTGGTCACTGGGACTCACTGGGAATTGTTGTGGAAAAGTGTATGAAGAAGAATGTGCAGACCACATTTGGCAATAGTAGTCAACCAGTCTATAATAATTTGGTTGAGTGAACTGTAGGACAGATCGTATCTTCCTGCTGCCATGAAATTTTATGATGTTGTTATTAACACAAGATTCATGGGCAGGTTACCAACGTGGTAACAGTAATGAACTTGAATTGAACATTAAGTCCATTATGGTTATACTTTTAACAGCCAGATAGGAGGACTTTCTAACGACATGTCAATCATGTCATATCCGGTTTCAAAACACCAAGACAGTGAAGCCACACACTTTAGGCTTCATAATGAGACTTTCTAAACTAACGAGTGACATCAGTGGGAGACTGCGGCACCCACGGTGTGGGACGGAGAGATTTCGCAGGTCTTTCCTCCCCACTGCTGTCAGACTCCACAACAAAGACTTTAACTGAACAAACACACACATCCACACATGTGCAATAACACTAAGTGCAATAATCTTTTCTGGCATCGTTGTATTTTTACTCAGTTGTATATAGCATTCGTATTCTATTTTTATCTTATTGTATATTTTTATTCTATTTTATTCTACTGTATATAGTATATTATTTTATTCTATTCTGTACAGCTGTGTACTGTATTTATTCTTATTGTATTCTAATTTTTGCGTCATAACTTTTGCACTGTCCACTTCCTGCTGTGACAAAACAAATTTCCCACGTGTGGGACTAATAAAGGTTATCTTATCTTATCTTATCATGGTGGCTACATCCACCTGTTATACTGTCTGTGGGTAAAACCAGCTAGGTTGCACATTAACCTTGTCATAATACTCTTGCACTCAACAAGTCTATACATATCTTCCTTGAACTAATCTTTTCTCTTCACCAACAACAACTTTAGTTACAAGATAACACATAGTTTTTTTTTTCCTTATAAAAAAGCCTCTTTGTTTTTCGGTTTTAACATCCCCATCTTGTCCCCAGTTAACATTAACCTTTGGTGTTCAGACATGGTGGTTTATACAGTTATTTAGAAAGAAAAATGTATACACATGCAGTTGTATTCTGCTTGTTTGCCTTCTTTGGATCTTGACTGGTTTACTGTTTTTTTTGTTTGTTTGTTTTTTTGTCTTAGAACTGGTTCCGTGCAGCTGCCAGTCAAGTTGTGTCCAGTAGCAAAACTAAAGTCCCAGAGAACAATGGGATAAAGGCCGAAGTGAGGAACGGAGCCACGACTGGTAAAAAGAGGGGCCGTAAACCAAAAGAGCGCCCCCCTGTGAATGTACCTCTCGAAACAAAAACTGAGGCGCTTACCACCCAAAACTCAACCCCTGCCGCGACTCTGTTCTCTGGCACAGCACAGCCCCCAACTCTGTTCCCTGACCCAACGGACAGTGATAATTCAGGCCAAAACAGACAGCCAATTCCCTCCGCCACCAGAAGAAACAAACCCAAGAGGCTGTTACTGTCCGACTAGCTCTGCTTTTGTTGACCTAGGAGCCCAAGAGGATTCTTTCTTTAAATATCTGCCAGGAAGCTTAAAGACATTTCTAGCGCTACAAGAACTTGGCACTGAGAAGAAAGCCAAAAATCAACCAATATGAAGTAAAACCCAGTCTTCAAATCTTGGTTTCGAACCCCCCGAGATAATGTGTATACTGTTGTACTCAGAACAGTAGTGTTTTATTTCCCCATTCCACTTTTGTCTCCCATTTAAGGCACATTTTTCAATTTCTGTACTCACAGCAGGGGTGTCAGTAGTAATCAAAGTCCTGACCTAAACATAGATTTTTTTTTTAAACAGAGTTAGTATTCTAAATACCAATGGAGAGTCATTTTCTCTGCAAGATTTGTGTTGTGTTTGAGAGGTTTTAAAAAGGATATTCTATTAGCATGGTGAAGTCATTTAATAATAGCTAGTGTTTTCACATTTTTTCACAGATATACTGTACTGTGTACATGAACAATATCTATATCTATATCTATATACTCAAAGCAATGATGCCATCCGTCATTTCCAAGCCTGAAACATCCAACTGGATCATAAGCGGTCAGAATTTTTTGCAGTGTGTGCTTTAGTGCAATGTTGTTTTAATATAGTTTTTTTTCTAGTTTGACTTTTATTGTTTCTTGCTTTTCATGTTTTACATAAGCAAATGTCATATAAGCTAAAATGTTTGTAAGTTGTTCATGTTTCACATTATTTTTTACAGTTGTTACTTCCAAGGATTTTTTTTCACATGACTGTGAACAGTATCTGCTTTGACAACCATAATTAAGTGTGAAAAGATTATTTCCAGACTGGTTTTACACGGAAGTTGAGATGCAGAATACCCAGAAAAGTGACTGATATTTTCATCTGTAAGGCATACTGCAACTTAGTTGCTATTAGAAATAGAAAGACACGTTTAATTGAATTTAAAAAAAAAAAACAAACCAGGAAAAAAATGTTGAAACACTCTAAAATCGGTCTAGCAAAGCTAAATGTTTGACAGGAGGAAGAATTCTGTGTGAAGCTTGTTGCACCATTGCAGCACAATCAAATGATGAGGCCACGTTTTGGCTACTGCTTTAGCTTCAATCAAAGCTGAGGAGGGAATTTTAAAAATATACTATCTTTTCTAGAGAGGTCCAGGATAATAATCTTTTATTAAACAGAAAAACTGCTAATTAAGATTCACATATAATAATGTAAATGAATGAATTCTTGAACGCTCAAAGTTATTGCCTTGCACTTTAACCTTTAACCCTTCCTGCTCCCCTCTTGTAGTTTTGCACTCCAGAACTATTCACCCTAACCTAGTGGCTGTCTGGTGCAGGAGTGGGATTTTTGTTTGTTTGTTTTTTTAAACTCTGGTGGTAAACTAGAGAAAGAGACTAAGTTTGTCATGAGCAACATGACTGACACTTTCTATATTGTATCTGAAATCCAACGCAATGGTATAATTATGATTCACCTCACAAAGCCATAACTGGTCTTATTGAAGTTTAGGGCTGCTTAGCCACTTAATGTTAGATTAGCTTAAAATATATAAATATATAAACAAAATATTAAATGACTTTTCAAAATCTAAAAGATTAGAGAATATTTTCACTTTAACATGTTGAAAGTAGATACTTGAATCCACAGTTGTATTAACAATTTGAGCAAATTAAAACTCCATGAATATTTGATTTATATTTGAAGTTTATGTCCATGAAAATAACGACTTGCTTGCTTAAAAAAATACAGATCATAAATCTATTTTATATTCTATGGTGTGTGTTACTTAGATAGCAATCTGATAGCTTTGGATAAAATTATGTGAGGATATTCTGGTGAGATAATAAGGGTGCTTTACTTGCCACTCTACCTTAAGGGCCTGATACAACTCACTCAAGTCCATATTATCCTTACTGGCAAGTCCTCTGAATTTTGCATCATAATGTCAATGTCATTAAAATCAAGCACTGATGTCAGCAGAACATTTTCAAGAAACATTGAATTTGAAATGTGTGTTTTTCCAGGTGGTTTCATTCCTACGCTGTGACTTTTTATAACGTAACGCAAAGATTCAATCTGAATTCCTCCATTGCTAATCAACTGATGGAGTTAATTCAGGTGGGGATGATTATGCACGTGTCTCTGTCATGGGGATGGACCTTTATCTTCTACCTGGGTTCAGATGACAGAGAGGATAAGATGAACAAGCACTGAGTGGTCCTCGGACCTTTTCAATATGAGTTGTCCAGACTTTGTGTGTGTGCGTGTGTGTGTGTGTGTGTATTAAACAGTTAGCACCTTTTTTTGTAATGACTGGATGTCAGAAATAGTAACACTTTTGAGTGTTATGCTGTGGCACAGAATCAGTTCATCAGCTGCTTGTTACTCGTTTCATTAATGACGTCACATTGACTGTGTTTACCTGACGAGCTTTGGTGTTGCAATATGATAGTTTAGCACTGCTTTTAACAGTGGGTATTTTATATTTTATCACACCCTTTACTATCTGTCTTCCTATGATGTGGAAAACACATATCTATCCCGCAGTGTGAGCTAACTGCAACATGTTTAGAGAGTACAGCAATACACCATATTTAGCTGATTTTGTTGGCTTGCTGATATTTTGATATCGATGTGTCTTCTCGAAATTGTATGGCTTTTTTTCCCACTCCCCTTCTTTTATTAATTTGCTTTAAAAAAAATGCTTTTTACATATGATGAAATCTACACAAAAAAGATTGAGAAACTTTGTAGACCACAAACAACATTGTAGGCCTGAGTGTTGGCATACACTGTTATTTGATCCATTTTGACGATGCACATAAATTGAGCTTTTTCAGTACATGATGGCAAACGGATTGAGAGAGTCCTTTTATTATTATCTATTCAGTATGGGACAACAAGGCATATGTATGTGTGTTTGTTTCTGTATTTAGTGCACTTACTATACCATGAAATAGGCTTGAAATAGGAGTGTTGTTGGAGCTTTCTAGTTACCTGGACTGTGTGTGGTGTGACTTTTGTACCTGGGGAAACAGCAGGCTCAAGTGTCTTCCCTTTGTCAGCAATGTTATTTCCAAAACCAAGATTATTCCTTAGAAATTCCCCTAGACAGCTGAAGAAGTTTACACTTTTTATTTGGTGGTTTGTTTTGTATGCTACCTAGTTCAAAAGCAGGAAATGGCATCCAGCTCTGTTGTTGGGGTCATTGTGATGAGTTTTAAGAGATGATGTTGTAGCTCATAACTGTTTATGGTATATAGGTAACAAATTAAATGAGACTAATGATGTATTAAAGATTTCCATATCTGAAATTAAGCTGTATAGTACCTAACATTGGAGGATTCAACACCTCCTTTGAGTCTGAACTGTTACAATTTTTTCTCCCAAACTTGTTGTATTACCTGTGCATTAGTATCCCTTAACTAATTAATAAAAGTTTGTTGACTAAACATGTGTCATCTCTGTCACCTTTTAGTTACTTTTTTATAGCTATTGCAATGTACAATATAGTTGATGGGATTGTAGATTGTGTAAAGATGATGAAGATGGTTATATACAGACAATCAGTGGAATATAATAAACTTATTAGGGTGAATATTTTGACAAACACAAGGCTGTGAAATAAGATTAATAGTCCTTTTAGCCAAGTACAGACAATAGACTATATATATTCAAACCAACATCACACATTAAAAGGAGCCCTTAGTGCATAGGTGTCAAACTCTGGCCCGCGGGCCAAATTTGGCCCGCAGCGTAATTACATTTGGCCCGCGAAGCCATACCAAATTACTATTAGAGCTGGCCTGCTGGTATTATACAGCTAATATATATATTGTTTAGTATTAAGCTTTGCTGTTCCATATTCAGTTTTTCAGCTAAACTTGTTTGAGTCCATAAAGACTCATTCTTATATCTGGAGGAAGATTTTTTTCTTCAATAAATATTAACGTTAGCCCGCGACTTTGTTCCATTTTGAATTTTGGCCCACTGTGTATTTGAGTTTGACACCCCTGCCTTAGTGCATAAATGTTTTTTTAAATGCAGCTGAATAATTAGGGTTACAATTTTATCTAATACTGGCTTTTATCACACTTGTTCATAGTTTATTAAAGCTGCACTTAGTTGCCACTAATTGTGCTCATGAAAAAAAGGAAATATATATTTGTACAGTACTGTGCACAACCCCTCACTGAGCCACCCCTCACTTCTTTATATTTTGCTAGGAAACTGGAAATTTGGGGCTGAGATTTATTGAAACGTACAAAAATTCCTGGAAAATAGTGTAGGTGAAAATAACTCTAAAAAGCTTGGAATGTCCACCTTCAATCACCAACACAGCCTGAACTCTGTTAGGAAAGCTTTCTTTTAATTTCTCAAAGAAGTCAAGCCAAGCCAGTTTATTTATACTGTGCACTGAAACACAACAGACACTGAACAAAGTGCTGTCACAACACTGGTTCATTCCTTGATATAGGTGGTTTTTTGTTGTTTTGTTTGTTTGTTTTCCATTAGTAGGTCAGTGTTAAGTGGTTTAACAAACAAATAACATTCTTCTGAAAATGTTAAGGTACAAGAACTGGACTGAAAATCATTTAAAAGACTTTAAGAGAACTATTGCTCAAGACTGCTTTAAAAAATTACCAGAAAGTCTGGTTTCTTGGAAGCAAAATATAAGGACATAGGAGTGGCTCAAGACACAGCACTGTAAAGTTATTTAGATTTGGAGAGAGATTATGAAGCAAAACTAAAATTTAAAAACTGACTAAAAAGATTCATCTCCCCTCCCACCTACACGTGGCCTGTAAAAGGCCCTGTAAGCTTAAAATAAAAGTACATGCTGTTTATTGTGAATAGAAAAAACGGATCACGTGCATTCTGGGGCTTGAAGTCCAAGTGCAGCCGCGAAGCTGAAAGAGATTCCACTGAAGAAATACAAGTCCCATGATGCCTCAGCTGTGACTGCGCTCTTAACACCTGATTGTCAACAGGGCAGAAATGTCTGTGGTTAGCGTGGAAGACAGGCGCTCAACGATGGACAGCGAAGCGAAAATTTCCTCTGTATCGAACAGGTATAGAGTTTGTAGATTGCTTCGGAAACCTTTGGTATTATAGTACATTATTATGACGTTACTGGATGCATTTTTTTTTTCATCTTATCCTGGCAGTTGGGTTAAGCATCTTTACGGAAACACGACCTGTTACACTGTACGTCCCAGTGGTACAGTAATTAATATATAATACGCCTGATAAATGTAACAGCAGTCTAGAAGTTACAGTATAATTATTAGTTTATTATAAATATAATAAACCCGAGGCCTGCTTTTTGAGTCTCTCTTTTTGTCCACTCTCTCTCCCTCTCTTTGGCTTTACGATCTGTCATCTTATTTTACACGAGGTTGCCTCGTAGCTTTACTTCATTGTAATCTTCGGAAGCGAAGAAATCACATCAAACACGTCTTTACCAAGCAGTCACTGTTAACTGAAACATGCTCACCTATTTTAACGTGTAATGGGAATCGCTAGAGAGAATTGGAGAGCTAGCTTAAAGCAGAGAAAGTGGACTAAGAGAGCTTTCTTTTAGCAGAGGTGGAAAGCACGCGCCTTGGTGTTTTCTGGAGGTACTGCGGCGTGAGTAAAGCGGGTATTTCTGGCAAATGTCATCTTCCTATGGGATATATAAGGTAACGGAACAGAATAACATTTGGGTTAGGTGACTAAGACTCAAGCTGAAGCACTTGGTCCAGTTGTTTGTCAGCTGCTGGTCTGCCTTAGATGTTCAATACCTCGTTATTCCACAAGAGGGCGGTATTGTATTGGTGTGTCCGGAACAGAGAAGTTCCTGCTCTTCTAGACGTCAACCTTAGTGGCTCGCAGGCTTTAAAGTTATACTCACATTATTAAATGTATGACCGCTGATATTAATATAGTTGTATGACAGAACTCAGTTGGTCACTAAACTATAACCTAACACAGAGGCACCATAAACTGTTAATTGAGGCAGTACCGGGCCAGTCGAGAGCTCTGCAAGGCAAAGGTTCTATGCACTGCAACCTCCCTTTATCACTGAATATATTTGACTTTTTTTTTAAATTAGTAAGTAAAGTCAGCATTACATGCTGTTACTAATACGTTTAGCTTATATTATAGTGTGTTTACAGTATTAGTTTTAGGTTAAGTGTTATTGCAGCCGAGACTTTGTAAGCCTCCTGTGCATCACTGTCGCCATAGCGAGATGGCTGAATGTTTGGCATAGAAACCAGTTCAGGCGTCTTGTTTCGATGTGGCTTTCTTGCTCTGCAGCTGTCCTCTCGATGAAGATTAAAGCGATAGTGACACTACCAAACCATTACAGTTCAGATTAGAGGAGAACACTCAATTCTCTTTCCCCTGTTGGTCCCCTGTATAATATAAAAAAGTGAATAAAGAGAAATGAAGTCTGGTCAGAATCCATGTTCCAAAATATTTGGAAAAGCTTTCATGTTGCTTTGTATTATAGCTAGTAGCTTCTCTAAGCTGCTTGATTGTTTTTCTGTGCACTGAAAAGCAATTAGTCCATCTCCTCTGAACTCTGAGCATAATGATTTGTTTGTCTGTACAAGTTGTGGCTAGGGAGGAGTGGAATGGCGTGCATGTGTGTGTGTGTGTCTGTGTGCGTTTCCCAGGGCTGTTCCCCAGACCGTCAGCTGATAGAGCAGCAGTGGTAGTGTTGGGTTTCATCATGCTGTTTATTCCCCAGTCTTCACTGTGAGTGAAAACAGGGAGGGGACTTTGCTCTTCGGGCGTGTGTGTGTGTGTTTGCTGTGGTGCTGACATCTCTAGACTCGGTATAAGGCACACAGAGGCACTGTATGTCCCCACAGGGTAAAAGCACATCAGCTCCCCTCTACCCTTCCCCTCTGTCATCCCCGCACCCCCTTCAATTTCTCTTCACCTCCCCAACACAGCCTGAGGCGTCTCTGTTGTGAATTCAGCCAACTGCATCAACATCAGAGGAGAATAATGGCTGGCTGTGTGACTGCGCTGCACTCTTGTTATTTATTTCTTTGTTTTGTCTTGTTTTGGGTTGTTTTTTCCACCCTCTAGTTTGTTTCTTCTCTTGTCACTCTCTTCTGGTTCCTCTTTCACCTCCGGCCACATACTGCGACACTGACTGCCAAAGACAGATGACCCAAGCTTGGCATGTGTCTGTGTGTGTTTATATATGTGGGTGTGTGCGTGTGTGTACCAGGAGTGGTGTGGTCTGGTTCTAACCCGGTGCTATTAATACACCCTAATGAACATAATCTGGAGGGCAGGTTATCCTCTTATGTTTGTTGGCTGGGCGTCTAATGGGAGGAGCAGCGAGTTAGTGAAAGAGGAGGGAAATGCTGTGCTGTAGTTTCACACTGAGTGCGCCTCCTCTACCAAGCTGCAGTGCCTTCTCTCTCGCTCTGTTGAGAGAATGGAAGAAATAGAAAGCTAAGCAAATGTTTAAAGTTTCGTTTCTCATCCAAGCCGATTCCCATGTATATTAACCACCTTCTGTCGCCACCTCTCTGGATGTGATGCTCCAGAGAGGAGCGCTGTTAAGTGTGTGTTTGAGTGCATATGAATATGTACACTGAGTATACCGGCTGACAATAGTATAGGATTAAAACACAACTTTTGGAGTACAAACACTGGAAGCTTCCCAGTTATGAACACTCTACCAGCTTACTCAGGAGCTAGAATATCTGGCTGTTGGACGCTAAGATCTGATGGCAGGTAAGTGCATTTTATTTCCTTTAATGTACTCCTTAGGTGACCTGGGCAACTTTATTCCTGTCTGTAGTTTAAATGTCCTTAAAATGTGTACAGCTAATGCTTTTAAAAGTCTGGATAAACAGGAAAGACAACTCCAAGTTGAAGCTCACTTGTTTATACCCTCTAGGTTTTTGTCTACATACTTTAGGAAATGTGGCACCTTCTAAGTGCAAACGTGATGTGAGGAACCGTAAAGTTTTTTTTAAACTGAGAATTTTACACTGACATTACAGTAGTGTTACGTACTTGTACATACTCGTTTTTTATGAAATCTTGTTGGACAAATGAACAAGCTGATGTGAAACAGTAGTCACTTTATGCAGCTAGGTTGTGTTAATTTACTCTTTGTGTGAGCCATTGTGGAGAAAGTAAAGAAAAACATGTCGCTTTACTGACATTAGATGTGACGTTGCGTCTTGATTTGCTGCTAATATTATCCTTCAATCTGCTGCCCATAAGGCTTAGATGTCTGCTTCATAAGGGCCTTCTCAGGTACCCCACACTATAACTTCTTATCACAAAGGTGCATTCATGTAATGTTTTGAAGCACTGGGTACTGTAAGTGTAACCACAGAACAAGGACATGATTCAGCACAGTCAGCTAAGCTAATCTTTTATTGCACACTAGTTGGGTTTTAACTGATAACCATACTTCAGTGAGCTATGTCCTGCGCACGCTCTCAGCAGTCTCCCACTCTGCTCCCTGGCTCCCTCTAACCAGGTGACCCTGGTGAGATAAGATAAATCTTTGTTCTCTCTTGTTTGCTCCTCTTCTGAGCTCCTGGCAGTCCACCTGGGCAGGTATATGACCTATATAAATGTGTGGAGCCTGACAGTTGACTGGAAAACAGAGGAAGATCTAAGACTTGTTTATTACAAACGCCGCTATAGTTATGGCCGCTGGCTTTTTACAGTCTTCACTGGGTGAAGTGTGGATGGCTCGGATAATGCAGTAAGTGTTCCAACTGTTGCTCAGTTAGGCATACCGCACACAGATGTTACGTTGTATTTGTTAAACAATGAACGCAGCAGTTGTTTTCATGATGATTGTGGGCGGCAATCGTTGAGCGACTTTAGATTGCTTCGCTAATCGAGTGGCATTTTCCTAAAAAAGCAATATTTTGTTTATCAAACGTCAGCGGCACAGCAGATTCTTGAGACGCTGACAAAATAGAGTTATGTAAGAGAAGTGAGGCTGTTGTTTTAGAGGAAGTAATAGAGAGGTTGCTCACCAATCTGCTCGACCAGTTCTTTGTACCAAGTTTTTTCTCTGCTCTGAATTCCAGTTACTCACAACTGCCGACTGATTTGTAAAGGCACAACATTAAACTTAGTCATTATAGGTTAAGTAACTTACAATAGTGAAAGAGTAGCCCATATGTGCAGCTGTTTGCAGTTTAGACACAAAACTCTTGCAATGGGTATTACATAAATTTCTTTCTTAATTTCTTCTATCTTACAGAACAGATGAGAGACCATCAGGTGTAGTTTGAATAAGTCAATGCAAATTCACTCCATGCCTCGCTCGCCTAAGCACCTTGTACCTGTTTTGAATTGGCTTGTTGTCATTTGTTTATGAGGGCCTTTTTGCAGCAATCTTTTCGCTCGTAAAACTGATCACAGGACTATTCGATTAGTTGAATCAACATTTCTCCACTTCTAACATGTTCTGTAGGTGTTTTTAGGTACTGTAACCACCTGCTTTTCTAGCATGCTGTCTTTCCAGTGGCAGATACCTGATCCTTTCAATTGGTAAAATACAATGGACTATGAAAACACAATCCATCACTTTGACTCTATAATTCTCTTATGGTTATGGGGAGCTTTAGATGTAATATATTATACCATCTGTACATTAGTACCTGCAGCAGTTACACTGGACAAGACTGGACAAAGTTGACAGGTTGAAAAATTAACCAGTGACAGGAGGGAAAATGCTACACTGCTGTTTTGTTGGTAACTAACTGGGCCGCCTTTCTTTAGTCAATCTGTTCATCCATTGCATGGTTACATGCCACAAACAATGTCTGTCTCTGTGTGTCTAATGTGTCACCGGGCATTAGATACAAGGGGACAACAAGGCTATACCAAATAAGAGATTGCTATTTCAGTGGGACTGATCCTGTATATTACATTGGTATGTTATTGCCTTGATTCTGTTGTTTTACCTCGTTACCTTTCCATGAACGCTCACCGATGTTAGAAGTTGAAATCATGACACAGCACATTCGGGTTCAGTGTGTCTTACTATATACAGGTGGAGAAGATGTGATGATGGAGAATGTTGGCGTTATACTGCTACGCAAAAGGTTTTATGAAACCCAGAAAAATGCAGTGACAAGAAGGAAAGTTGCTTCCTGTGTACCAGAGAGTAATGTCATGTTTCTCATCTGCAGTGGAGGTGGCGAGGGATCACTCGACCGTCTCCTCCCCTCGGTAAGCACAGGCCTCTCGCCCAGGAAAAGGTCAACCAGCCAGTGTAAGTCAGAGCCTCCTCTGCTACGCACCTCCAAACGAACAATCTACACTGCTGGTCGCCCACCCTGGTACAACGAGCATGGAACACAGTCCAAAGAGGCATTTGTCATTGGTAAGAAGAATGACTTTCTGTGTTTGACATTTAGACATCATAAAGATCTATGACCTGTCAGAGCCCCAGCTTAGATTAAGTGGTGAGTTTTCATCTAAAGTATTATAAATATGTTCGGATTGTACCTTTAAATTTAGGAAACTAATGAATAATTGTTTATAAACTAACCTTGTACTTTGTATAAGTGAAAATTTTTAATGTTTAGAAAACTCAGGGAATGCACACATTAGCATAATTTCTTCCCATATAGTTGTGGCACAAAGTTGTCATTACCTTATTTAAGGTAAGGTAAGGCATTTTCTTGGCGTATTTGACCATTTTATGAAGAAGAAAGCTTGAGAAACCTAAGCCCAGTTAGAGATGCACTGGTTAAAATTAGTTGTTTTTCACAAACTGGAGAGTTTCCTCTTTGGCAGAGTGTTTTTAAATACAGGAAAGCCCTGCTATACTAGTGATAAAGGGCATTAACTCACAATTTCTCACTGGATGGAGCAAAGCAGATCCATCCAAGTATGTTAAAGATGGGTGTGCCCTGCTATCAGGAAGTGCTGAACTAATGTGTGAGAGACTTTGTGAAAAATAGGAATAAAGAGAACGTATATGTTGAAGAATGTTATTGGCTCTGTTTCTGCATGCCTTTTTAAAATAGCCTAAAGCAACCTCACAATGCACTCAAACAAGTCTTGCCAAACTAGTCAAACTACTGATAGCATGTTTGCACCAAGTGAAGGTACACTTACCAAACACTTTATTAGGGCCACCTTGCTGGTACCAGGTTGGATCTCCTTTGGCCTTCAGAACAGCCTTAATTCATGACATAGATTGAAAAAAGTACTGGAAACATTGCTCAGAGATTTTTGTCCACATTGACATGGACTGATTCTTATATAGCGCTATTTTACCTCAGCACTCAAAGCGCTTGTTTTTTTTATTGACATGACAGCATCACACAGTTACTGCAGATTTGTTGGCTGCACATCTCAAAGGTGTTTTCTCACTTGCATTGATCTGTGACTGTGGAGGCCATTTGAGTAACTCCTTGTCATGCTTAAGGATCCACTTTGAGATGAGTTGAGATTTGTAACACGGCACATTTTCCTGCTGGAAAATGTGACCACATGAACATGGTCAGTAACAATACTTGGACTGTGGCATTTAAACATTGCTCAAGTCGCTACTAAGGAGTCCAAAGTTTGTCAAGAAAATATCCGCCACATCATTACACCGCCCTGAAGGCAGGGTGGTTAGATTAGATTAGCCTCTATTGTCCTCTGGGGACAAATTTACCTTGGACAAGCGAGGGAAACACATCATGTAAAATAACACACATATGCAAACACTCACAGAGAAAATGTAACTCCAACTCACAGTTTTGTACCTTTTTCCTGAAGACATCAACTCATAATCATTATAAAGGATGTCATTTTTGTCCGTAGTAATTTTAACTATCTTTGAATCAGATTTTGAATTTGGGATCTGAGCTTGACAGAAAGGTTTTCAAACCATGTAGTGATACCATAACAGATAATAGATTCAACAGTTCCCCTAACATCACGCATTTATTCACTCCAAGGTAGCCTTAAGCTCTGAAAACCTCTGACTCTGCCATCTGAACGTCACAGCAGACGTTTTTCCAATTTCCTTTTTTCCAGTTTTGTTGACCCCTGGAAACTGTAGCATCAGATTTTCTATTTTTGGGTCATCCTCTGTAAAATCTAGAGATGGTTGTGTGGGAAAATCCCAGTAGATAAGCAGTTTGTGAAATAATTACAGTAAAACCATACCTATTAGTCATTTCAACTTTCTTCCCAATTCTGATGAACTTTTTAAACGTCTGCAGATCATCTTGACCATGTCAACTTGCCTAAATTCTTTTGTTTTTGTAATTTAACTGGAAGGAAGTTATTACTCAATGGCTGTTTGTCAATTTTTAATTTCAGGCCTGTGTGGTGGCAGCGCTTCAGGAAAGACAACTGTAGCAAGGAAAATCATAGAAGCTTTAGATGTACCCTGGGTTGTACTACTCTCAATGGACTCTTTTTACAAGGTATTTCTGTGGTGTCTACAAAACCGTATATGTCCTTTTGCATGCAGTGATACATTTGTCACTGTATCTGTGAAGTTGTTAAAAGTTATCTGAATTTTTAAATGTTGCTGCATGTCTAAATAAGTGTTTAGAGTTATAAATAAGACATGTGATAGGTCCAAGAAACTCTGTTCTTATCACTTTTGTCTTGAATGGCTGTTAACCACCCAGGGGCCTAAAGGAAGGCTAAAGAAAAGCGAGCCTGAGTGCAGGAAACAGGGTGAAAGAGAAAAGGAAACATTTCCTTTGGATCCCAGAGGGAAAATGAGAAAAAGAGGTTTTGATTAGAGAGAGAGAAGAAACAGAGTAGATAAAATATAAGGAGGCAGTGCTGAAAACAAGGATGAAAACACAGTGATGGGTGTTAGGGGGAGAGAAAAAGAGATGTAGTGAACAGTGTAGCAAGAGCCATCATTCTTGCCCCCTCTACACCTCCACCCACTCTCTAGTTGTGTAATCCTGTCAAAATCTGACAGCGGCAGATCAGACTGTGCAGAGTTGGAGGGATTTACCAGTGACCAGTGCCGCTGTAGCCCTCAGCAAGTGGTGGTCTGCTCACCACATTTTACAAAAGATTGCCATTTATTTTCAGTTAATCTATGCATTTTTATATTTTGCTTTTTTTCCAGTATAACATTGGTTTATTACATAAATATGTTACCAGTTCATTTGAGAAGGGAGTGTTGCTGTTCATTAACTGCCAAATACCAGGACTGGGTTTTTAATGTTCAACCACCCAAAGGACAGATACGTGCATGCACATACCACCTCGTACGGACGTCACTGTGGCACATGATGTCCTCCTAAATTTAGGTCCCCAAACTTCTCTGCTCTCGATCAGCGATCTGTGCCAAAATGTTTTTGCGTTATTATTTGTGAATGCATCATTTGTTGTACTGCAAAACACGTGTGTAATGTTAGTTGACTAAGAGATTTTTCTTTTGATATGCAAATATTATTATGTGTTCATGCCATTTTCTCAGGAAATCTTGTAGCATTGAAAAGCAGCATGCAGTGGTGACATACTCTAACTTCAGTATCATGGCAATCCTCAGGTCCTGTCCCCAGAGCAGCAGGCAATGGCTGCCAGTAACGACTATAACTTTGACCACCCAGATGCCTTTGACTTTGATTTGCTGACACACACCTTGCGCAAACTCAAACAGGGCAAGAGCGTGAAAATCCCTGTGTATGACTTTACAACTCACGGGAGACAAAAGGACTGGGTAAGGATGAATGCACAGACCCAAACATTTGGCTTTGTATTTTTAAGTTATTAAGTAGCGTGTCATTTTTGCATATAATCCCTCCTTTTTGTTTACCGAAGAAGGTTTTAATCCTCTTTTCTATAGATTTAGCTGCATTGTAAAGCTGTACATCTCCAGATGGTCTCCGACAGATCGCTATTGTGATATCTGTCTACTTCTCTTTATCCTATCACACACAGACATTCACACATTAGTGAGGCAAGTCAGTTTGAGAGCTTACAACGATTGTTGGAATACATGCACACTTAATGTGTAGTGCTTTAATGCCCTCGTTCTCATTTTTGGTATGTAAATTTTATTGTGTTATTACATGTACATGTCTCTGCCCCAGAAAACAGTTTATGGAGCCAGTGTTATCATCTTTGAGGGAATCATGGCCTTTGCAGATAAAGAACTGTTGCAGGTAAGAGAAGGTCATTAGCCCTGAACAAACCAATACAAGGTCCTACTGTCAGCTTTGTTGTCAAAAATATGTATTACCTAATAAAAAAAAACACTCTTAGAAAACACATACAAGTGGTGTAAGAGGTCTTTATTAAACAAGAGGTAGCTGTTTATTTTTCCCATGTTGTGTACATAGACAAGATTTGCAGGTTTTTAAAATAGATTCAGCATATGCATGATAGCCCAAGATAAGTAAATAGATTGAAAAGCCTGATATGTTTGTATGCACTGTGTGTCAGCTAATATGTGCAGAGAAGTGAATATTGATTTAAAGATAAGAAAAAAATATCTGCAGTACATAGTTTGTCCACTTGAGGGCGCTGACAGGTTTGTTTTTCAACTGTTAAGTGTCATCGATTTAAAAGACGTAATGGTTCTGAATAACTGCAGTATCAACTGCAACACAGTAAAGTTAATGAGTTTTTTCCTTTAAAGGTCTGTTAAAATCAGAAGTCATTGTAAGCAAAAGAGAAGCAAACATTTTCATTAGTTATCTAATATTCATTCATTTTTCATCTATACTTACATTGACGTTGCAGGAAATATTTTTTGCTTTCAGATCTTTCATTCATTCATTCAATTTTTTTCTAGAATTTCTTGCAGGCTTTCACAATAACCCTTTAAAAATACAAATTTGAATACAGTTTGGTATTTTAAGCTCGCTATTTTCATGTCATCTGTTTGTGAATGTGTCTTATATTACTTTGTGTTGATCTAATCAACTTGTTTTTCCAGTTGCTGGACATGAAGATCTTTGTGGACACAGACTCTGA
This sequence comes from Diplotaxodon limnothrissa, assembly GCF_057381915.1. NCBI lineage: Eukaryota > Metazoa > Chordata > Actinopteri > Cichliformes > Cichlidae > Diplotaxodon > Diplotaxodon limnothrissa. The sequence goes on along the minus strand of NC_140615.1, from coordinate 27,649,943 downwards.
CATCCGCCTGGTGCGCCGATTGAGGAGGGACATTACAGAAAGGGGCCGAGATATCGAGGGGGTCATCAAGCAGTATAACAAGTTTGTTAAGCCAGCTTTTGAACAATACATTGAGCCTACCATGCGACTGGCTGATATCGTGGTGCCACGTGGTGAGTATATACCAACATACTTTCATGTACATGTTCAGTATAGCAGCAACAATCCTAAAAAGATTTAAAATTAAAGCCTCATTTTTATGCTTTCTTTTTTTTCCGGTCAGGAGGTGGCAACATGGTGGCAATCGACTTGATCGTACAGCATGTTCACAGTCAGTTGGAGGAGGTAAGTGAGGTCATGCTTACAGACATAAATATAAATACACACGCAGAAAATCTGTCATGCCACTTAAATAGTTAATTTGGGGGGAGAATTATAACCTTTCATTTGTCCTTTTTCTTGATGGCCTCTGGGTCAGTACATCTAGTTATGTTATTGCATTCATAAGAGGGTGTATGTGCAGGCTCCCCTTCAGTATGTGCCTGTAATTTCAAGGCAGATCACCCCCTCTAGTGGAAAGAAACTTTACTGAGGCTGAATGTCTGTAAGTGCTTTGGGGAAAGGTTTAATCATTAACACTCAATGGAAAAAACTGTTCTAAACTGGTTTTGGTTTTGCTAACTTTCCTAGTAACAGTAACAAACTGTAGTTATTTGGTTCAGAGAACATAAATTTTAAATTGCTTTGTTTTTTTATCTTCTACTTTTTTCTTCTCTTATGTGTTTATTTGAACACTCAAAAAACTTGACAAGATTTTAAAAAGTGTTTAATTATTAGTCATTTTCTGAATCTACTGCCAAAGCACTTAAAGCAAGAAGGCTAAATGATGTTTTCTGAAATGTGCTCTATGAAAACAGGGCTTCTGTTTCTGTTTTCTTATCATTTCATACTTGAGGAGAAGAATGAATATGAATATAGCCCTTTAAATATGGCATATATGTGTGGTTTAGTGATTTACACAAACAAACAATCCCTGGTTAGACCCTTGGAGGAGACTCAAATCCCTTTGGGGAAGGACATCCGGCTAATGCAGAGCTCCCCACTGTGGTGACCCCTTGTGAATAAGGGAGCAGCTGAAAGTAGCTTCCTCAGATAAAGAAAATATGTCAGATGGAGCTTGCTGACAGAAATAGGTTTCAGTGTTTTAACCATATTAACCTCTTGCTGTGGTTATTTGTCCTGCATTAATTCAAACCAAACTAATCTCCAGGCATTTAGTTTAGGAATAAATGTAATCACAGTGGAAACATTACATCCTAATACATAATTATGCAGCATTAGTCACACAGCCTTATAAGACACCCTATCTTCATACTTGTCATACACAATGTCGATTGATGGCCTGTTAGACGCACTTTGGGATTAGCTGTGCAACATGCACTAATCACTGGTCACCAAAGGCACGCTCTTGGCTGTCGGAGCACTTTGCCCTACTGTGCAGTTTGCTTTGTTCCCTCACAACATACACACACTGAAACACATATGCTGCTGATGGACTGCTCTCTCACTCTCTCCCCCTCATCACCAAATCCCTCCATTGCTTGCAGCGGGAACTCAGCGTCAGGTAGAGTGGCCTTTATCCTTTATATCGTTCTCTCCTCAACATCTGCCCAGTTCCCCTGCTGCACCAGCTTTTTTACTGGGAGAGCGAGAATAAATGTCAAATCAGAAGAGAGCAAAACCAACCTCTACCTTCCACCGACGTGCTGGCTGCCATGACACGTCACCAGGCGGCATTCTTGTATCTTGTAGCTAACCAAATATGGCTAATTAGTGCTCTGTCAGTGGGGACATAATACACGGTTAAGACTCGGTCCACACCACCTCAGAATAAGAAGAAGTGGATCAAAATGTGCGAAAACTGCTGTCAACATTTAAAAGCTGCACTCTGATAAGAAGTTTGAAAGTGGTGTAGTGCAGCCAGCATTCAGTGTAAAGGTGTTGGTTTTCCTTCTCTCTACCTTTTAAAGAAATGACAACTCACACTCTTCCTGCCTTCTGTGTCTAAAAATACACCAATGAGTCAAGTCACTGACCCCTCCTTTCAGCAGCAGCAAGAATAAGAGAGAGAGTGACTACAACTGAAAACGAGAGAGAGAGGAAGCTCTTGCTACAGCTATTGTTGACTATCGCATACCTCAGCCACAGAAAAAGTTTCCAATACCCTACTACAAAGCGCTGAGTTTTTCCATTGAATGTCGGCCACAGTATCTGAGACAGAGAGAGAGAGGAAGTGAGCTTGGTGTCTGTCTTTAGACACAGGATGTGCTGGGGCCTGTGAGCTGAAATACCAACTTCTACTGTTCTACACAGTGTAAGAGTGACAGCCACACGATAGTTTGTGCACCTCCCACGCATACACGCAAGGGATGCATGGGTACAGATATCAAAATCGGAGCTAACACTTGGTTGGTTTCTTTTTCTCATTGCATTATTATTATTATTATTATTATTATTATTATTATTATTACTATTAAATTTTGATGTCATTTAGTTCAAGGACTTTTGACATTTGCAATTCTGGCTGTCACACTTTTCACTGTTCTCGATAATCTTTTCATCCACCTGATTTTATGTCTTTTCTCATTTTTCTTCCTCTTATCTGTTGTTGTTTTTTTTTTGGTTTGTTTTTTTGTTTATCTGTGTCCCTCCCCATAGAGGAAACTTCGCTGGGATATGTGAGCAGACATGCTATGATTTCTCTTTTCTTTGCATCTGGCTAATGTGTATCTCAGTGGCATTGCAGTCAGTCTAGTGTGAACAACACTGCATCACTGAGAATTTGTAAAAGCGTGTCTATTCCCCTCAAGTCCAAGGTAGAGCGAGGCTAACAAGGCATTCAGAACTAATATTTATTCATGCAAACATGGGGAAATATTAGAAGTGCAGCCCTACCATGGGAAACTAATTATGCATGTGTTTATATTGCACATTTAAATCTTTTATTTGTATCTGTATAATTATAATTTTCAAATTAATCTATTTTTCCATTATCACGGTCTCTGTGGTGTTATTTTCCACTGAAATACTCAAAACTGGCCCTGTGTGCGCTGCAATTTTGTGTGTGCTTCTTCCCAAGCACTCCCATTACTGTGGGTACACTGCCATTATCAACTTTACTCTAACTGCTATTGAAAAATTATTTGTGTGGGGTTTTTTTGTGTTATTTATTTATCTGTTTTTGCATGCACACACAGGTCTGTGTGTGTGTTAAAGTGTGTATGTGCACGTGTGTGTGTGTGTGTGTGTGTGTATGACCTTGCACATACTGTACACATGCGTGCAGAGCAGTCTTAATTGCACTGGCTTTCACGTGTTGCACTCATGCGTCTGTCCATCTTTTCTCTTTTCCGCTGCTCTCGGCGTGTACCACCCCCGCGCTACTATTTGTTGCCGTGGTTACAGGGCAGCCCTGGCTTCTGCACACCAGGCCCAACCCCTCCCCCAGACCCTCAGCGTTCTGGAGAGCACACCTCAAGTCAGGGGCATGCACACCATCATCAGGTAAAAGCTAAGAAAGCACATTGTTGTTCCGTTAATAACTGCATTTGTTTTCATGGAAACCTGGACGGTGGAAAGCTGCCGAATAAACCTTCGATCCTTCTTTTCTCGACCATCACATCTAGAAACAAGGAGACCAGTCGCGATGAGTTCATCTTTTACTCTAAGAGGTTGATGCGGCTGCTGATTGAGCGAGCCCTCTCCTTCCTCCCCTCACAGGTCCCAAACACAAACACAAAACGGTTCAATTCAAGTATTGTATTACACTCTTTCTTAATTAAGTTACGTTCTTTATACCAAGGAGGGCATTTAAACAATTGGAAAACTACCACAGATAGAGAGAGGTGTAGGAGAAAGAAAGCATGAGATAACCACTCAATAGAAAGATGCTGACAAGTCACACACGGAGACCGTGCTACAGTGTGTGGCCCTGAAATGGGGAAAAATCTGAAAAGGCACTGATAAGTGGAAAAAAGAATCTCCCCATCTGTCTTCTACAAAGAAAATCAGATAGACATAGTGTATTGGCCTGCCACATGAGTATGGAAACTTATCAAGTCACCACAGTGGAAAGTTTCCATATCTTTATCGCAACATTCAGTGTGCATTTCACAAATGCACGTGACCGACAATTCAGCATTCACTGTAGCTTGTCACAGTATATTTTCCTTACTGTGGTAGACTATAGCATCGTTCTAAAGCTCTTATGATTTTTAATATTACCTCAGGTCCACATAGTGCAGACCCCCCAGGGAGAGGATTACGAAGGCAAGACTTTCCACGGAAAGAGGGTGAGTGAACTCCATTTGCTTCCTGCTATATTCTCTGTGCGTTATTTTTAATTGAGAAAAAAAGAAAAACATTCTGAAGAGTTTTGTCTCGAAACTAAATTGATGCAATTAACCTCTGCTTAATTTTTGTACCCCTCTTTGTTTTGCTTTAGATCACAGGGGTGTCCATCCTGAGAGCCGGGGAGACCATGGAGCCGGCTCTGAGGGCCGTATGCAAAGACGTCCGCATCGGCAAGATCCTCATCCAGACCAACCAGGACACTGGAGAGCCAGAGGTAATAAACCACATTAATGTCACATGCTGTCAAAAACCTATAACCAAAAACAATTTTGGTTATATGAGTTTTTACATTTACACATTTTCACAGTAACCTCCTTTGGCCTAGTTTGCCATGAAGCAGTTGTTTGTAATATTAGAGGTTTTCTATATGTATATATATAGCTGTAGGTCATATGTGTCACATTTTAGCGTGAACCCACATCCTGTCTGTGCACAATTTTAGCTCCATTATCTTCGTCTACCGAAAGACATCAGTGAGGACCACGTGATTCTAATGGACTGCACTGTGTCCACTGGAGCTGCTGCCATGATGGCCGTGCGAGTCCTGCTGGTGGGTGCACCCAGTTGTTCACAACAATGCCAATGCCTCCTGTGCAAATGAATTGCACATGTAGATCATTTTTCACAGTTGTGTTTTCAATTTCAGGATCATGATGTTCAAGAGGACAAGATCCTGCTGGTTTCTTTGCTCATGGCTGAAATGGGAGTCCATTCTGTTGCTTACGCGTTCCCGCAGGTCAAAATCATCACCACGGCTGTCGACAAGAAAGTCAACGATCTCTTTCACATCATACCTGGAATAGGTGAGCAATGCTGAGGAAGCAGGAAGGACAGGACAGTTTTAAAGTCATTGAAATGTAAAAATAAGCATTGTAGCACTGTATTTATATTTTTTATCGATGTCGTTTATTGTTGTTTTTTAGGAAACTTTGGAGATCGGTATTTTGGAACAGACGCACCGCCTGACTGGAGTGATGAAGACATGGATGAGCCCAGTTACTAAATCAATTGCTGTCAGTTGACTTACTTTTTGAGAGTCAGGGCTGTGCTCCTGGACGATATGAAGACATACCATTTGCCCCCGTATGGCTGCTGTTGAAAAAAAAAAGACTAAAGAGAAGAAAAATGTTGCTTATTTGTATCTGTTTGGGTTTTTTTAAATAATGTTATTTAAATTTGTGTTAAATATATTTTTATTTGTACAGAATGTAATAAGGTCAGAGCGTTTTAGCACTTAAATTGTGACAATCTCTATCGATTTCTGCAGAAATGTTCTGAAAAGATTTTTCTAGCCTTAAACTGTGGACGACACAACTGAATGTGAAATTGCATGCGACATAAAAGGAAAAGAAAGAAAAAAAGAAGTAAACTTTTTAAGGTTATTTTTTACCACGCACCTTCCTCACAACTTTCACAAAAGTAAAATCAGAACATGAACTCATGTTGCTCAACTTCCATCGCCATGAGCACTTTCTGAAGGACCATTCAATCGGAAAATGTGTAGGTGTATTTTTTTTTGTCTCTCTCTTTTTTTTTTAGCTCACTGGTTCACTCTTTTCCTTCTCTGTGGATGCTGACCTAACCAGTTGAAAAGGATGTTGAAAAGCATTTTTCATTATACGGCTTTAAGTGCGTACTTGTGGTGCGTATTTATGCAGAATGTCGCTCATTTGCATATTTTTTTACTATGGATAGTCCTGACCAGTCAGCGAGCAACTCGTACGTCTTTTTGTTGCAGTGAAAATGGGTCATCTTCATTTATGTGAAGTGTTTATTTTAGTCCCTCAGATCCCAATTTATCCCTCCATTATTTCATTTTTTTCAGCAGCCCATCAGATTGTTTGTTCAAAAACGGCTTTTGTGGACATATGAACTCAAAATATCCAAAGGTCACAAAGAGTCCTGATAGTGCCTCATCTTTAAACTGTCACGCTAAAAATGAATGAGATCTGTCAATGCCGTTGCCTGTTTAACATTTCCTTACTGTTTGCTGAAAATGATGCTTTAGTTTGCCAAACACGAGGCGCTTCGCTTCATCCTTGCGGGTATACGAGTCCGGGATATTTGAGGAAAGTTGTCTATAAACTTCTGATATTATAAACCGGGCCATAATTACCATTACACAGTGTTCAGTTTAACAACATTTTCTATTTTTTCACAGTTATTTGCTTTTTTCAGGAAAGGATTCATAAAACGACAAAGGAAAAAACAAAAACATTGCACTGAAACTGTAAATCTGTTCTGTCACATACTAATATTAATTGTGTGTTAATGTACATTAAATGTGCACGGGTATGAACCGATTGTGTTATGTAGCCTCATTGGGTTTTACTCATCTGCATGTTTTGATTTTAATTCTTTTTGGGACTTTGTTTGGTTTTGTTTTGCTTTTTTAAAATATTGAATAAAAGTGCAATACAACTTTTAAACTGCTCACAGTTTATTTATGCGAAATGTGAATTTCAGAATCTAGTATTCTGCCAGCTCCCACGACTTATCTGAAAATATTCTCCACTCTGGCTGATTAAAATACACCTGCAAAAAACATAAAGCAGGGTGAATATTTCTACCTTTATCAACACATTTCGAGAACGAGAGACACATTACCTACACTCAATGAACAGGAAGGATATTGTGGTTGTCCTCTTCTCATGGAAAGTAACCTTGATATCTTCCATCACTTTCCATAATTATCACTCTGACAGCTGTCAAGATGTCAGCCACAGTAAAGTGTGATTGACGTGCATTTCATGAGGCTGATGGACAATTACAAATCAGCAGCCTCTTGGGCAGATATCAACACACATGAAGCATCGTGTTTTCTTTCTTTCTTTTTTTTAGAAGGCAGGAGGACAGTCAAAAGACATGCAAGAGATACAAATATCAAGAAGCTGAGCAGCAACATTTGTATACTTGTTTGGTTCTTCAAAATATCAGCCGATTTTAAAGGTTTTCAGCAAAGGTTAAGTAGGCTCTGAAATGAGCTAATGTGCTAAACTGGTTTAAATTTGAAACAATCTGGTCCTTTCTGCTGCTTGATCATGATGATGACAAGTGTATTTTAAAAAATCGGCACAGATGTGTTTTATTCCACGTGACTAAATGCTTGAAAACTTCAGATTGGTCCTCTGAATGAAGATGTCAGTGGAAAGTTTACCACCAGCACTGACAAACAGGAAGGTAGTGTGTCTATGTGTGCGTCTGTGCGTGTGTGAGTTGCATCCCCATTGGTAGTACAGAGCATGATGAGGTCACAGCTTGGTAGAGACAGCAGGGGTGGCCGTTAAAACTCAGCGACCTGTGTTTCTTTTTCATCCTCATGTCACCAGCTTCTAACTCCAGGTTGCTGTGCTCTCTTCCTGTGTGCCTTCTTTTGGTCTTGACTTTGAATGAAGATGAAGCTTGCCTCCCTGTCTTGCTTGACTGGGTCTGAGGAGTCTGCCATGTGGGTAAGGACTGCACAGAGGAGACTATGAAAGCTCTTCCACACAATGAGACTTTCCAAAGTTGTTGTAATTACGCTTGAGAAATCGTGGAAAGGAACCGTGTTTTTTTCATGGTTGTTATTTGTTTGGTTAAAGTGTTATCTGGCAGAGAGTGCGTCTGGGTTGTAAATGTTGAAGAGATGGTGTGAGTAGGCCAGCACAGAGCAGTAGCTTAATGCGGAGAGTAGAGGATGAATAATTCAGACGATGAAGTATTTCTGAATCATGTGAAGAGGGTTTAGATTAGTCTGTTGAAGAGGGTAAAGTATTGTCTTTCCCTTTCGCTCCCTCCTTCTCCTTTCACTCTCTCGCTCTGTGTGTGTGTGTCTTCCCCTCCACTCTCCATCTGCATAGTTTATCATGAGAGTAAAAATTCCAAGAGACTGGACTGTCCTCATAAAGTCAGGCCAGGGTGATTTAGTTGTTTTTAGTATGAGTTTTAGTTTGTGCATTAAGCTCCGTTGCCTGAGTGTTTAATTGCTCTCTGAGTGGTTTTAGTGCAAGTTAGCTAACAACAGGGGCCAGATGTGGTGTTAATCTATGGCTGGAGTTTCTGACTGAGAAAAATGGCACAAATGTGAGGCAGATATGTTGTTTGAATGCTTTTCACTGTGGCAGTGTTTGCCATCAGGTTAAAAACTTGTATTCTACCGAAATGAGCTATGATGAATCGCTGTATGCGTCGCTGCTTTAAACACAATAACATATATAGATCACAAGAACAGGAATTAAATTGTGTAACCTCAATAAACTTAATGTGACGCTGTTTCCATTAATAGCTTTTCAAGCGTTTTTTAATTTCTCAGTTTTAGTCTCGCTGGGTGGTTGCCTGTGGCGCCAAAATCACACCCTTTAACTATACAGGTGGCTAACAAATGATTTACTTTTTAGATTTTCAATTAGATCTTTGTTTGGTTTTGCTTTTGGAGTTGCTTTTTGATTTTATTTCATATGTATTTAATAATCCTGCAGGAAATAAGAACAACACCACAAAATGGAATCCAATCAATAAACCTGCTGTACTGAAATTCTTATGTTTAGCTTTAGAAAAAAAAAACTACCTTTGGGTGATATTTAGTGGTCAAAATATTATTGCTGCAAAATATGATTTCAGCTCTCCACCACGAGGTCATACAGTAGATATTTGTGCCTCCGAATTATGGAAAAACAGCTCACTAGAATATCCATCAACAGGTGTATATTTCCAGATGTGTAATCACATGTGGAGTGTTATCATAGACACATTCTCATCTTTTCTTTGTCAAGTAATTTTATTTTTGTACACATTTGCCTTCAGCGTGGACTCTGCATGCGGCGGCTCGCAGAGCGGCCTGAACAACACATCCGGTCCCGCTTTAAATCTTGAGTAGTCCTTTCAAGGACTGTCCAACCTGAGAATGGTGATTATAGGCTCAATCTCAGGTTCGTCAGCCCATGAAATGCTAACTCGCCTCAGCAAAGTATGAGAAGGAACACCAAAAAGAGCCCAAACCTTCCTGGACCGTGCTGGAATTTGGTTCCCGCATCAAGATTTTGAATTACCTGCTGAGGACGCTGACAATCACAAGCTTTATGTCTCTTTATTGCATGGCTAAAAACTGAAAAACACAAAGATCCTTCGTGTTTTCTTAACTCAACGGGAATATTGCAATCTAACAGCAAAGAAACCCCTTACTAAGTTCATTATGAGCTATATTAAAGATGGTTTGACAGGTCACTTTTCCTCAAACAGAAATATATTGTCATAATATTTAATGTTGAGTTACAGAATACAACAGCTTCTTTCAGTAATTATTAACCAGTAGAGGGAGCAATGTACACAGTAACCAAAAACCAGAGGCTGTTGCTTCTTGTGGAAATTGTATTAAGAATGATAATTTTAATCAAATCTAAATGTTCCTATTCAGTAATTCTGTTTTAATGTCTTCATGAAGTAGTTGTTGCTCTTTAAATGTTGAGGACAAACACTTTTTTCAAATATGGTCAAATAGCATTAGACCCAAAGTAAAATATACTCTCAGCATGTTTTATTATTAATAATGTAAGCGCATGTGCTTTCTCTTCTAAAATACTGAAGAAAAATCCACCTCTGATGATCCAGAATGATCTAGAATCTTGTTTGCTCCGATAAAGCAAAAAATCTTCCTCTTGTTCGACGACTTGACATCTCTGTTAACGTTCAAGTTGTCTCCGATTTTTTTAAAGAGAATGCATGGCTGAGAAATGTAAAAGATGCTTTAAAAAACTTGAGAATTATATTCAAAGTGTAAGTGATGCCTGCATATTGTAAATGGGTTGCACAAGCTCATAAAAAAAAATTAGGCCACACTTACCTTTTTTGCATTATTAATATTTTTTGTCATCAATTCTGTAGAAAAACATTAAAAACACTTTGAATCTGTAACTAAAGTAGAATTATATTTATTACTGTTTTACAAAAAATATCTAACTGTTCCCTTTTCTTTGATTTTGATTTATATAATCGATACAGTGAGTAAAGTGGCTAATATCCCTGAAGACAAATCAGTGCACCAACTCAATAGTTTATTTGCCTGTTTGGCACACAAATGTAGTTCAGCACGTTCTGAATCATCTTGCTTAAAGCAGAATCTTAACCGAAACGGTAATCGATCAACAATATAAAAAAAATATTGTAATATTTTAAACTAAACATGCCCAAATAAAATGAATTAGTTGTAACTGGACTTGGAAACTGTCAGTGAAATATGTAAGTCTTTAAAAAGGATTTATTTCTCTTAAATTAGTTAAGATATTTACTCACTGTATCATTTCCAGCGTGTTTACTACAGATGTAGTACCCCAATTTAATAATCTATAATTCAATAAACCCCCCAATTTTTTAGATCATTCTCCACTCAGCTTGTAAGATTGCTCCCTTGAGATGTCTCATTTGTTTTTTTGCACATTTCTAAAACTTTGAATAAAATAAGATTTCTTAAAAATATTTTAATGGGAAATTGCACTGAGGATATTTTAGACGCAGGACACACATCTTTTAAAAATGACCACATTAAATGTATTTCTTGTGAGTTATGTACAGTACCATGTACTCGCCTTCATAGTTTTATAATCTTCTGATTTACTGAAATGAATAAGTAATTTGATCTAAAACCTATAGGGAAAAAAACCTATAATTGAAATCAGAATACAAGCGTGAAAAATTCCTCACGTACAATGATGTATTAAAATTGATGTGCCTTTTTAAAATCTGTATTTTTGGCAATTTTACTTTCATTAAAGAGCAGCAGAATTCTTTTGTTTTTCGGGGCTTCTCATGATTTTTGCGAGGAGGTGGTTTTAAAATCTTATTTAACGCAAACTGCCAATAAATTGGCGGGATAGGAGAGAAGAGTTTTGCAGTAAATGTATCTGGACAATATGCAAAATGCAAGATTTTATTATCCCTGAATACTGATTCTGCAAGCATCCCTTCAGAGGCAAATGGTCATGTACAAAATGGACTGGAGGAGTGTGTGACCTCACTGACATTCCTTTCATCCGGGTTAAGGGTCAGATTGGGATAGAAGTCTCTGGGGAGATTAAATGCGGTCACCAAGGTAACGCTATGAACACTGGTGATGACAAGGGTCACTCTGGCAAACGCTGACACATATATTAATCTTGAAGGTGAGAACGTGTTTATGTTTGTTGTCTGTATTTTGTAAAATTGGCTTTGTTGATTTGAATTATTAATAAATGTTTAATTCAATCATAACCTTAGTGAAAAAATTCTTTGAGTGTGTGTGGATGTGCGTGTGTGTTTTCCTGCTGGCTCGCCTAGCTTTAACCTGTGTTCCCCCACAGCATTCTGTCTGTGAGTCAGCCGACCAGAGTTGAAGAGTTTGAGCCATGTTGCTGGTGGTCATTTGGCTGGAAATGAATGTGTGTATGGAATGAAAAGCCAGAAGATGGTGGCCAAGTGTGAGACGAGCTGGCTGGCACACAGTGAACTCTGAGGGTCAGAGGAGGGGTTTAGGTCAGCTCGTGTCATGAAAGTATAGGGCAAAAAATAAAGTAAAACACATTTCCTGTTAATTTATAGTTGCATAAAAAGTATATAAAATGATAAGAAAGATTTCAAATCTATAATAATGTATTTTTTCAAAAATACACTTAACCTTGCGATGAAAATCGACAATGAAAATTACATTTTTTATATAATCTCATTAAATTTAATCTTCTCATAAGACTCGTGACCAAATCAAGTCATGCAGAGTGGATTTATAACAATGTGTCTAACATTTTAGGCACCTATTTTAAAACTTATTCTAATAAGTTCCCATTAACTATACTGTGCGTAACTTTTCTTTAATAGACGAAGCAAATGAATGTTTATGATTGATTGCCTCTAACAATTAATTTTCAGTGTATCGCTAGATGGTTTCCATATTTTTCTGTGCGTTCATTGTGCTTAATTGTGTGCATCGTGTAGGAGGTAGTCAATCTAGTAACCTGTAGTAGGCTTTGGAAAATGGCTGGCAATACTTTGATGATCATCGGCTCTGCAGCTGCAGAGCCAAATGTCATACATCACCATTGTGATCCTACTTACAGCAATTTTCTCCAGCAACGTGGATGTAAAACACAATTATGAATATAATTATTTATAAAAATGCTGGCTAAGTGTTTTGCTACATTGTAAAAAAAAAAACCCAAACAACAACCATAGAACGTAGAACGCACAGTCACAACACTGGCATGTAGTTCAACAATCAATCATTATGTATAAAAGTACGCGACCGTGCATCATCTACCAATCTTGTGGGCATCTCTGCGTGTGAGTGTGTGTGAGTGTATGTGTGTTAAAGAGTTTAAAGGTGTGGTGGGAGTTGTAAGCTGAGGTCAGTTAGTTCCGACCTCGAGGAGAGCACAGCCACAACCTTGGAACAGTGTGGGGGTGGTTCACTTCCCCTTTCCCTGCCTCACGGCTTCCTGTGAGTGCTAGAACCGTTAACCACACCCTCCTCCTCTGGCCTACACCCCCACACACCACCATAGCAGGCCCTAGAAAACATCCACAACTCTCCCCTCTTTATCCTTCATTCCCTGGCCAATGAACACACACGCACGCACACTCTCCAACAATAGCCCTCTTCCCTTATACCTCTCCCTGCTCTTGAACTCGACTCTACCCTGGCAACCATCTCTGCGCTTCCCTGGCCTGGTCCGCCTCTGACCCCGGACCAGTTAATTGTCATGAAGATGATTTAGGATGAACGTACGTAGGCACGCTTCTGTTTGAGCCACTGTGGTTCTGCAGGTAGGTCTGCGCTCGTGATCTAACCACACAAACAAGACGCACAACCAGCTCGTTGAAAGGCATTCTAAAGATCCCGTCTGTGCTTAGCAACAGCTGAGTCACCGATGAAAGATGTCGGTGAGCTGATTCTCCAACACTCGCCATTATCAAAAGAGATGAAATGATCTGTTTTATGGGATTTATGACACCAATAAAACAACCACAACAAAGCACAGTCATGTTCTGATCTATTTCACTTTATGCCACCTTATCACACCTACAGCAGCAGCATTCCTACTATGCTCCCATCAGTCATTATGCTGCAGAAGAGGAGAATTGTGAACGAGATCTTCTGTGTCAGTGTGTGTGTATGTGTGTCTGTGTGGGTGTATATAAGCCTGTGGTCTGTGGAGGGACAGTGTGGAAGAGTATGTGTGTGGGGAGAGAGAGGTGTGTGTATATATTATGAACAATGGTAGTGGTGTTGTTTTTTCTTTGGGGGGGGGGGGGTCTATTCCTCGAAAGGGAGTGCTGTTCCCGTAGGGGGAGAGGAGGAGTGGGGTGGAGCGCATGGTGGACTGAGTGTATGTGGGGGAGTGAGTGTGGGGGCAGTTAGGCCATCTGGACTGTGAGGAGGCTGAAGAAAGGGAGAGAGTGTGTGTGTGTGTGCGTGCGTGCATGTGTGTGAGAAAGCAAGAAGGAGGCAGTAGGGATGAGAAGAGAGGAGGGAGGGATGGAGAGCCAGAACTGAGGCTGTAGGAGACAGGATGGAGGTACACAAAGAGCAACAGAAGGAGGAATGTTGCTCATGGTCATAAACATTTCTACAGCATGGTAGTACTCAGCGTCGGCAATATGTATCGATTTCACTTGATAGAGAGACAATAAATGTAAAAGCTTATGTGAGCATAAAGAAAAGACGTGCATCTCAAAGCCTCCACATTCACTTACTGTGTTTTTTTTATATATATATGAAAGAACTGTGCTAAAGAAAAAATTCTATATACATAATGATAGGCTGCCAAAGCCATCCCACAGCTATTCTTGTGCTCACTTTGCTTTACTAGCATATATTAAAATGCAATGAAGGGCATGTAGACTCAGATTCACAAGATATGAGTACAATCTAACTGAAATCATCTGAATTCATTATTTACATGCAGTGACAGCAGAGTCTGTAGTGTTCATACGTGCCTGGAGGAGAACTCGCTATTTAGTCATTTTACATAAGTGGTTCCAGAATTTTACTTGATTTTACTGTTTAAGTTACAATAAATATCTTTACAGACAATTTCGAAGCAGTTTGTTCTTCACTCGGAGACCAAAATGAATCTTTCCCGATCCATTGCAATCCACAGCAAGCACTCTGAGGTATTAGAAAGCCTTCTGGAAAAAAAAAAAATCAAGATGGCATATTCCATGTTTGACTACTGCTGCGTGCACGTTCAGATCAAGATGCAATTTTCACAAAAAGTTCCAAAATTCAAGGTTCTTTCTGCCACTGCAGACACTTTGATTCTGTCTTTCACAGCTGAACAAACATGGCTGGTGCTCTGCAACCCCTGTCAATTCTGACAACCAAATTTGTTCTAATTTCATCCTATATTTATTTTATAGTTACAGCAGAATAACATGCAACACTGGTCCTAAGCCTATATCAAACGGTTACACAGAATGAAATCTTACGGGGTGGAATGCTTCGATTTGCACACCGAGGTGTGTTTACAGATCTTGGGAGGTTATTTCTGTAGATTGCATGCCTACGTGCAGTGTGGACAAGAAGAAAGAAAACATGCTATGGACAGCCTAAAGTGATGCTCCTTGACTCAGTATCAGTTGTGGCCAGTTGTGGAAAGAGGTGAGCTGGCTCTTCATCTCTACTTGAGGCTAGTGGCTGGAGGCCCAACCAAAGATCACACCCAAATCTCTGAGCAAACTGCCAAGAAATGAGTTGCATAGTAGCTAATGTAGATGCCAAGATTTGACAAGGAAAAAACAGTATGGAATAGAAATATATAGATATTCTAATTCTTAGTCTGCTGCAAGGTTTTTGATCCTGTTTGCAAACCCATACATCATGACTGAACAATGTTACAGGAGTGCAGTGCTAAATAAGGTCAAATCATCACGATGCACAACGTTGATGTCTGAAGAGCCACGTATCACAGAAACATTCATATACTGGTTGCATACATGGACTACCAACCCGACCACGCTGACTGCATTATTATCTTTCAAGAATTTAAATTCAGTGTATGTGCAGCACCAAAAAAAAGAAAGAAAGAAAGAAAAAAGAATTGCTTTGGGTCCATTATTCATTTCCTTTACAACAAATACCACCACTGGGCAACTTCTCTGTCTGCAAAAGCACAAGAGGCCTTTTCAGAGCAGCCGTTTTAACTCATTATAAAGAAAAGTACAGCTGATCCTTGTACAGCAGTGAAACTGAAACAGAAATCCACCATCTTTGATTTGTGTGAAAACATGTGAAAATGCTTCTCATGAGAAAACCTACAGTAGGGGCACTGGGAGACAAACCTGCCTAGCAATCCCTTTTCAGCACAGAATATTTCTCAGTGTCTGTGCAGCAGTAGTAGTAAAGATTTTCATTTGTTGAGCCCTGTGTTTCCTCTTTCAAAGGACTAAACTGGATTTTGAACAGGGAATCATCCTCAAGACAGGGTCGCGTGGATTAGCCAATGATCCTAGGGTACAAACAAAATGTGTGCCAGTTATCCTGGCACACATTTGGAGCTTTTAGGAATGTGAAGTTGTTTATTTTGCTACATGTTAGTGATAAGAAAATAAATGTTCCTGTTATCCAGGTAGATGTGTGACATGCGCAAATGTGAGTGCGCTACCAGAACGGCCTATGAAGGAGACACACAGCTGATGTGAGTATTGAGGTGAACTCAATTTCGGAGTTGTGTACAGTATTCGTGAGAGCAAAAAGAGGATTGCCAGCTGACCCCCATCCCTTTTGACTATCAACCTCATTCCTCCTCCCATCATTTCCCTCCCCTGATGTTTTGGCCACATCAATATCACCTCCTCCTTTTCCAAACCTCCCACAAGACCTCACCTCATCCCCTCCCCTGCCCTGCCCTGAGCTCTTCAGGTCCTCCAGGCTGAGAGGTCAGTATGGGTCAGGAGCTCGTGACTCCCTCATTCACGGTCTCTCCTCTCTGTCCTGACCCCCAGTGTTGTTCTATCACAGCTCTGTTCCCTTTTTCTGTCCTCCACACAAACACTCACCCTCTCCACTCATTATCTGACCTACTTTTTTCTCTCTCTTCGCTTTCTCCCGCTTTCTGCGCTCCTTCGTTAGCTCAAGCTGTTCTTGGATGCCATATTGATTGGGGTTTCTATTCACCTTCACTCACATCCTCTTCTCTCCCTCTCTCTATTCCTTTTGTTCCCCAGTGTACTGTAATGCTCAAACCTCTTTGATCCGCGTGTTTGTGTCTGTGTACTGCTTTCCTAAATGTCTCCATTTACTGTAAGCTCTACTACCACGCTATGCACAATTTCTCTCTGTCCAGCAAACGCACACATACACACAAACACACATATTACAGATATATACTGACTTTACTTTGATTTCTCTCTAACCTTAACGATAGCAGGTACTTGGTTAACCCTCACCTTAAACTGACCTTATGCTAAACTTAAAATACGGTGAATGTCTTCACTGTACAGTTTAATAATTTACATCATTGGGACTCCCTAACCAAGACATACCCCCATTATGTGTCTGCTTAAACAGATCCACAACATGAGTAACATCTGGACAACCCACACACACAGAAAAAAACATCATACACATAGTCAGGCTCACATTTTATTTATTGGTCTGTTCAGTCTGACTTTTTTCTTCATTTTTGTGTTTGCGTGCACTTTTGGATGTGTGGGTTTTTTGCACATGATATAAACCAACATGTTTCTCCCAGCATGTTAACCAGGAGTCTTATGTGGAGCGTGTTTTCCCAAAGGCCACCAGTGTTAAATCTTCATTTTGAAGAAGGACCGCACAGCTAAAAACCTCAGGTACTTTAGGGGATTCACTCACAAACCCGCATGGGCACAGTGCGCATACACATTATATTAACAGAGAAAACACAAACACCGCTGAGGGGAGGGGCTGCACTTTACCCCCACATAGACGAAGGGGGAGGAGATGAGGTGCAGAACAAAAATTAGAAACCAAATTAGAGGAACTGGTCAGGCGAGGAGAGGAAGAGAGGAGATGGAGGGGTGGGAGGGAAAAGGGTAGAAGGAAAGGTGGACTAGGACAAACAGAGCCGGTGACCTGAGGAGGGAGTGTCTGAGAACCTTACCAGCATGGATCAACAAGAAGGCTGCTGAGAGGACAGAAATACAAGTTAAAACAGTGAGCGCAACACACTGAGAGAAAAAGAGCACGAGTACAAATGTCAAACATGTTTGTTGGTGTGAGGCGTCTTTGCCCAAACTATCACGTTTTGACCCTTGTGTAGCACCTCTAAAATGATCCCAACAGAAGCCTCTCTTGTGCCCATCACTCTTTGACCTCACGCTAAACCCCCTCCCACCCTCCACCCCCAACACATGTCATCATCACCCCCTCACATCCCAGTGAGATAAACACAGGTTTGAACACAACGAAGCCTCACAGCAAAATAGGATTTTTTAAAAACTCACACGGCACACTGCGACCCCCCTGGCTCCCGCTCGTGATGAAACCATCTCCTGACTGGTGCATCCCACGCCTTCCCATTCAGCCTCTCCTTATCGAAGAGCGTAAAAAAAAAAAAAGAAAGACAGAGAGTCAGCAGGGTGGGGCTGGAGAAAAAACACTTATCATATTGTCATTCTGATGACTTTGCCTCTTCCCACTTACAATGCAGCGTTCTAGTCATCACACCTAGATACGTGCAATTTGCACCGGCGTAACGCTTGATGAGTATCCCCCTCACATAAAATAAACCCGTCCTTGATGTGAAGACAGTCTAACTGGGATACTTATACATTACAACCTCCTACAACCGTGACCTCCGCCCCCAACCTCTTCCAATTCTTCCCCATTCTCCCTCTCTCATCCTTTCTGTAGCTTCCTCTCCCTTTCTGTCTCCCTGTCTTCTATTGCCTCATCTCTTTCTCTTGTTGGTGTAAGTAAGCAGCTTAAACACCTACAGGGTGTGACATTGGGGCCCCACGCGCCTCGGAATGCAGTCAGTGCGAGCGGGAGAAGGCAGCGCTGAAAAGGAAAGCGTTTCATCCGTCTATTCTCTCCTCCCCGCTCTGCCTGGCATCGACGGCGCGAGTGTGGTTAAGGCATAGCCAAGGCTGTCCCCTCACATTAGCCGGGGCTGAGCCAGACAAGCCGTCATCCCCCCCCCCGCAAGACTGTCCTCCACTGCTCATCTTAACACCCCCCCCAATCAAAATTTTTTTTCTCTCATCCTCTCATCCTCTCATCCTCTATCCTCCTCTCCTCCACTCAGCTCAGCTCTGCCATGGGCACCAGTCCCCAATCTCCAAGGTGATTATGACAAAAACGAACGACCCCCAAGAGACGGGGCCAGCAGAGATAAGAGAGAAAGAAGAGGATGGTGGAGGGAGAGAATGAGGAGGAGGAGGAAGGGATTGGAGATGGATGATGTAACAGAGAATTTTGGCTGTGCATTATGATTTGGGTTGAAAATTTCAGAACCAGCAGCTCATAGCAGTTCATATCTATCTATATCTGTATCTCTCTATCATACTGAAATTAGTTTTGTGCAGGAAGAAAGAAGCCAGTGGTGGTAGGTTGATAGCTGTGGGGGGAATTAAACAAGTACTCTTGTACTGCAATGCATATGGATACCTTTACTTTATGTATTTCTTCCAGCTTCCAGCTTGCTACTTTCTACTTGTACTTTGCTTCATTTAAGAGGGAAATACTTTTTTGGTTTCGAACAACATATGGTCCATTGGTGTAAATTAAAATAAATTAAACTACCCGGCAGTGCATTAAAATCTGATTCAAACCAATCCAATAATATGATCCAATAACAAAGACTATTAAAGGCCATTATGTATAAGGAATACTTCTTAATTTGAATGCCTACAAGGGACTGAGGTACCAGATAGATAGATAGATAGATAGATAGATAGATAGATAGATAGATAGATAGATAGATAGATAGATAGATAGATAGATAGATAGATAGATAGATAGATAGATAGATAGATAGATAGATAGATAGATAGATAGATAGATAGATAGATAGATAGTCATTACATGCTGTATATAATTAGCTAGATACAACAAATAAGATCCTATTTCTTCTGCAAGGGTCAAAGATCATTGCTGTGGTGTGGAATGGGGTCATGACCCCACATGGTCAGCAGAGTCAAATCAAGTAGCAGTGCTGAACTCGAGGAGGTCATTAAAGAGGCAGAGTGTCCTGATGGGGACAAGCAGCATGGGGGGAGGCTGTTAACCCCTTCCTTCGCCTTTCCCTGCTGAAACGAGAGAAAGCAACGAGAAAGGAAATGTAGTGGAGGAGAAGAGATGAGAGGTCATATTATTGTAGCATAGCAACCCAGGTTTCAGTGTGGGTTGAGGCGAGCAATAATATATAATATTGCTGAGAGGTTAGACAGCTTAGAAGAACCTTTCAAGATGGATGTGGAAAGAGAGGTGCACTTTCTGCACAGAAGAGGGGGAGGGAAGGTAGGAGAGGGGGTGGGGGTGAGCCGCGTCGGTAGAAAAAAAATAGCCCAATCCTCCCATCTCCATCCACTCCCGACACTCGTCTCTTTCTCACTGTCTCTCACTCTCTAATACTATGTTAGTTTCCCTCTCTCTATCTTACTTTCCCTCCCTCTTCTTCCGCTCTGTGCATCATTAAAACAAGCAGAGTAGTGTTCAGAGCGTGGGGCTGAACTGAGACGGTGACCTCCACAATAAGAAGATGTTCTTGCTTCGGGGAAGAGAAGGTCGTTTTGTACTCCTCTCTGTCTCTCTCTCTTTTTCTTCTACTTACTTCCATTGGAGTAAATGAGATTTGGAGGGGTAGTATAGTGGAGGAAGGGATCAAGAGGGTAGACATGCAGACGGTGAAAGACGAAGAAAGAAAGATGCAGAGGGAGAGAGGGCTGTTTAATGTAGGATTCATAACACAGAGAAGAAGAATATGATAAACAGGAAAGATCTGAATTCCCCTAAAGTAAAGTGGATAGTAGGGTTAGAGCAAGGCAGCCAGGGGCTGATGCCACAGAAATGGGCATGAAAAGCCTGAATATGAGTCTGCCTGCAGTTTCATTTGGGAAGAAGATCCTCCTTGCTCGGAAATGAGTAAAATACATCTTCCTTGTCCACACATGCCGATGGACAGCATGAGGTCAGCCAGGAGCAATTGTTATCAAAGAAAGCCACGATGTTGGATGTGGTGATGCGCAGCTTGTCCAGGGGCATCTTTTCATCTTATACATACAATAGTCACCAAGGCCTGAGGCCTTAGGGAGGACAGAAATTCCTACGGGTGACACAAGGACAGGCAGTGGTGAACAGCTCCACTGCCCCCCCCCCCCCCCCCCCCCCCCCCCCAACTCCACGTGGTGCCTTCACGCTGGCACAAAATGTGTGGGCAGCGAGCACAAACACATTCTCTGAATCCTCCAGATGATTATGCATCCCTTAAATCCAATAACCTCAATTCATTCTGCTTTTCCTGGTGTCATTCTACATTGTAATTCATTCATTTACACTTTCTTTGACAAATCAGCTCATTCTCTGGATTCTTCTCCTCCATTATTAATGCTACCCTTCCTTACTTTCCTCTTACCCCTCATTCCTTTCCTTCCTCCCTCCCATCCTCTCATCAGTGGACTTGGGTCCCATACTCTTAATTTGGCCTTTCTCTCCGAGGGAGGACTCTCTTTATAAAAGGCTTGTCGTTTCCCAATACTGATTTGAGTATCACTAAGCTGCACCTTCACACATATTGTTGTCTCACACCTTGTGCCAAATATTCCTTTGTAAAGCCTTCCCCCATCCCCTGCCTGCACCTGGTAGAGATAGTGTTCTTTCAGCCGCAGGCTCTGCCTTCTATACAAGCAGGGCTAGGATGGCACAAGCAGCACACAGCTGTTCCCCTTGGTAAATTGATAGTGAAGGGTAGTGGATGGGGCTTTGAAAGCGCCTTGTGCTATTTTTGTGACAGTTGTAGATTTTTTTTGCTGTTTAATTCAATGTGACCAATTATGCTCCCGCGATCCTCAGCAGGGGAGCTTGGAGAGCAAATTAATACTTGACTTCAAAAAGTTTTCCTAAAGTGCGTTTACATTCTTCATCCTGTTTTTTTGTCTTTTGTTTTTTCTCTGATTCAAATACAAGTCATTAGAAAGGGACCTGGTCTCACTTCCTGCGCTGAGATCATGTGTGTTCTTTGTGTCTGGCTTTAAACTTCTTCTCTGCCTCAGCAACAAACTGTTAAAGTCTAAACAACAAGCTTACTTTCATTATTTAATAGCAAAACTTAGGTGGGAAAAGCAGAATACAGAAGAACAGTGACTGCCCCTTTGGGTAAACAGCAGCCCACAACACACCCATCACCTTGTGCTTCAAGGACTCTTTGTAAACATAAGTACCACACACACTCACACGCTAAACCCACTGTAATACCGAAATCCCGCTTTTCCCTCACACCACTCGCTCTCTCCTGGGTGGATTGCCTTGATGAGTGCTCCTAGGAGTGAATACATGTGTAAGTGGCCTAATGACGCCTAAACCCATCTATGAGCAGACAGAGGGGGAGAGAAAAGAGCGGGCGAGAGACAGGAGGAGTGGGGTTGAGGAGGGGATGCCAGGGTCATGCTTGTCGTGAGAGGCGGATTGGAAGGCCACGCTGGCGTGAGGGAGCACAGCTTTGAGTAAAGCAGCTTGTTTCAGAGAGGGATTGTGTTTGCAGACCCTACTCACAGAGAGAGCGTGTGTGTGTGTGTGTGTGTGTGTGTGTGTGTGTGTGTGTGTGTGTGTGTGTGTGTGTGTGTGTGTGTGTGTGTGTGTGTGTGTGTGTGTGTGTGTGTGAGAGAGCGAGAGGGATCTGTGCCTGGGCATTACAGACCTACAGCCTTAATCCACATGGCCTGACATCCTCTGTTATCCAGCCCTCTGCAGCCAACTACCAGACTGATGGAGATACAGCTCTACCCCCTGCTGCGCCACGCCACACATCACTCTCCACAGACACACACACACGTGCATGCACGCACAGTGCATGTTTTGCTGTACTACTCGCTCTCTTCCCCATATTTTGTCCCCACTTCCTCAAACCTAAAATGATTCCTGGTCATAGCCCATATATTCTATTTCCTAAGAAATAGGCTCATACCCAGTTCCTCATTACATCCACACACAAAGTTCACTATAATCAGTGACACACACAAACTTTAGTCTGTTGACACTGTAAAAGTTCCGAATAAAGAGACAAGTTCTATATTTAAAATATTAATAATAATTAAAGTTTCCTTATGAGTTAATATGCATTTCCCCTCAGTTTTCTTTGTTTACTTTTATACTTGTACTTATTTTAGGTACATCTATTTTATGCTACTCCTTCATCTGCTGGATTTCTGTACATCAAAGAAGGGACCAGTCATAGCAAATGCTTATACACTCACTGGAAACTTTATACACCTGTTTGACTGTTCATTAATGCAAATGTTTAATCAATCAGTCACATGGCAACTGCTCTGTGCATTTAAGTTTTTATGGTGAAATTCTAAGTGAGCATTAGAATGAGGTAAGTGATTTAAGTGACTCTGGACGTGGCGTAGTAGTTGGGTCAAATGGGCTGCTTTCATAAACTGCTGATCTACTGAGATTTTCCTGCACAACCTTCTCTATGGTTTACAGAGAATGGTCCAAAAAATTACAAAATATCCAGTGAGCAGCAGTTTTCTGGGGATAAAAATGCCTTGTTGGTGCCAGAGGTCAGAGGCGAATGGGCAGACTGCTTCAAGCTGACAGGGAGGCAATGCTAATTCAAATAACCATCCATCCATCAACCTGGAGTGGGAGGGTGGGGTGGGGATGGAGGTGGCTATTCAAATAACTACAAATATGAAGAAGAGCATCTCTGATTGCACAACACATGGAAGATGGGCTACAGCTACAGAAAACCACACAGGCTGCTCCTGTTAGCTAAGAACAGGAAGCTTAAGCTCCATCGGCTCAATCAATTTGAACAATAGAGGGCTGGCAAAAGGTTGCCTGGTTTGAGTCATGATTTTTTTTCTGTGGCATTCAGATGGTAGTTTCAGAATGTAGGTAAGTAATATGGCATAAACAACATGAAAGCGTGGATGGATCCTGCTTGGATCAGGCTGATGGTGGTGTACTGGTGTGGTTGCTATGTTCTTGGTACGCTTTGGAATCCTTACTACCAACTGAGTGTCATTTAAACACAGCAGTCTACCTGAGTGTTATTCACCAGCTGGGCCCACGTCCTCATTTTAGGTTTGACAGCATTTTAATAGATAAAGGTGAATGGCTTGGACATGAATTGAGCTGCGGTTTGGGGAAGGCCTCGAAGGGGACTGGTGGCTGCTCCCGGGCCTGACAGATCCCCATGTACTAAACAGAAGTGCAGAAGTTAAAGAATTGAAAAGGGGAGGTGGGTGGGGCATGTAAACAAGAATGAACAGCTTGTAGAACTGGAGGAACATATATAGATAAGAACCGGAAGGAGTGTGTTTGGAAACATTGGTCCCACTCCTGAAATTCAGACTTTATCTCCAATTGCTGACCATGACGAACCCTATATGACCAAAGTGTAGCCATGTTTTGATGGCTGGTCCCAGAAGGATAGCACGCCGCGTCACAACGTTCAGATTATCTAACTAAACATGACAATGATTTCACTGTACTCGACTGGCCTCCATAATCACCAGATCTCAATCCAACAGAGAACCTTTGGGAGGAGGTGGAACAGGAGATTCACATCATGGATGCACAGATGACAAATCTGCTGCTCTTGGGCTAAAACTCTCTGAGCAACCTTCCCTCCTTGTTCAAGCTACTTAAGACTCAACTAGGTGCTGGAAAGAATTTATGCAGTTCTGATGGTAAAACGGCGTCCAACCCAGTACTTAATAAAGCGATTAGTGAGTCTATAGTAAAATGCGATGTAAACAGTTCTTGTGTTTGTTGTAGCTCTACAGCATAGAATACCACATGAAAAGGATGTTTGAATAGTGGAAGATGTTGGGATGAATCTTATAACTGAAGCAGAAATACACAGTGTCAGGTTTCAGAGTTTGTATTGTACCAAATGCTATCTACACACCTATGAATGTGAAAGTCAGTGTAATACATGTCAGCCAGTCGGCCAGCACAAGTTGGACTGCGATGCCCTGCCTGATCTTATGACACCTGCAGTTTATCTCAACACCCTTTGGAAGCATCTGACTCCAGGTCCAGCTGGACTAAACAAGAGTTTTCAGATAAATAAATAAATAGACAAACAAGCCCCACCTCCTAAGAGTATGTTCCTCAGAATAGCAACATCTGTGCTTTTGCATTTTGAATGAATTTGTTTTAGTAGTAACAGAGTATTTTTACATTGTTGTATTGACGTTTTTACGCCAATAACAACAGCAAAAAAAGTCCTTCTTCCGTGTCTGAGAATTTTCATCTGTTCAGTCAGTCCATCTGTTGACTCTAAACCCACCGATACAGACCTGTACTTTAACGGGAAGTACACTACATTCCAATAAATGCACTGTTTGTTTTGGACTAGCACAGAACTTCTCACATATGTCCCCCCTACCTTTTGTGTTAAATGTTTGCCACCTCATAATTTTCCCCAGAACTTAAAGGCATGCAATGAGAAGAAGAAGAAAAAATCCATCATGTGTGAAAAGGAGAGCTCAGGCCGAAAGTGGAATTACCCCTGACTTTTTGCCAAAAAAGAGACACTTGCAGGCCTGAGCATCACATGTCTGTCATAGGTGTTTTCCAGTCAAACTGTGTCAAACTGCAAAAGCCACTCTTGTTTTTGTTTTGTTTTTAAAATCTTGACTGATCGGTGTTTTCTTGTTGTTGCCACAAGAGGGGGTAAGTTACAATAATCCCCCGGTCACTACTGAGCCCTATGGCAACAGACGCACAAGCTAGAAGACCCACGGGGGCTCATCACAGCCCCACTGCTTACATCATAACGCATATTATTACTACTATTATTATTATCATCATTTCGGAATCCGTTTCGGAATCATTTCACATTAAATGGATATAGGCTACACACAGTGCATTCACGCTGTCTCATTTCCTGACTGTCCAGAGAGACAGCGAGAGGAGATACGGGGACACGGAGAGAGAGAGAGAGAGAGTGTGTGTGTAGGGTTAGAACTGAGAGAAGGGGAGAGAGAGCGAGAGAGAGGGAGAGAGATAGACATGCACAGAAGAGGAGGAGGAGGGGGAGGCTCCTGATACCAAGACACGGAAAAGCAGGGGAGGGAAAGAGAGAAAGAAAAAGGGGCTGGTGGAGGAAGAGGAGCGGGGAGTTGGAGAAAACGGGGAATAAGACTTACAGAGAGCATACAGAGGAGAGGAAGGAGAGTACCTAGTGCTTTGGACATCCCCTCCTTTCTTCTCTTAGGCTGTCACACCAGATTGGACTCCGAAGGACCGACACCACGTCCACCCCAGACCCCATGGGGTAACAGGTATGTCTGACTTCCTTATATTACTAGTAGCCCTTTAAAAAAATACAGCGTTCAGCCTCTCTCCCTTTGGTAACAGGTTTAAGATTTCATTGAGACGCGGCGGATATCGCAATATTTCCATGGCTTCA
Source organism: Diplotaxodon limnothrissa (assembly GCF_057381915.1). Classification (NCBI taxonomy): domain Eukaryota; kingdom Metazoa; phylum Chordata; class Actinopteri; order Cichliformes; family Cichlidae; genus Diplotaxodon; species Diplotaxodon limnothrissa. Next base: position 27,623,982 of record NC_140615.1, on the reverse strand, counting down.
GGCTCTATCTTACCAACAATTAGTTTTCTGCCTCACGGAGCCATCGCGTCTACAGCTGATAGTTGGTGGGCGCACAGGTTGGAGACATGACACAATGCAACTCTTCACAAATCGTGGCGCTATAGTAGTTGGCCATCGGAAAAGCTACTGTATGAAGGCCTGTCTGTCTGTTTTTTATTTCTTTCTGTTTTTTTCTCTCTCTCAGTGCTTTTTAGTCTAGTCCGTCGGCATCATGTTAGCCACGCAGAGTGCATTTTGACAGCGATATACCCGACCGAGTGAGCAGGCAACAGTCTGAAAGTACGCCTACCTGTTCCATACGTGACAGCCAGCTGTCTATTGCGCTTGTTGATATTTGGAGAAGCTGTAATTTGTTGAATGGATACGCATATTAAAGCCATATTCCACACATTAGGCGGCGAATTATTAAACAGATAGACCAAAAAAATCTATTCCTGTCCACTTTGCTGTGTTTTTCCACATGTGTTTGAATATACTACCAAACTGCTTCAAATCCAAATGAATATTACTAGTATAAATGGGTAGTAAAATATACTTTTTTCATTGTTAGCGCGCAGGAAGAAAATGCAGTTTCCAGTTTGCGTAATTTACGACTGGTTTTGAATAAAAACCATGCACCACTTAGTCAAACGTGTCCTTTTGACTTTTCGAAAAAGCCCATCTTTTAGGTTAGGCAGGTGTATGTGACACTTGCCGACACATACGTAATTTTTCTCTTGGGGTTCGTGTCAGCTCCTCGAGTTTGACGAAACCACCGGATCCTGCTGAATTTTTTTACAAAGTTTTGAAAAGCATGACACGATATCGCCACACTGATTGGGGTGTGGGAGGATTGTGAAGCGCACACGCCGTACCAGAAAATACGAGTGATGCTCCGTACAGCCGTCTGGAGGGGATTCAAAATGAAAGCGCTCTGAGTCTGGAAGACAAGGGCTTAAACCCTCCTCCTTCTCCCCTCGATTAACCTCCGTTTGGGGGATTTCTCCAGCTGGAAATTTCTGCTGCGTCAACACCCAACCCTAGAGTACCAGACAAGACAGAGGGGGGATTTTGTTTGCAGATGGTGCTCTTGGGTATTTTTTTTCTTCTTCTTTTCTTTTTTGTAATTGTTGAGGTACAGCTGATCATCATCTGATCCGCGTTGAGAGTTGAAAAGAGAGTGGCGTCAAGTGTTTTCTGTTTATTAAAGCTGAAGCGTCTCTCCCGCTCGGTCTGTCTCCAGCGCTGTGGGTACAGTGTATGTCTGCTGTCTGTGTCTGCCCTCTCAAACCGGTCAGTTCCGTCTTCCTCCATTTTCTACCATGCTTACCATGTGAGAGGGGAACAACCCCACTTCATTCACGCTCTGTAAAGAAAACGGCGGTGGGCCCCTAGCTGTTGTGCATCCCCTGCACAGCCAGGTGAGCGCTCAGCAAAGAGATCTATGCATTGCTCTAATCACTGTCCATTATCACAGGGGATTTCAAACTTTAATATAACATAGGACAAACTTAGACTGACGCTGGGATTTATTCCTCATGAGATTATTTTAATTATTTCATCTTGTTATGTATAACCTACATCAGTTAAAGCCTGTTTTTCAGAATAGGCAGAAGCAAAGTTACAAGTTACAAAAGTCAGCGAGAGAAGGCTGAGAAGACATATACTTGGGCTTTTTTGTGCTAACACAAATCAAACAAAAACACTGCAGATTTAAATCGTGCCCTTTTGGCTTATAGCTTTGTAATGCCAGTTAGATCTAGGTCTTTTCCTCTGTTTGACATCATCTAACTGGATCTCTGGGATTAAGAGACCATCAAGCCATTTTTCCAAATTGTCTTAGGCCTCTCTCTGGATTTGTCTGGTTACTTTGTCCTTCCTACTACTCAGTTAAGAGTTGGCGCTTGATATGATAAATCCTCCAAAGTCTTTTATTCAGTAATTCAATTACTGTAGGCTTGTCTGTGTGTGTGTTTGTGTGTTTGCATGCATGCCATGCACATTTTGCAAAGTCCTCATGAGGAGTTGAAAGCCTAATTATCTTCTTTTAATGCCTACAATCCTCAGCTGTTCTGGCATTCAAACACATTTCAATATGCCATCCATACTGTCACCTTAGCTTCATCCACAATCCTGTCTGTGGGTCCTGACATGACATCCCAGTGGGGCTGCTTCCCTAAAGTGGGGTTGTGTAGTATCATTATTGAGAACAGTGAATGTCAGTGTTTCTGTGTGTGTGTGTGTGTGTGTGTGTGTGTGTGTGTGTGTGTGTGTGTGTGTGTGTGTGTGTGTGTGTGTGTGTGTGTGTCTGCACCTCCATCTGTGTGTTCCACGGGGAGAATATAATACAGACCAAGACAACAGTTACAAGGATGAGTGGAGGAGGAGTGTAGGCGAGATCGGCCGAAAGATGGAAAAAATATTAGCTGCGCGTGTTCTTGTGGGACTGCAAAGCAGGATTTGAAGCACTTTACACTTGTGCATTCTCTCATGAATGGACCTTTTGAAGTTGATTAAACAAGATTAAGTGCATCAGCATGACTTTTCTGTCTTTTTCTCGGTTGAAACCAAAGTTTCCCATCGTGTTTGCTGGAGGCTGGCGGAGGTTGTTGCACTGAATAATATCCACACGCCGCAGCAGATTTTGGACATCTGTGGGAAACGGTGAGGGTGTGGCTGTGTGTGAATAGAGGGTGAGAAAATGAGAAGGAGGGCTCTTGGTTTGGGTGGTGGTCAGGTATGAAGCTCAAAACTATGGCCTCTTCATTGTGTGTGTGTGTGTGTGTATGAATGCAAGCCTGTAGCTGTGTAGGTGGTACTCAGGTTGTGGGCTGAACTGTGTGGTAGCGAGTTGGTCGACTTCAGCTACGCAGACCCTGGGGATGTAGTGTACTACACCCTCACAACATCAAGCGTGTGTTCATATAAACAGTGTGGCAATACTCTAAACAGTAAGTTTATCTAATTTACAATACATTTTCCCAAAAGATAGAAGGATCAGTGCTCCACAAAGACACATTTGTCCCTGTTAACAACCTTGTACTTGATTCATCTCCCTGTCTCTATCTCTCCCTGCCAGTTTTCTCAACCCGATTGCCCCTCAGAGCTTACTTGTTAATGGGAACACCTGTTTGGTTAATTCACTGCAAAATGAACCACTTACTCTGGCATGTACATGTCTTACATGACACAACACATCTCTCTGGAGTTTTGTGACAACTCTGTTTCCTACCTGTTACATCGTGGATATTATAATTCTCACATCTATTTCATTTTTAGACAGTTTGGCACATATTAACCCCCCACCTGCCCCTACCCATATCTCTACCAGTTCCATCCCCCCATTTCGTAATAGCTCCCGAGGCCCTTTAGCTTAACTGGTTCTATAGCTCATTGTGCAGGGATGAATACAGGTGTTCCTAATCCCCATAGGGTTACACGGATGCTGTGGGGGATGTGTGTGCGTCCATGTATTTGTGTGTAACAGCTGGCTTCCCTTTCTACTCATTTGACATACTCTATCTGCCCCCAGCAGAGAGAACAGGTGAGTTTAATCCATCCCCACCCCAGACCCGCACACATGTGCAGAATTACTCCCTACCTCTCACATATATCTTAATATTTCATAGCGTTGTTTGCGCTCACAGGACGTCAATGAAAATAACAATCTGTTAAGTTCCTTTCTTTCGTTACTTTGTCCCTGAATTTTAAATTAAAAGGTCGTTTCCAGTTTTTAATCTTTTTTTTTGTCTTTTACACTTCAGAAGAAAGATTGAAGTCCTGAAGGAAAATTTAAATTTGATTGCTGCTAAAAATAAATGCAAGGGAATTTTGAAAATTTTTGCTTGGGAGCTGTTGATATTGCAAAACACCTTTTTGGATCACACATTCCTGAGAAAACAGATGACGGATTTCACTTTGCGTGCTCTCACCAGGGTGTGTTTTTCTTTTATTTAGGAATGTGGAGCAGAACGGCTTTTTTTCCAGGGAGCCATCATCACACAATGCTTATCAGCTTCATGAGCAATTTTCTGGAATTGGCAACATTATCTAACAGCAGTTATGAATTGCATCAATGCGTACATTCGGGCCAGCTTGTGAAAACCGATCAGATCCTCTCCATTATTTCGTCACCGCACTTCTAATTGTTGCTTTAATATTCTGTGCGTTTTCACTTGCTCGGAAGCTGTCAAAACAAAATTGCAACAAGTGAAGTGAAGATGGCAGTTTTGCACGTCAGGTAATGCAGGCCGGTTAGATAACAAACACATATTATCTTCCAGTTAGCATTCTGTCTGTTGGTAATAAACAAACAAGAGACAAAACAGAAATTATATCTGTTTTCTTATCCCTTTAAGCTTGCTTATTTACACTACATATTTCTCCGTCTCAGGCAGTTAGCAACTGTGCCCTTCATGTTTTTTTCCATTAACGCCTTTGGTGTTAAGCTACAGATTACCCCATGTTTTAGGATATTCTGACTCAAACTTTTATATCTCTGTGGGAAGTATGAAAAAAATCAGCTTTTTAGAGTTAATCTGTCTTTTTGCATCCAAGTTATTTAAAAAAAAGGACTGATCACAGTAATTTGCAAAAGAATGACACACAAGAACAACGTCTGCGTTATGAACCTGTGATACTGTTTCACCACTCTCTAGTAATGAGCTGACATGGGACTGATTAGCGTTGTTGTTCGCATGATTTGCTTTTGTTGATAAAAACATATTTTATCTTACCCAGACTTTCTTACCTCTTTCTAGATGATTAAATGATTTCTGCCTCTTTTGCAAATTGTTTTACTCGTCCTTGAATATTTCCAATTGTCACTGTTTTTGGCTCAGTGTCATATGTATATATGCTGGGTAGGCCGTCCTTAATGCATAATCATTACCTGGCGTGGATGAACTGGTAAACCAGTGAGAAAATACAGTCTGCACGAGCGCGCTCGCTCAGTTGAATTATTTTATCAACAAGATAGTTGGCGTCCTCGTCTCTCCACTTTGCAGAAAGGTCACCATCTCCTTAGTCAAATTTATATAAGCCATTAGAAACTTGAAGGTTTTTGGGCTTAGAAAAACCTCTTTGTTGAGGTCTGGAGTTTGCAGACTGTTGAAAGCTTCATATAAGTACATGGTTGTTAGTTGTTATTTTCCCAGTGAAAGAGTTTGTCTTTTATACACATAGTGTGAGCATTTGATGAGAAATTGAGCGGCTTTGAGCAAATACATCTTTAGAAACAGTCAACTAGCCTCGGGCTCTGGCTGGTGAGAGATTTCCATATCAAAGCTCAGGTGAGAGAACGAGACAGGGGAGGCAGAGCGAGGAAGGAAAAGAGGGAACGTGAAGGAGAGAGAATGGAGAGGGGGGTGACTGTCTTGGAGGAGGGGTGGTGGTGGTGATGAAACAGACATTCATTCCAAAAGCGCTCTAGCCCTTGTTATTCTGTCGCTTTTTTTTGTGCAGCACAGTTTAGTCTGTGTGTGTCAGTGCTGTCTGTCTCAATCTAAACTCCTGCATAAAAAAACACACACACGCAGAAAGGAAGGTTGGCAGGACTCAAATACAAACCAGCACCTTTCTGTACTCAAATAGCACACAAAAACTGTCTCTACAACCTTATGTTGACTGGCTCTGACCGCAGAAACAGTGTGTGGAGCAGAGAATGGTTTTCTCCCACTAATACTGAATAACATCTGACCTGTAAGCTTCTGCCAATATTTGGATCTCAGTTTAATATTAGTACTGTAGCATAGAGCCATCATTTTCCCTGGAACTATTTCTCTTCTTTAGCTATAAGTATCAGACCCATGGAATTGATGGCGACACTCTAATTAATGGATAGAGTTTTCGTTTGACGCTTTCAAAGATGTGTGTGTGCCTCCGTATGTGTGTGCGTGTTTCTGACGAACATTATTCAGCTTTGTAGAGTTTTGTAATCCAGCCATGGACTCAGGCTAGAGTGCTAAAGTGCTGCTAACAAGGCCTGTTTAACATTCTCTCCCCTGCTCAACATACAATTATTCCACTTCGCTGCCATTAACATGTACAGTAGGACTGGGCTTTTAATTGGCCTGATATGACTAATGCCAGATCAACTTGGATTTGCTAATTAGTTTTTGCTTTAAAAGTGCCATCAGGACATGAAATATTCATTGATGTGAGGTGGAGCGAGGACTGTGGGTGGTATTAGTGGGATATTAGTGGTATAGGCAGGCTGCTCGAATGTGCTGGGAGAAGAGATTGAACCTACGTTGGCCTGTTGTGGTCGGTTATTCATACTTTGGGTGAGGTGTTAGTTTTTTCGTCATAATTTCAGACACCCACACACACACACACACAAAGAGAGACACGCACACAGATTCGTTGCGCTCACGCACGCACGCACGCACACCACCTCCTTTCTCAACATCACAAGGCCACCTCGTCGTCTCCAGCCTCCACCTCTTCTCTCTTTCTCTCCCGCTCTCACTTCCCCCTGTGCCCTTCTCCCCCTTCCCATTATTTCATCTCCTATTTTTTTCTTCTTGCCTTCTCATCTCACATCCTCTTCTCTCCTAACCTTTCTGCGTTCCTTCACTTTGCCCTAGCCCCCCGTCGTCCCCGCGCCCACCTCCCCTTGCTCCGTCCCAGCTGTATCAACCTGACTTTTTTCTCTCCAGGCCTCTTCTTCCTCATCCTCTCCCTCCACTTCCTCCTCCTTCTCCAAATTCTCCTTTTCTTTTTTTCCCCTCCCACTCCTTAATCTTCCACCTCTCCTCCTCCGTCTCTCCTCCACCACCCCCTCCTCTGCTGTAAGTGGGCCAGGTGCCTCATGTGGCCTCCCCTACTCCATTTCTCATTTTTACCCTCCCTCTACTCCTTTTCTCATTTTTACCCTTTCTCTGTTCCCTTTCTCATTTTTATCCTTCCCCTTGACCCTAGCGCATATTTATACATTCTGTTAATATGAAAAGTTGCAGGGTCCAGTTTTCTGCCAAATACACCAACAGACTTAGCTCAGATGCGGTATTACCTGTGAAGATAAGCCGTTCAACTTGCAGTAAGTTTTCTGTTAGGACTGGAGGAAGTTATTTCACTTCAGAAAGGTTTTAACAAAGCTTTTTTTTGTTGTTCCAAAACCACGTCCTTTGTGTGTTTACATGTGAAATTCATAAATCAACGAAACAAGTGGACCTTTGTCATAGTGGCCGTACATTTTATGGGCTCTTCGGTGTCAGTGTAGTTCCCTTTATGAACAAAAGAGGTGAAGCCAATCCACATGGGAACAGAAGTGAGTAGGTTCACATCCCTTTTTCGGTGGCAAGGGGCAAATTTCCCCAACGGCCCTGTCACCACTCTTTCCAACACCGCATTTTCAAACATGTACGGGCACACACACACACACTAACTGAAACATGCATATGTAAGCGTCATTGTTGCTGTCTTTTTGTTCTCTTCTAGCACAGTGAGATGGCATTGAGCTTTTCACCTCTCTCTATTTTTTTTCCTCACTCTTCCTCTTTTCACTCATTGCCATTCTGTCTGCCTTTGTCTGTAGCTGGCTCTATCCCCGTGCCCTCATCTTTTTTACTCTATCTTTTTCACCCCCGCATCCCTCCCTCCCTCCCTCCCTCCTGTCTTGTATCTCACCTCCCCCCTCCTGGTTGTTTTGGTGTGTGTGCTGGTGTGTCATGAAGGGGGTGGCAGTTGATTGGTGGTTGGTGGTTTGGACAGACACCTGATACTGGCACTGGCTCACAATGTGGGAATGTGTGACTTCTTCAAAATTAGGTTTCCGTGGTGGGTGTTGTCCTTAGCGATGGTGAGCACCATGGTGAGAGTTTACACAGTGGTCCTTTTGTCCTTCCCTCACTCATTGTGTTTCTTATGCCTTCTTCTCTTTATGAATTTACAGTTCTTTCCATTGCTGTCTGGGGGTCGGGGAGGTGGGCGGGCAAGCAGTAGTTCCAAAAGCCTGCAAGCCATGGCAGCAGTCAACAGGTGACAGTCAGCGTCACGTTCAACTTAACGCTGGCTGAGTGAAGAGACAGACAGATAAGGAGGGAGGGGGTGACAGAAAATGAGGTATCAGGACCGAAGTGAGGATTGAAGTGAAGCGTTTGTCTGATCAAGCCTCACTTTTCGTCAGTCACAGTGGACATAATGGCCTTGAGCCACTCTTCCGTCAATGCAAATGTCCTTTAAAAAGTCCCTTTTTTATAAAAAACAACAACAACAACAACAACAAAAAAACAATTACATTCCAACAAAAGAAACTTTACTTGAAACTTTACCTTAAATCCACTTCTTTTTTTTGCCAGAAGCTTTCGGAGGTATGCCATTAAAATGGAGCAGTTACTCCATGCACAGCACAGCAGCGAAACAAGGAAGACAACGAGTGTAATTGATTTTGTATCTTTGCTGATTACTCTAAGAATTTAGTCAGAAGAGGAGCTGCAGCCTTTTTGTTGAAGAGGTAGAGCCTCCATATCGATGCTATGCATTGACTAATGCCTGTGGTGATACCCTGTGTCATGTACTAAACTCTTAAGTCTTGTGGACTTAACACTAAGTGTTTAGTTCTCCAGAAGTCCACTAAGCAGTGCAGTAGATGAGAAACCTAATGAGTCTATACTGACGGTTTTCCATACTCCCTCCTTCTTCTTTTGCAGCTTGAAGGCTACTTTTTTCCACCTCCTTCCATTTCTGTTGCTTTTGTATTAGTTCCCTGTCTCTCCTCCTCTCTTTCCGTTCTCTTACATCTCCTGTCTCCCTGCCTCTTTCTTACCCTTCACTGTCTCTTTTCTGACTCCAAAATGCGAGTCTCTCTATATTTAGATACTCTTCTCCTCTCCCCTTGATTTCTCTCCCTTTATCTCACCTCCTTTTTTTTTCTGCCGTTGAAGGACAGATTTGCAAAAGCACTCCAAGATTCATCAGTGTTGTATAGCAGCTGCTTTTTGATCAGCTTGATGAGTGACAACACAGCCCCGGGCTATTATATACAAATGTGTTTTTATAAACGCTTCGCTCACTATATGTAAATCCCAGAGCTGCTCAGTAGTACAGTTAGTTTTGGGAGTGTTAGTCACGAGTGAATATTGTATGTGGAGTGCTAAGCTAATACAGTACAATGATGTGTTTATTTTATTTTTTTTAAATGTTTAGTTTTATGTGCGCTCCAGAGTGTTTGTGAATAAGATTAGCAGGGAGTAAAGTCTCGTAATATTTGCTCAGGGTGATGCAGGGTATGCCTGTTGAACCTGTGAGTACACACTTAAGCTGTCGTGGGTTTTTTTTTTTTTGCTCCCCTCTTTGCGTGAGCTCATTGTAAGCTGTGGCCCAGTGTGGATTTGAGAAAGATGCCTCTGTTTGCTGTCTGACAGAGCGACAGTCTCACCAAGTTACCCTAACACACACAGACACACTTTCTGGACGCCCGCCTCGGCACCAGATAGCGACTGGCCACCAGCAGTGAGTCACCATCATTCAGTCATTCAGCTGTACATCGAAAAACCACACACTCCAACAAACAACAATTAGCTTTCAGCTGTCAGACATTTCAGACATGTAGTCCTTGAGGCCTACTATACAACGTGATTTTTTTTTTCTTTTTTTTTTTACGTTGTCTTCCTCCTCTCCTGGTAACCCTTTGTCTCATTTCCTCCTCACTGTTCACTTGCTTTATGTGTGTATATGTGTGTGCTTGTGTCCTAGTGTGTGTTCTTGCCTGAGACCTTTGGAGCTGGTGGCTGCAGTGACTGTTTTAACAGCTCGGGAACAGCCTGCTTGTGTTCTTTGTGGTGCAGTCATGTACAGTCGTGTCTAGCTGAGTCGTGACAGGTTGCTTTTTTGCTGTGACAGGTTTTGTGTTAAGACCTATGAGAGGGTCTGGACAACCACACACACACACACACACACATTTGCACACACACACACAGCGAGTGGCTCGCTGGCATGGAGAGGAAGAGAGAGAGAGAGATCAGAGTAAGTGTTAAATGTGAGTTCTGAGCCAGTCCGTAGCCTTATATTGTCATCATCGCTCTGGCCACAAAGCCATTTGGTGCTTTTGAAAACAGAACTGAGATTTGCCAAAATAAGAGAAACTAGAGGAGACGAGATGAGGGGATATAAAAACAAGCCCAGGGGAGAAGAGTACAATAAATGAAAATTATGCCTTTTAAACAACTTGAGTCATCAATTTTGTAATTTTATTTCGTTTGGGCTTTATTGTGACAGGGTGGTTTGAGAGTGGACGAGAAAGTTTAAGCGGGGTGAAGATACGCAGCAAATGGCTCGGGGTAGAATCAAATCTTGGCCTCTGCAGCACATATTTTACCTGCTCAACCCAGTGAGCACCCTACTGTAGTTTTGTTTTTTAGTAGCTGCTGTAGTCCAACTCATTAATGGGTAGAAGTCAAACAGCAGAATCTCTTGCTTCTTTTATGTCGAGTTTTGGCCAAGCTTAACCTTTTGTGCAAGGAAACATACAGTGGGGCAAAAAAGTATTTAGTCAGCCACCGATTGTGCAAGTTCCTCCAGCTAAAATGATGACAGAGGTCAGTAATTTGCACCAGAGGTACACTTCAACTGTGAGAGACAGAATGTGAAAAAAAAAAATCCATGAATCCACATGGTAGGATTTGTAAAGAATTTATTCGTAAATTAGGGTGGAAAATAAGTATTTGGTCAATAACAAAAATACAACTCAATACTTTGTAACATAACCTTTGTTGGCAATAACAGAGGTCAAACGTTTACTATAGGTCTTTACCAGGTTTGCACACACAGTAGCTGGTATTTTGGCCCATTCCTCCATGCAGATCTTCTCGAGAGCAGTGATGTTTTGGGGCTGTCGCTGAGCAACACGGACTTTCAACTCTCGCCACAGATTTTCTATGGGGTTGAGGTCTGGAGACTGGCTAGGCCACTCCAGGACTTTCAAATGCTTCTCACGGAGCCACTCCTTTGTTGCCCGGGCGGTGTGTTTTGGATCATTGTCATGTTGGAAGACCCAGCCTCGTTTCATCTTCAAAGTTCTCACTGATGGAAGGAGGTTTTGGCTCAAAATCTCACGATACATGGCCCCATTCATTCTGTCCTTAACACGGATCAGTCGTCCTGTCCCCTTGGCAGAAAAACAGCCCCATAGCATGATGTTTCCACCCCCATGCTTCACAGTAGGTATGGTGTTCTTGGGATGCAACTCAGTATTCTTCTTCCTCCAAACACGACGAGTTGAGTTTATACCAAAAAGTTCTACTTTGGTTTCATCTGACCACATGACATTCTCCCAATCCTCTGCTGTATCATCCATGTGCTCTCTGGCAAACTTCAGACGGGCCTGGACATGCACTGGCTTCAGCAGCGGAACACGTCTGGCACTGCGGGATTTGATTCCCTGCCGTTGTAGTGTGTTACTGATGGTGACCTTTGTTACTTTGGTCCCAGCTCTCTGCAGGTCATTCACCAGGTCCCCCCGTGTGGTTCTGGGATCTTTGCTCACCGTTCTCATGATCATTTTGACCCCACAGGATGAGATCTTGCGTGGAGCCCCAGATCGAGGGAGATTATCAGTGGTCTTGTATGTCTTCCATTTTCTGATGATTGCTCCCACAGTTGATTTTTTCACACCAAGCTGCTTGCCTATTGTAGATTCACTCTTCCCAGTCTGGTGCAGGTCTACAATACTTTTCCTGGTGTCCTTCGAAAGCTCTTTGGTCTTGGCCATGGCGGAGTTTGGAGTCTGACTGTTTGAGGCTGTGGACAGGTGTCTTTCATACAGATGATGAGTTCAAACAGGTGCCATTCATACAGGTAACGAGTGGGGGACAGAAAAGCTTCTTACAGAAGACGTTACAGGTCTGTGAGAGCCAGAGATTTTCCTTGTTTGAGGTGACCAAATACTTATTTTCCACCCTAATTTACGAATAAATTCTTTACAAATCCTACCATGTGAATTCATGGATTTTTTTTTCACATTCTGTCTCTCACAGTTGAAGTGTACCTCTGGTGCAAATTACTGACCTCTGTCATCATTTTAGGTGGGGGAACTTGCACAATCGGTGGCTGACTAAATACTTTTTTGCCCCACTGTATATGGGAACTTGATGCGCAACATATCACTGAAATGAACAAGTCACAAAAGTTAAAGAAAGTCCAATAATAATATCATTCAATAACTCTCTATAGTTGGATTTTTGAAGTTTAAAGTATTTCACCGAGTGCCCTAGAAAGGGTTAACGCTACGGCACCCAGCACCACTTTTGTTATTCTTTTTCTATGTTTGATGTGGAAGTACAGTACTTAACTCCCTGCGCAGAGTCTAGGTTGGATGATATGTTAAATGTTTCCAACTGGGTGGGTGCTGTCAGTTCAAAAACTGGTGACTGCCAATATATTCACAAAGGTGTGAATGTGGTGTGTGTGTGTGTGTGTGTGTGTGTGTGTGTGTGTGTGTGTGTGTGTGTGTGTGTGTGTGTGCGTGTGCGCGTGTGTGTGTGTGTGTGCAGGGAACCCCTACACCCATATGCACTTGCTTGTTGTAATCAAAGCAAAATCTCCTCTCAGATATTTGTTTGGTTTTAAACTGGACAAAACCAGTAAGCTTTGGGGGTCCAAGTGGAAGCTATAAGATGTTAGGAATCTTTGTACACTTTAACTATACAACCTTATATGTTATTCAATGATCAATATCTCCAACCAGTAACGTGCGGCAGTTGTTGCTTCTGTTAGCTCACATGCTTGTCTGACATGAGAACAGAGACTTTCACACCGGTTCTTTGTTCTGCAGTACTTAACATCAACTATACAATGCCAGGTCTCCGCTGCACTAGATTTGCCATTCAGAATCTCGCTTTCAATCTGTCAGCGTCTGTGTACAACTGCAGCTCGACACAACAAAAAGGAGACACTGCGCAGCTATTCAGCAGTTGCATTTTACAAGTTTGGTATGTACCAAGAGGCAGGCGGCTAGATCGGCAGAATAAAGAGACAAAAGCATAAACAACAAATATCAAGTCTCAAAAAAAGCACCCAACACTAACAGAGCCCTAAATTCAAAGTCATAAAGGGTCTTTGGGATGAGCTTAACCTTCAACAGGGAGTGGTAGTGTCGTGATGGTCGCAAATCATTTGTTTGCAGGGAACAAATCTCCAAAAAGAATTATACATTCACTACATTCATCTTACTGCACAAGCAACTCGTTGTTTTTCTTCCACTTCTCTGTCAAACATAAAATCAAATCAGCGTCACTCACCACCTATGGCCAATGACAGCCAATGATGCATGTAAGGGCATGCTGTAAGCTAGCATATGATTGGCTAAGAATTAAACCTGGGACTAAGAGGATAAGCTTACAATGAATAAACAGGGGCTGAGAGCTGGGAAATGCCAGAAGTGTAGGACTGATGGAGTTGGTGAGTTAGTAGGTGAATGAGAGCCTCAGATAGGCTACCTCTTGGTCACGACAGAGTGAGGGACACATGCCGGAAATAACCACTGCAGTATACCGTATACTGACGCAGTGACAGGAGTGAGTTGGTGACTGAACCACAGCAAATATTTAACAATGCCCCCCTCACAAAAAAAGTGAAATTTCTCCCATCACCAGTAACTGACCTTACAAATTCTCTTTTACCAAATGGAAGTAAATCCCTGCAGCTCGTTCCCAAAATCATGTGGAAAGCCATTTCAGTAAAGCGGAGACTGAGGTGTTCACTAAGAACTATTAATGTTACATGTGTTGTGATCTGGCATCCACATATTTATGCAGTTATGCAGTACAGTTGGCCAAAGTTTAACTTGAAAGTCTGTTAGCAAAAGCTGTCTTCAAGTTTTCGTCTGCATAATTTTCTTTTTCTTTTTTTTTGCTTCAGCTTGTGTTCCTTCCCCTGTATGACACACATGTAGAGATTTTGCAGTGATGGGTGTAAAGTAATTTTTTTCAATAGGACTGAAAATACAGAAATAACCTTGGTGTTTATAAAGAAAGAGGGAGAATTTATCTGTTCCAGCAGTCCAGATAATCTACTACTCTCCCTCATGAGGAAGGTAAAAGACACGATGCATTTGTGATCCATCAGAATGGATCACAAATGGGGCTGTTTTTCTGGAATCTTTTCTTAAATAAAGATTTCAAGAAGCCATGGACTAATCCTGCTATTAGACAATGCCAAACGCTAAAACCTGCACGTCCCATAAATTTCCTCAGACTATCAGGGGTTTGTGAATCAGCAGATGAGTCTCTGAACTATTCCAGTCATGAAACTTGGGTTTCACACCAACAGACCACATAAGGTGATGTGATCATTCTCACAAGTGACCTTCCCCCACCACCCCACCCCCATCTCTAATGCCACACTTACACCACTTGTCTCCACCCACCTAAAAAACCATAAACGAACACTTCCTGTTGGTGATTTCACTTCCACGTACACCGCAAACGTTTTTCACAAACCAGTAGCCTTTTCCCGTCTTTACCTGCACATGCATTGCAGGTGATTGTGGAAGATTCTAGCACTGGCTGTTAGATATTTGAATGAAACCTGCTCATTTGCAGCAATTTATTTATCAGGGTGCTCCCTCTGTCTGGCTAGTCCCGGTCCCCTTTCTGTTGATGACGGCGTGTATGGAAGAAACGACGCACTGTCTGGAGATCTGCTCTCATCCTCTCACGCGCTTCATATCCTCCCTTTCCTTTTTGTCTATCCTTGCTTCCTTTATTTCCAGCTCTCGCTTGTTTCTCCCTGTCCTCTCACCTTTCCTCCCTCCGGTATAGCCCTCTTTCGTTGTATTACAGTCCATGGCTGCTGCCTCCACCCCCCCAACCCCCCAAGCCTTGCGCTTCTCCCTCCCACTCCCCCCCCCCCCCTTTCATTTTGGGTTCTCCGACAGTGGTAATGAGATGTTTCATTATTTGCATTTCACAGCTTTTAATAGAGGGAGAATTTAGGCTAAGCCCCGGGTCGTCAGTCAGGGAGTTACCATGGGAGACATAGCAGGCTTAGGGGCCTAGAGAGAAAGATAGCCCAGAAACTACATTCACTCACACACACACACACACACACACATCTTGGAGTGTGAAGGAGGAAGACACAGGAAAAAGACAACAGAGAGATGGTCACATGGATCTTCTCACCCTTTTTTTAAAACTCTAAAATAATAAGTAGCGGAGCGGATTTCCATTAGATCACTCTAGGCTTAACACCTGCCTGGCTGAAGGTGAGAATGCATGGTGCCGGAAAACGTCTGGAGCTGCTTAACCGTATAGATCAGTGGGACGGAATGATGGGAGGGTTGTAGAGGCTGATCTTTTTGGATGTGCAAAAAAAACCCCAAAACAATAAGAAGAAATACAGGTAACTGCATGAAAGTCTTCAGGTGAAAATAAGGGAGGTGCGGGTATTGTTTTTGGTCAGTGTGTGCAAGGTGTGACCAAGGATGGAAAAGCAAGGGATGAAGGGAGTTTTGCTAAGTCTCCCTAAGCCTCCCGGATCCTCTTTGGTCCCTCTCCACATAACATGGCTATCCTTCTTTGAGTCAATCTCTTCCTCCACCTTGGCTCCTTGGATGCCGGCCAGTGAAACAGAGAGTGGGCAGAGAAAGGGAGAGTGAGGTAGAGGTGCAAAATGTGGCATGATTAGAGCTGGTGGGGAAGGTGGAGAAAATAAAGGTGGACAGATGGAGGGCGTGTGATAAAAGAAACAAGGGGAGAAGGGGAGAAAACACAGAAAACCTACAGGGAGATTTAAAGAAGTCAGAAACGGAGATAAAATGACAGACAAGAGATTAGCAATAGTTTTTTTTCAACTGACAATAAAGGAAAAAGCAGCTAAGAACAAGCCAGCTAATAGCTTTGTTGTTGGTTTTTTTTTTTTTCTAATTGCTTGCATGCCTGCCTGGGCCTGGCTCTGTGTCATATGCATGTGTTTGAGTATGTGTGTGTTATTTTTGTTCGTGCCCGCCTTGTTGATGGACTGCCACCCTGGCTTGTCCCGGAAGGCTGCCAGCTCCGTCGGATTGGGGATTAACCCCGGGATAATGGCCTTGATGCCCAGTTGAGTGGAAGCAAAGCTGTTTAAAAAATATTGGCTGCCTGAGTCACTCTCCCCTCTCTTCCTGTCTCCCCCTCTTTCTATCTTCTCTCTCCATCGTTCTAGCCTTGGCGTTTCTGTGATTCTCTGCTCTAGCTCTTTTTTTTTCTCTGTTTTTCAGTGGTCTTTATCTCTTCCATTCTCATCTCTCCAGCTCTACGTTTTTTTCCCTCTGTCTCCCTTTTGACTCTTCACCTTGCTCCGTTTTCGCGTAACCTCGTCCCGCATTCAACGCGACCTCTTGTAGGACCCTGATTTGTAAAGTGTTCGGCGAACATCGATAACACTCATCACACATTCAGTTTTACATTGAAAATAATAAACCTTGAAATTCAATAGAACTTTTTTTGTTTTGTTTTTTAAGTAGTGGAAGCAGTAGATTTGAAACTAGAAAGTAACAGCTGCCCTGTGCCACATGTGTATGTAAGAACAGTGCCTCTATTGTTCAGCCGAATATCATTTTAATTCCCTTTATGCATGTTCTAATTTGTTCCAGTACTTTTCTCTCATTACGCAGAAAAAAAGAGTCCACTCACATTCAAATAAACAAATTCTTACTTCCTCTTATTTTTGTCGGTATTAGTGTCAAAAAGCCACGTAATATAAACAACTTAGTTTTATTCTACTTTGTTTGAAAGGTTAACACAGCACATAATCATTCAGTTCAGACCTGCCACCTCGGTTCCTTTTTCCACAGAAACTGCCTGCTCTGATATGATAGGGTGATGGTGCAAGTCAGTACTAGAAAATATGCAAAAAGGAGCATGTTGCCTTTTTAGCTTAACTGATAAAATTCTGTAGCTCAGGCATGAAGCCGGGGTGGTTGACAGCATAAATGCCAGCTCTTGGCTACCGAGTCCCGCTTTGATATTCCTCTGCCTACCTCCTTATATTCATTCACTTCTTCAATCTCTGGCCAGTTTCTATTGCATCCTCCCCTGCTGATTGTCAAAGACAGCGCCAAGATAATGATAGGGATGTTAAATGGGGGGAATTCAGTGTAATAAGGCCTGCTTTTGTTTATGAATTAAATGAATTGATCTTGTATTAGTAAAGATAAGAGATCTATTGCAGCACTGTGCCCTTTGGCATGTATTCTGTAATCCGTGCTGTGCTATGTTCATTATTTCGAACATAAGTCTAATATTCGATCTCGTTTAGCTGCCGTTGGTCTCCATAGACTCTTGAAAGAAATATCTGAAACAACAATGTAAATGCAAAACACAGAAAAGTGGTGTAAATGAACCAAACAAATTTTATACGCGCAAAAACAAGTTCACGCTGTACTTTAAATGTTTTTAAAATGTTTTCACTCTCATGATTTGATCAGTTTGTGTTTTTTTCTCTTGATTTATTAATGGCTTTATTTATTTATGTGGCCACTCAAAATGGGGGCTGTGTGAACTCTGTGTTCACTCGGTTTGACATGTCGAACTCATTTTATCAAATAATGAGCTGAATTGTTACATTTGTCGAGCAGAAGGCCACAATTTGAATTTGGAGTGATTAGCTGAGGGTGGCGGTTTTGCGAGCAGCACATTGGCCACTTAATGATAATTTGCCCTGACCAACTGGAAATCCTTTAATTCAAAATAAATACAACTGCAAACTGCCCAGATACTGCTAACATGCACATGAAGGAATTTTAAAGCCAGTTAATCTGTGTACCTGCTGACAGGAATGTTAATGACGGCTGAATCAACAAACACCAAAAGTAAAAGTGTGCTTTTGAGCGAGTTGTATTTGCTAAAATATGTCGTGCAATCCCATATTATCACCCTGTGCGAAGATGTTGCACATGTTGTAACTTCTTCATCCAGAGTGATGTGCGAATCCCTCGTGGAATCTCAGCGTTGGTCTGCCGTGAAAGCTCTGTGTTAAACCCTAGTACAAACAAAGTATCGCTCTGCCTTTGATCCACAAGGACCTTGCGCTCCGTCTCCCCTCGGTCCTGTGCGGTCAAGGAGGCAGAGAAGTGGCTCAGAGGGACAGGCTGCATTAAGAGAAACAGAAGAAGGAGGAAGCCCCATTCTCTCACTCCATCACACGTCTCATCTCTTTAGTCGTCTGGCTGGGGCCTAAAGTGACTTTGCCGTGATGTGACCAGGACAAACCGGTGTGATGCCATGACGGCTCTGCTAAGCGTGTGAACGTGGGTGTTTTTAGTTCTTGCATGTGTATTGTGTATTTAGGGGCAGGGACTGAATGTGTGTGCGTGTTTTGAGGGGAACGGTGCTTTTGATTTTGTATGTGCGCGCGCGCGCGTGTGTGTGTGTGAAGAAAGGAGGGGTTAAGGAGGACAGTCACTTTTGATTTGGCCTCAGAAGGGTGACAGGGACTTGGAGCTCCAGTGGCATGCTTTACTGAAACAATCTTCTCTGACCTCAAACAGGCGCACACACAGACTGTCAGCCTGCCTCCTGATGACTTGTTCCTTGCTTCTTTTTCATTATTTATTTTTCACTTTTGCAGTGAAATTTCATAGAAGGATGAAAAGCTTTTTCTTCCTGCTGTGTGACAAACATTAAAGCCTGAAAGCAGGCTTTAGTTTCTGTAGCCTTGGTGAGACTGCTAATGCTTTGGATGAGACGCAAAAGTCTCTGGCTCGCTCTCTGTATGGCTGATTGTTTGACAAGTTCATTTTACCTTGCCTTCCATTCTTGCATCAGATATATACAGTATATTTGAAAAAAGTAATGATTTAATATAACTGCAGGCTGTACTCATATTGTAGAAGGGATGGGTTTTGGTCTTGGTGATTCTGGGGTAAAAAGGCGGAGACCTTTAAGGAAGAGAGAAGCTACTATGAACACGATGTTTATGTGTAGCTCAGGATTGGTTCCTCTGGAAAAGGAGTCTTTGACTGGAGGGATTTGGACATGCTGAAATTAAACAAGCCAATTAGGCAAGCAAAGAGTTTAGAGGTCAAAGCGCTCTCCATTAAAGCTGCTTTTCTCTACCTAACGACTAACTCAGTATGTCTCGAGTCTGTTGAGGCAATAAATCTGATTATACCTCTCCCTTTCTTTCTCTTTTGCTCTCAGTCACTGCTGTTTGGGGTTTTTTCTTGTTTTACACTCCACTGGTTGCTGCTTTTGGTAAATCTAAGGCATCATTTAACATGTTTTGGGGTGCAATTCTAGCTGCGCGCTCACATTACGTTCAACCAAACTCAATGACACCTTTTTTGTACCTGGTCTATTGTATCAGAGCACTACCACAGGGCCATTATCATTAGATCTATGGACACCCATCACAGCAGAATATGAAAAGTCGCAACTATACGCTGATAAGGATTGTAAGCTGTATTTAAAATAAGTCAGATCAAATTACAATCACATTTTTTTCCCCCTCATCTCGTGGTGCGTAGCACTGATGCACGATATCTGTGTCAGACGTTTCTGACTTCTCTCAGTTATAGATGTGCAATGAATTTTGTTACAAACTGATTCCTGCACAGGCTGTAACTAATGGTTGTTTTCATCACCTGCTAATCTGCCGGCTTTTTCAACTTAGACGTTAATCCCTCTCTCTACACACCATTAAATAATAATGAACATTCCTATAGTGCAATTTTAGAAAGTCCAAGGTGATTCTTAAGATGTCCTTTGTCCAACTTTGATTTTAAAACCCAAAGAAATTTTGGTTAGTGTGACAAAGAAACACAATTTTTTTTAATTTCTTTTCCTTTTTTTCATGTTACTCATTCAGTCATCTTTGTAACACAGACGGAAACAGAGAGCTGGCTGATCCTAAATGTGTGAGCGAAGACATTATTGCTCCACCTAATGACTTGCTATAGCTGACTTCCTCTAAACTACCAACAAATCTATGTCTGAAATCGTGCTGACCGCTGCTGAACGGTGTGTGTGTGTGCTGTACAGTGACCCTTTATTTCTCCATCCATGTTGGTTGGGAGAAAAAAACGCCAGGCACAGAAACCACAGGAAGATATCTCAGTGAATAAATGACTCCTTTTGTGTTTTATCTGGCTCTGAGAGCAAGTCTATCTTATAGACTTGTCTATACAATTGGATGTGCCAGTGGCCCTGAGAGAAGAAGAGCAGAGGGATGAGGAGCAGAACAGCTATGTCTTTAAAGCTGCTCGGTTTGTCCTCAGAGGTGAGAGGTGAAGACTCTCAATACCTCTATCAGAGCAATGCAGAAAGGAAAAAATATTTCAAGGTTAAACTGCCAATAGATTTTTTCTGAGAAATGTGTGAGCTGGTGGATAAAAGCATTGCGTCAAAACGTACCTTTTGAGACTTTGAGGGACACTGTTATTCTACCTTCACATCCAACTTTCCTCCTCCTCGCAGTTTTTTTTTCTCTCTGACGAACACCAATCACAGCGAAAGGTTTTGAGCGTGCTTTGCATTGATTGTTTTTTTTTTTTTCTACTTGTGCAAGGCAGGCTTCACTAGTTGTCACCATCACTCCATCCACTTGTCCACTGCTGTTCATAGGAGGTGTGTTTGTCCAAGTGGACGTGGGAGACACTGTGGATTTATCTGATCTTACAAGCCATCAGGTTGAGCAGAGCTTTGCTAAACATGACCTGAAGTGTGCCGGCCCCCGAGCAAACGCTGCTGTCACCTTGGCCAACCCGAGCTGTCATCTCTTAGAATGGCCCATGAGAGTTGACAGCTGTGGCGTTCCCAAAACAAATCACTGCTGCGTTTGGTAACACTCTGCGTCCCCACGATTTAGCCCTCACCGAGACAAGAGCAGGAGCGGCGGCTGCTAATGCTCTGGCTAATGTACTGCCTGCATGTGTGGGTCTTCTTCTTCCTCTCTCTCCCTCTCTCTCCCTCTCTCTGTGTGCATGTACATGTTTGTATTTGAAAAATCTTAATGTGGTTTCTCTTTGTTTTCCTGCCACCTTCTTCCCTGGTTCAACATAACGATGTTCACGTCTCCCTTTGTCTCCTTCTTCACTCCCCTCGCTATGGCCTTTTCCTGCAGCGCTTCTCCAGTGTTTGAGCTCACAGTACATCTTATGTGTCACCTAACCTGTGCACAGCAGGCTATACTGTTTCATCTACATTCAAAGGAAAAAAATGATAAAAAACAAAAAAAACAAAACAAAAAGACAAATCAGAAATTGTTATTTGTGTGGCTAAAAGTAGAATCTCTCTTATGAGATAAGAGATTGTAAACATTCAAGTCGTGAGCTTTTTTATGGGATTTAATTTGCAAGAATAACAATAAAATATGACAGTCTTCCGGTTGTACCACCATGAAAGTTAGATCTTTGTTCCCTGACAGTCAAGCCACTCCACAATTTGTCATTAAGGGTCCTTTCTTTGTAGTTAAAAAAAAAAAAAAAAAAACCCTCAGTGTTCGCAAACCTTGACTGAACCGTGCAAGATCACAAACACTGAGGTGAAGGTTCAAGAGTGGATTTCTGTCTTAACTAGACAGCTGATTGAATATTCATAGTCAAAGGGAAACGAGAAAAAAAATAAAAATAAAACAAATAGGAACCGAGGCTGTGTTTATTGATATATGTAATGGTGAAGTGGTCCGTACTAAATGAGTCTGTTTGCTCCCTCAACAACTGTTTTGTGAAAGTGTTACACTTTTTAACTGACATTTTTAATGAGCTTACACATGCTCTCTCTCTCTCACACACAAACTCACACACACACACACACACTCACTCACACACACACACACACACACACACACACTCGCAGCCACACACACTCCCACACACACATAAATGTACCTGTCAGACACGGTTTAAACACAGAGAATTTTGACTATTTGTTACTGGGCTGTTTTTAGACATCAAACTACGGCATTTGAGATGTGGTTTCCATTGATGTCAGGTTTTTTTGTTTTTTTTATGTCACAGTCATTACTGATATATCCTTACCCTGGCTCATCTATAAAAGAGTGGTTCAGTTAAATTCAATTTTTTTCTCCCCTCGTTACATGAAAATTAAATAAGGTTTGCAAAAGTGGATTAGATTCTATTGCTGCTATATATACATATTTATCTATTTCTCTGCATTGCAGAAACCAGATGTCCGTACTGTACATTTGAAATGGTACACTTAAAATATTTTGATATGTTTTGCAGATTTAGTTGACTGATTGCACGTCGTCTTTAATTTTCCAGCAGATGTTTGGAGGAGAGGCTTTTGTTCAACTACACAGATGAACAACAGGAAGGAGGACATGGAGATCTCGTCTCACTACCGTCAGCTCCTCAGAGAGCTCAATGAGCAGAGGCAGCATGGCATCCTTTGCGATGCCTGTGTCATTGTGGACGGAAAGATCTTCAAAGCTCATAAGAATGTCCTCCTGGGATCGTCACGCTACTTTAAGACTCTTTACTGCCAGGTAAGAGACCTCGTTGGGGCAAAAAAATGATCTTTTACAGATATTTTTCCTTTATAGCATGAGGTAAATATTTTTTTTAAACCACTGCTGTTAATACTCCTTCTTATAACCCTCCAGGTTAAAAAGGGGGCAGAGCCTCACCACCAGACTACTGTCACTCATCTGGATATTGTCACAGCAACAGGCTTCAAAGCCATCCTGGACTTCATGTACTCGGCGCACCTTGCTCTCACCAGTAAGAATGTGATTGAGGTCATGTCAGCTGCCAGCTACCTGCAGATGACAGATATTGTCCAGGCTTGCCACAGCTTCATCAAGGCTGCACTAGACATCAGCATCCGCTCAGAGATGGCTGATGAGCTGGCCGATTTTGAAATGGGCGCTGTGGCTGCTGCTGGCCTAGGTGGAGGCGGGGGCGCTGGAGGTGGTGGAGGAGGAGCTGGTCTACCAGGGGCAGGGGGTGTTGCAGGAGCTGGTTTAGGAGGCGGAGGGGGCATAGTGGGCATGGCGTCTGAAGCCCTTGCTTCCATCATGTCTGGTCGCAGCACCTCTCCTTGGCTGGCTCGCCGGACCAGCCCGGCCAACTCTTCTGGGGACTCAGCCATCGCCAGCTGCCATGAGGGTGGCAGCACGTATGGAAAGGAGGACCAAGAACCACCGAAGAGCCATGAGAGCCAGGAAGAAGCCTGCCATGACTCTCAGCCTGCATGGCCTCACGACTATCGGCCTGGCATCACTGTCAAAGAGGAACAGGTATCCCCTGCCTCCTCCTCTCATCCCCGGGACACTCCCAGGGGGGCAGCCCAAAGCCAGGCGGAGCAAGGGACTGGGGGACCTGGTGGAGGAGGTGGAGAAGGGCCCTGGCAACCTCTGTCAGGATCAGGGCGAAGGAAGAACAGGAAGAACAAGGACACAGTCAGACATATTACCCAGCAGGCTGAGAGGAACTGGGACCGCGAGCGGGACAGAGAGAGAGAAAGAGACAGTAGGCCTGGATCTCCTCTGCCCTCCATGCTGGCTGTAGCTGGATGGAACTACAACGGGCAGGATATCCCAGGTAGGACTGACAAGCTTAGAACACTTTCTCCTATTTGTGGAAAGTTTAAAAGCAGTAATAGTGAAAACAAACCGGGTGTCTTTAGGTCAGAAATGTGGTCTTTAGATTATCAGGTCAACAGAACAGCAGCAGATGGAATTAAATTGGACAGGCTCTCAAAACTGGTAGGATGGAGGGAGGCCAAAGAAAGCCCTTTGTAGTGCTGATTTGATGACTTTGAGGCTTTAGGGTGTCCTGGAGTTGCTAGAGTTTTACAATGCTGGTCCCTACTTAGTTAGTTATCCAGTCATGTAATTAGTGATTACTGGTGAGATAATAAGATCAGGTTATTTAATTGGGTGAGAGTGTCACCTAACACCTAACTGTAGCAAAATCTAATTTATCTTTTAAAAGCCATCTTCTAACCAACAGACCAGTAGATGTGTTGGAGCAATTAAATTGCTTTGTTGACTTTATGTGCATTAGAGTGTGCATGACACTTTACAATACGGTGCATTAGTGCCTAATACTTTCATTCCTGCATGCGTATTTCAATGCATGTCAGCTATCCACAGTTTACTAGTATAAAATGACCTCTTTTCCTCCTCCGGGGTTGAGATTAGCGAGCTTATACACTAACGTGTTAGGCCTAAGATGATTATCTCAAATCTTGGAGGTGTGAGGTGAAGCCTGGGTAAATGCAGATGGATAATGAAATCCTCTCCTTACTGCAGTTTATGTAAGCCACACTCCCACATAAACAAGCAAATGCATATGCAAACACACTCATGAACACATATTTATTTTGAGAAAGCCTGTCTTGATCCTCGGCCTTGTGTGTTTAGTGAATTCCTTTAGACTAAAACTTATACATGAAAAACTTACCTGTGTGTGTGTGTGTGTGTGTGTGTGTGTGTGTTCGTTCACCTCTGTGTGAGTGTGAGCGTGTGTGTGTGTCTATGTGAAGCCCAAGGCGTCGATAGGTAGATCATTAAAAGTAAGGGAAGCTAATCCTGGGCGCATTAAGGGAGTTGGCTGTGAAATGGGCACACGCGTCGCGCAGCGAAAGAAAACAGGATAATTGAATTGACCTGGGTCACTGCACGGATTACCAGCGCGTCCTCGCCATCCCAAGCTCCTCCCCTCTCTCTGGGGTTTAGGGAAGGACCTTCTGGAAAGGGCGAGAGGAGGGAAAAGGAAGAGAGAGTGGCAGATGAGAGGGGTAATGAGAAGGAAAAACGACAGAGACAAAAAGAAACGGACGTTGGAAAGTGCATCGTACCGGGCTTACGAGAGTTAGGCTGTGCATCTCAAAGTCTTCTAAGCAAGGTTATTGCGGTTACTAAAGCTAAAACCGGGAGTGGATATGAAAAACAAAAAAATGTTTTCACAAACTGAAATGGAAATTAAAAATTATACTTCAGAAAGAAGAAGTTTAAGTTAAAGAAAGATTGAATTTGATCAAAAGCATGAGGAGACAGAATTCTTATTAATTTCTTGCCCTTGGTAAACAACCGCATGTTATAATAAAAAAAGGCCTTTAAAACTAATTAAACCCACTTTGGAAATCAACAAAAAGTAAACTGATTAAATTAATAAAAATGTCCCAGGTCCCTGATTTTGTGATTGTAGTACGGTGCCAGAACCACATGCACTCACAAGCTGAATGGCTCTATTAAGTCCCTTGGCTATAACCATGGTTCTGAGCTGTGGTGGAAAGAAGAGTTTAAGCCTGCCTGTGGTGAAGCAGCCATTAATAAGAAAGGTGTTGTCTCACCTAAAGGTTAGAGGAAGTCTAGTGTTGCTGCTGGTGTAGACTCGCCTGGTGCTCGCCAAAAGGCAACCATTTATCCTCGCTTTCACCCGGGTTTTGGGACTGGGCTCAGCATGGCGAAGAATGGAAGGATTGGGTCTCCTTCAGTTGGATGCCATTTAGCAGTAAAACATCATGTTACCAGTGGGCTTATTTGAGATTTAACAGCGGCAGTTTATATCAGGATGTGTGACACCATATTGTGTATTGAGTCCGTTTGCAGTGGGTGGTGTCTGTGTGCTCAGTAAAAGTTTAGGGGATTGCTGGACAAGTTTAGTGGCCTGATATTAGTCAGGGAGCCTGTACGGGGAGTGGTGAATTGTTTTGGTTGTGGGAGTGCTCCTCTGCTCGTAATGTGTAATGTCCACAAGTTTGTTTGACAAAGTCAGGGTTAAAAATATACAGGATGTCTGTGAGCTTATGAGAGTTAGTGTTCTTAAGTCCTAAGTCCCCCTTAAGTCCAGGATTTTGTCACCTCCAGGCAAAGATCACAATCAGGAGTGAAGCTGTATGGAAATGCCAAAGAATTAGAAAGTGATGCATGATTCTGTTACAGATTTTTCAAATATAATATTAGAAAGCGTTACAGCGATGGCAAAGAGTTACGTCTGTTTTATGACAGATTCTTTGCTGCTACTTGACAAATAAAGAGCTTATAATAATGGAACACTAAAAGCTCCCGCTGACACATAAATAATATTAATTTAAAGATGAAAACAAACAGACCCAACAAACGTAAAACACGTACATACACAGCCTATTGCTGCGATTGTTATCCCTACAAATAGAAAGCCCACGCTGCATTATTTTGATGATGTGACCATGGCAGGTCTGCTACTGTATTCTTTAGGCAATAAAGTCTGTAATTACTGAGTCATTCATTCTTTACTTCATTAGTTTTACTGACGTGTGGGATCGAACGCAGTTTATCCTACTGCCAATTATATAAATCAGAGCGCATTTAATGTTTGCCTGATAAACGATTTTCAAGTTTTCCAAATAATTGCCTGAGTTCCTGCTGATTGACTTATAGGCTGTTTTTTATTGTTTTTTTGTAGGGATCATTCTGAATGGTCACATCAGTTGAAAAGAAAAAGCATACATGGCAAGTATGCATAATAATGATGATGATTCATTCCATTCACTCTCACAGTAAGCCAAGACACTGCAAGCAGGCGTTAAATCAGTCACGTTGAAATAAAAATGCAGACATAATAAATGTTACTAATACAACAAAGCCTGCTAAATGTGCTTATTGTGAGGTGGTAGGTTAACGGTTTAGAGTTAGTTCGTTAGTGTGGTGAGGGTGTTGTTTCATGAAGTCCAGTTGTTGCTTGTCATAAAGGGTATCCAGGAGAAAGGGCACCTTCAGTCTTAGATTAGCTTAATTGCTTCATTCTTTATTGATGAGAAGTGCCTAGACGCACTCTCTCCCTCACTCCTTCTCTCCCTCTCTCTCTCATTCATTCATCTGTAATCAGTGTCTATGCTTTGCTATTAGAAACGCTTATATGACGCACAACCACGAGGATTTCACTGGATCATTCTCTAATATAAGGATAATGTATAGCTGCGTAAAGGCTCAGTGTATTAGCGTGCATGAAAATGCCATGTGCCCATGTTGACATAAACAGCTGCGGGAATTAGGATTTGTTTTCTTTAGATCCCCTTCCGTTGCAAGCATCTGCTCTGTTCACTTGATGTCATTATTGAGGCCAGTAAGCACTCAGCATCCTTTTCTCTCCCGTGCTAACGCTTGATCTCCGCATTTCTTACGTTCACCTTGTCTGCCGCCACGAATGTTTGAAACATCACACGTGAAGCCAGAAAAGAAACCAGCCGCGCTTACATCTCAGGGAACTGAAACATGTGTATGTTTCTTTTTTACACAACACTATATTAGAGGTGACAATTTTTGAGGAAGAGAGTTTTTAATAGTCTGTACTTCTTTTGCCTGCATACGTCTCAAACCTTTGAATAATTATCCAAGATTATTTTTAGTTTGGCCCCCGCTGCTTTGTCCAGACCTGGATTAGAAAGCTCCAGCAAATCAAAGACATTGTTTTGAATATCAGGAGTCAATTTTTTATTTTTTTTAATCAGTTTAGTATATTCTTCTGTGGGGCCTTGAGTCAGCCTCTCTTTGTGTAATCCACGCAGGGTGTGCAATCAGTTAATCAATTTGATGAATGTGGTAGCTGTGTTTAAAGGAGGTAAAGTTGGTAGTCTGCTAATCTTGGGCTGGTAGCTCAATCCCCGGCTCCTCTAGTCCGCATGTCAAAGTGTCCCTGGGCAAGAAACTCAACCCCAGCGCTGGCTGCCCTCGATGTGTCAGTGTGTTAGTGGATGCGGCTGTGAGTGGTCCACAAGACTGTAGAGCTGCTACTTAAGTGCAGTTCGTTTGATTAAACAATATTAAATATTTTTTTATTAACCATGAAAGTGAACCTCAAATGTGCATATGAGCGATAATATTCTTGGCAACTCATGAAACGTAAGATTGTGCACACTACACACAATCTCATACAGTATTTATAGATATCGCCAGATATCAGGAAGATGGCTAAGTTGTGACTATATGAGTGTCATTTTGAGACATTATGTGCCGTCTGTGCTCATTTTACTTATTTTATTAAAGTAGGAGTCACTTCTTTGGTTGGTGGATATGACATTTTGGAGGCAGACGTCACCCTTTCTTCTGAACCTGCCCCCTCAGACTGAGAAGAAGCCAGAGCTGCTGAAAACACGAGTTAACGATTGATAAAAAAAAAAAATTCTTGCTGCTTTTATACTTGGGGCAAACACAAACTTGATCTTTATCCCACATAATAACAGCACTGGAAATACTTTTTGCGTGTGTTTTTGCTGGTATTAAAACACACACACAGTGACCTTTAGTGGCAGCTTGGGGGATTTTGGCAATGGCCGGTGTGATATACACGCTCACATACACACAGCTTAGAGCATCTGATTATGTAGACGTGAACAGTTCAATCACACGTGGGCTGTTCTTTCCATTTCCCTCTAGCTGTTGCACATTGATTACATCGAGAATCTTTTTTGAAATCCAACATCTTTATCTGACTCTCTTCCTCTCTGCTCTGTGGCCTCAGAGTTCCCCTCCTAAACCACTTATTCACATTCGCTCACACATATACCCACAAAGATGCACTAAAAAGAGTGAAATCGTTTTTCCATAGAAACTCATCCTGTTTATTCGCGCGAGCTCTTAAGCGTTGCAGTTGGTGCTGCGTGTTTTGGCGTCCTCGAGTTCACATTTTCATCCTCTCGTGCTCCGGAGCCTCCTGGAGCCACTCGGGGGCCCGCAGACAGGTGCTCTCAAAATTGCCCTCTACTTTGCACTTCCGCATAAACTTTCTCTAATTTTTTTTCCCTCTTCGTCTCCCTGCGCTCCTCTCCCCAAGTCTCGGCAGTCTAAAGGTGAACACTTGAAATAATGAATCGGATCCCCCTTTCGCCCCCTTCCTCTCTGTATTCCAGTTAAGACTCTCCCCATAGTATTTGCACTTCATTAAACTTGAAATAGGTTTAATATTTAAAACACCATGAACAGATTTCAACCCCCACACCCTTCGAACACCTCTCCACTTTTTCCTCTCCCATCTCCTCGCTCACGGTTTAATAATCTACTCTCATATTTCGTCCCTAATTCACTCCTCCTTCATTAAAAACCAAAATAGATTTAATATTTTAGACTGTGTAGACTTAATTTTTAACCCCTTTCTTCATGGCTTAGTGTTTGACACATGACGGGTTAGATAACTACATCATGTTGAGGCCTCTCTTGTCAATCCCCCCGATTCACTTTTTCACTCACTCCAGTTCACTTTTTCTCGTGCCTCCTGGTTCATCTTTCTCATTTTTTCTGCCGTCATTCTATTATCAGTTGTGTCTCTCTGCGCCTTTGTACTGAAGACCTCTCTCTATGCCTCTTTCTGTCTCCTCCACCCTCTGTTTGCTCTGCTGCTTTGTCCTCTCTGACTGCATAGCTGATTTTGGACCTTTCCTCCCATCCTATTGACTTCTACGGCCTGTTCACCCCACCTCCTTCAGTTTCCCCCTTCTCCCCTCCATCCTCTCCTTCCCCTTTTTGTCCTTTGCTACCACACATACACAAACTCATTTGCCCCCTTGTATGGTCTTTTATGTTCTCTGGGGAGTTGTGACAGAACACTGCAATACTCTTTTTTCCCCTTTTGCTCTTTCCATCTCCTTTTCAGTCCCCACTAAATTTAAAAAGAAAAAAAGTTCCATTATCACTGTGGTAACCAATCGTTTCTCACCGCCCACCAGCCCTCTTTGTCATATGACCTCACATCCTGCTGGACATTACGGGCAGTCCACCAGCTAAAAGCCCCTTCTCCTACTCCACCACGGCATCACACCCCACACACACACACACACACACACACACACACACACACACACACACACACACACACACACACACGCGCGCGTTCACACAATTTTTCACACTCTTGCTGTCTGTCTTTTTCTCTCACAGCACTCTCTCTCTCTCTCTCTCTCTGAGTTCTCAATACTGACACCTGCTCTATTTATACTTCTCTGGCTTTAAAAGAACCATTTTGGACAGGAAGCTGCCCCCTCCCCACTCCTGACCGTGGCTTTTTTCCAGAACGTCAGCACCCCCCACCTCTCTACCTCCTGCCCCTGGAACAATCCAGAGAAGGATTGCTGGGTGGAGGAGAAGAAGAAGAAGAAGGGAAGGATATAGTTTGCGTATGTGTGTGTGTGTGTTGTTGGAGATTGGCTGAGGGGGGGTTAAAGATTAGCCATCCCACCTTGAGTGAACTTGGGTCGTGCCAGCGCGTGTGCTTTAGTCAACCACAGCCCACACACAACCTGTAGACTCTCACCCACTAAAGCGCGGGTATGTAAACGCATACACGCAGCAGCTGGAAATGTCTTCTAAAATGTTCTGTAGTATAATCCCAACATCTCACTTCAAAATGTGGCCAAATAGACCCCCCCAACACACACACGCACCACACACAAACATCTTGGCATTGATCACACAGGTCTCAGAATTAAACTACCCAGAATGCATCCTGACAGGATGTCCTGTTGGCACGATGCAGGGGTGGGTGGGTCAAGAGGTTTCTGTGGTTAAACATTCATAGCAGTACCCCCACAGCTAAAACATGGCCCCGGCACATCCACACGCAACTCTTCAAACTTCTTTGGAAGATAAATTTAACGTCTGTGGTTGCGGCTCAAAAACACACACCTATGAAGTTAGACATGACGACACATTTGTTATACTCTCAGTTATCAGTTATTTGTTCTAACGCTCAGGTTCATCTTTTAAAAAAGAAGACGATTACTGATTTGTCTTTGCTTTCCTGTTGACTTTTGGAGACGCGTTTTTCCTTTCATATCAATGACCGCATACAGCTTGTTTTACTCTACTTGTTCGGTGCCTAAAAAAATCAATAATACCAAAATCTGTGTCAAACACGATTTTTTAAATAGTATTTGCCTTGCAAGCACACCTCACTATAACCATTCTATTTTTGCTTACCTATCACTTACCTTATCTCATTTTAACTACTCAGACACATTGCTGTGCGCGCCCGTGCGTGTGTGTGTCTGTGAGTGAGTGTGTGCATGTGTGTGTGTCTGAGAGAGAGAGAGACAAAAAATATCAAGATAATGAAAGCACAACATGAAAGAACGTTACTACAACTGGATTTTGACTCTTTGTTATGCTCGATAGAAGGTAGGCAGCACAGAAGGTGGGTATTGTGTAAAGTTAAATGTGGGCTGCATTTATTTACTCATTATTTACTGGGAAATTGATGCAATGTAACGGTTTATTAGCAGTTAG
Organism: Diplotaxodon limnothrissa; assembly: GCF_057381915.1. Lineage (NCBI taxonomy): Eukaryota > Metazoa > Chordata > Actinopteri > Cichliformes > Cichlidae > Diplotaxodon > Diplotaxodon limnothrissa. Next base: position 27,592,839 of record NC_140615.1, on the reverse strand, counting down.
CAGCTACACTTTGAAGTGCACACATGGATGTCTGTGGTGAAGACACACATAGCCGTGTGGTTTTTAATGCACTTTGGTCCTGTGATTTCTAAGTGGATTTAAAGGCATTTCTTTTTGATGGATTATCAATAATGATGATAGAATGAGTAAGAAGTAAGTTGCCCTGTATCATGCCTGGGTGTGCAGAACATGCCCATCATTCTGCACAGGTTTCAGAATTGCTCAAGGTGTTGCAAGATAACTGACAGGGTCATAGTGTTACAGTTAAAATTAAATTTGGGAACTTCTGATCCTAATTTGCCACAATAGGAACTTATTTACTGTAAATCCATTCTCCTTATACGGTAACATTTTTTCACACATGAAATGCTCCATTTGAATAAGTTCAAGGTGCTGCTGTGCAGAAGGCCAGGCACAGGACAAAACTGCGTAAGAAACATGACAAACTATAATTTCACTTGTAATTAACTTGTTAACTTGCAATTTAATGTTAAAAACAAATTGGTTTTACACATGAGTGATTGCTCCTGCTTCCACTCTTTGATGGAGGATCCATGACAAAGCGCCTGATTTAGACACATGAGATGTGATGTGATGTGCGCTAGGATGCCTCCCTCCTCCAGTGATCTGATATCCAGTAATGGTCCTTGTAGTCAGTGAGCCTGGATAACACTGCTAGCTCATGGTGTGTGACATGGTACCCAAAAATTACCAAGAGTTAGTCAAGCACAAGCAGGGAGGATACTGATACTGAAGTGTGGGGGAGAGCGAAAGAGGGGCAAACACGTACGCCGACATAGTGACGGACATGTAGAAGCAGAAGCTGCAACTTTAGGAAAGAGTTTAACCTTAAAATAAAGTACTTTACAGTAAGTTCATCAAGTCAAATGCATGCGCTCTCTTTCTCTCTCATTTTCAGTCAATGTGAAGTTCCTCTTTCCCAGTCTGTTTATTTTAGAAAGGTGGCTTTGTTCTATTTACTGTACCCACTCCCTCAGCAGCCTCTACCCCTGTCCGACCAGTTAGAAAAGGGGAGCGATGAGGAAGAGGAGGGGGAGGAGGGCATGATGTTTGGACAAACGGACAACCCGAACAGGATATAGAGGTCTACAGCCTGTGGGTGTGTCGGTTTGGCTGTGACACAACTCGCACACAAACACTCAAGCGTGCACACGCACAAACACACACACACACACACAATCGTGGGAGTGTTCCCGCTGGAGGGCAAAGTCTCCCTTCCTCTTACACATTCATTCTCTCTTTTTCCCTCCTTCCCTTCATTCCCCCTTTCCGCTGTCACACCCCTCTACACCTCCTTCCTTTAGACCTTTCTTTCTCCTTCATCCGTCTTTCCTTCTCTTGTGACACCCCCCACCTCCCACCCCTCTGCCTTTCTTTCAAAAAAAAAAAAAAAAAAAGGAAAAAAGAAAGTGTTAAAGATACAGAAGAGTTGGCCAACAGCAATGAGAAACTAGGAGGGAGAGGCCAAAATCACCACAGGGGACAATTATGGCTTGGGCTGTGTACGTGTGTGTGTTTGTGTGCGGTTCTTTTTGGGTTTGATAGTTACAGTGACGTTGTTGAAAACAGTCCTGGAAGCCACTATCTGTCCTTCACAAGTATTCTTCCCCTTCTTCTCTCCTCTATCCCTCCTTCCCTCCGTCTGTTTGGACCTTTTTTAACCATCCTGTCAATTTACGCTGTCACTTCTGTTTTCATTCATCTCGTACACTGGAGCTACAGCCACTTCTTGTGCCGTGCATTTGTGTGTGTGCGCGGCCATGTGTGTGTGTGTGTGTGTGTGTGTGTGTGTGTGTGTGTGTGTGTGTGTGTGTGTGTGTGTGTGTGTGTGTGTGGTTTCAGATTGAGTACATGGGCTTCAAATAAAGGCAGAGCTGTGGGTTAAACTTCCTCCTCATCAGCAGGATCTGTGTCAGTTTGTTTGCTTGTGTAAAACCAGAATTTCCAGGTTAGGTTCCAAAAGTTTAAAAAAGCAAGAAGAAATGCTAGTGCATAGTCACATTTGTAATAATGCAAATAATTCAATGATACCTTTTTGTAATAAAGGTTTTTTTTATTAAAATCTTGTACTTGCTTGAATTGCTGTAGTGTTTGAAAGGTGCTACAGTGGGGCAAAAAAGTATTTAGTCAGCCACCGATTGTGCAAGTTCCCCCACCTAAAATGATGACAGAGGTCAGTAATTTGCACCAGAGGTACACTTCAACTGTGAGAGACAGAATGTGAAAAAAAAATCCATGAATCCACATGGTAGGATTTGTAAAGAATTTATTCGTAAATCAGGGTGGAAAATAAGTATTTGGTCAATAACAAAAATACAACTCAATACTTTGTAACATAACCTTTGTTGGCAATAACAGAGGTCAAACGTTTACTATAGGTCTTTACCAGGTTTGCACAAACAGTAGCTGGTATTTTGGCCCATTCCTCCATGCAGATCTTCTCGAGAGCAGTGATGTTTTGGGGCTGTCGCCGAGCAACACGGACTTTCAACTCTCGCCACAGATTTTCTATGGGGTTGAGGTCTGGAGACTGGCTAGGCCACTCCAGGACTTTCAAATGCTTCTTACGGAGCCACTCCTTTGTTGCCCGGGCGGTGTGTTTTGGATCATTGTCATGTTGGAAGACCCAGCCTCGTTTCATCTTCAAAGTTCTCACTGATGGAAGGAGGTTTTGGCTCAAAATCTCACGATACATGGCCCCATTCATTCTGTCCTTAACACGGATCAGTCGTCCTGTCCCCTTGGCAGAAAAACAGCCCCATAGCATGATGTTTCCACCCCCATGCTTCACAGTAGGTATGGTGTTCTTGGGATGCAACTCAGTATTCTTCTTCCTCCAAACACGACGAGTTGAGTTTATACCAAAAAGTTCTACTTTGGTTTCATCTGACCACATGACATTCTCCCAATCCTCTGCTGTATCATCCATGTGCTCTCTGGCAAACTTCAGACGGGCCTGGACATGCACTGGCTTCAGCAGCGGAACACGTCTGGCACTGCGGGATTTGATTCCCTGCCGTTGTAGTGTGTTACTGATGTTGACCTTTGTTACTTTGGTCCCAGCTCTCTGCAGGTCATTCACCAGGTCCCCCCGTGTGGTTCTGGGATCTTTGCTCACCGTTCTCATGATCATTTTGACCCCACGGGATGAGATCTTGCGTGGAGCCCCAGATCGAGGGAGATTATCAGTGGTCTTGTATGTCTTCCATTTTCTGATGATTGCTCCCACAGTTGATTTTTTCACACCAAGCTGCTTGCCTATTGTAGATTCACTCTTCCCAGTCTGGTGCAGGTCTACAATACTTTTCCTGGTGTCCTTCGAAAGCTCTTTGGTCTTGGCCATGGCGGAGTTTGGAGTCTGACTGTTTGAGGCTGTGGACAGGTGTCTTTTATACAGATGATGAGTTCAAACAGGTGCCATTCATACAGGTAACGAGTGGGGGACAGAAAAGCTTCTTACAGAAGACGTTACAGGTCTGTGAGAGCCAGAGATTTTCCTTGTTTGAGGTGACCAAATACTTATTTTCCACCCTAATTTACGAATAAATTCTTTACAAATCCTACCATGTGAATTCATGGATTTTTTTTCACATTCTGTCTCTCACAGTTGAAGTGTACCTCTGGTGCAAATTACTGACCTCTGTCATCATTTTAAGTGGGGGAACTTGCACAATCAGTGGCTGACTAAATACTTTTTTGCCCCACTGCATATAAAAAAAAAACTCCTCTTGCCTTGCCTCACTGCAGTTTGAAAGCAGTTCCTCCTGATTTTACACTCCACTATTCAATACAATTCATATAATCATCCCATGATGATAACACATGTGCTATTACATTTCTAAACACAAATCAGTGCTAGCGCCATAAAAAATACCCAACATGATTCATAATTCATACTAAAATGTTCATTTCTAAATTTTCTCACTCAGTTACAATAAATGCAATATAATATATTGTTATAAAAGAGCAGCAGGACCTATAAATGGCCTGCTTTTAGTTGCTGTGTGACTTCTTTCACATGTAAACACACATCAGGGAAAAGCTGCAGAGAGAAAAAAAACAAGTGATGTCACACTGTTGGTGGTTTGTCAGAGGTTACAAACACAGGCCAGTCTTTCCTTTCCCAAGTGTCTATATTCATTATTTTTGTATTAGCATTGCCTTTCTGTGTAACATCGATGGGTTTTTCTCTGACGAACTTACGGCGACATATTTCTCCTGTTAGAACAGCGGTTAGCCCAGAATTGACGTCAGGACTCCAGGTCTCTGTATCCTCTGTGCCTTGCTGTCCCTTAACATAGTTTGATAAAAGGAGGCCACAGTCTCCTTTTGTTCCCGTTGTCTCCCACTCTTCCCCAACCCCTTTGCCCCAGATCACCTGCCTGCCCACACTCCTCATTGTTTCCACCTTCCTCTGCCTCTCGCCTCGCAACTTTTTCCTCCTCGCTACCCTCATGCTCCAGCAGCAGCATGCAAACAATAACTTCATCTGATCCACTTAATCTCCTCTCTATCTTTTTTTCTGCCCCACCCCCAAAACCTTCTTTCTTATATGTCAGTAAATCTGAATCTGAATTGGGTCACGGGCTTGTTTCAGGTGGGCCCCAGCAACTGTACCCGTATCTTTTTTTTCCCTTCATCAAATCCCCCAGTTGACACTACACCTCGCCTGAGTGACCATAAAAAAAAGGTTAAACCTCTCTGATAAAGTCAGAGTGAATGAGAAATTAGGCAGTGGAACATGGTGGTAAATATGTAAGTGAGCATGTGTTTGAGGAGGGCACAAAGAGATAGAGAAAAGTTTGTATATGGTGGAAATGTAATTGTGACCCTGGCTTTTTTTTTTCTTTTCCCCTCTGTGTGGTTAGACTGTTTGGCCTTCCCGTAGTTTATCTAGCCTCAGAGACATCCAACTTCAAGGTTTAGTTTTGTGTGTCTTTGTAGATGTGTGTGTGTGTGTGTCTGTGTGCTGTACAGGAAAGAAGAAAGCGAGCAACGGGGGTGAGAGGTAGATTTGATAGCGGAGGACACCC